>NC_092102.1:53482089-53833756 GCF_045679555.1 Salvelinus alpinus | reverse complement strand
ATACATGGAGGAGGTTTAACATCCTGACCTAGTGAGATATACATGGAGGGGGTTTAATATCCTGACCTTGTGAGATATACATTTAGGAGGTTTATTATCCTGACCTAGTGAGATGTTGGAGGTTTAATACCCTGACCTAGTGAGATATACATGGAGGAGGTTTAATACCCTGACCTAGTGAGATATACATGGAGGAGGTTTAATATCCTGACCTAGTGAGATATACATGGAGGAGGTTTAATTTCCTGACCTAGTGAGATATACATGGAGGAGGTTTAATATCCTGACCTAGTGAGATATACATGGAGGAGGTTTAATATCCTGACCTAGTGAGATATAAATGGAGGAGGTTTAATAACCTGACCTAGTGAGATATACATGGAGGAGGTTTAATATCCTAACCTAGTGAGATATACATGGAGGAGGTTTAATACCCTGACCTAGTGAGATATACATGGAGGAGGTTTAATATCCTGACCTAGTGAGATATACATGGAGGAGGTTTAATATCCTGACCTAGTGAGATATACATGGAGGAGGTTTAATATCCTGACCTAGTGAGATATACATGGAGGAGGTTTAATATCCTGACCTAGTGAGATATACATGGAGGAGGTTTAATATCCTGACCTAGTGAGATAAACGTGGAGGAGGTTTAATATCCTGACCTAGTGAGATATACACGGAGGAGGTTTAATACCCTGACCTAGTGAGATATACATGGAGGAGGTTTAATATCCTGACCTAGTGAGATATACATGGAGGAGGTTTAATACCCTGACCTAGAAAGATATACATGGGGGAGGTTTAATATCCTGACCTAGTGAGATATACATGGAGGAGGTTTAATATCCTGACCTAGTGAGATATACATGGAGGAGGTTTAATATCCTGACCTAGTGAGATATACATGGAGGAGGTTTAATATCCTGACCTAGTGAGATAAACGTGGAGGAGGTTTAATATCCTGACCTAGTGAGATATACAAGGAGGAGGTTTAATACCCTGACCTAGAAAGATATACATGGAGGAGGTTTAATATCCTGACCTAGTTAGATATACATAGAGGAGGTTTAATATCCTGACCTAGTGAGATATACATGGAGGAGGTTTAACATCCTGACCTAGTGAGATATACATGGAGGGGGTTTAATATCCTGACCTTGTGAGATATACATTTAGGAGGTTTATTATCCTGACCTAGTGAGATGTTGGAGGTTTAATACCCTGACCTAGTGAGATATACATGGAGGAGGTTTAATACCCTGACCTAGTGAGATATACATGGAGGAGGTTTAATATCCTGACCTAGTGAGATATACACGGAGGAGGTTTAATACCCTGACCTAGTGAGATATACATGGAGGAGGTTTAATATCCTGACCTAGTGAGATATACATGGAGGAGGTTTAATATCCTGACCTAGTGAGATATACAAGGAGGAGGTTTAATACCCTGACCTAGAAAGATATACATGGAGGAGGTTTAATATCCTGACCTAGTGAGATATACATGGAGGAGGTTTAATATCCTGACCTAGTGAGATATACATGGAGGAGGTTTAATATCCTAACCTAGTGAGATATACATGGAGGAGGTTTAATACCCTGACCTAGTGAGATATACATGGAGGAGGTTTAATATCCTGACCTAGTGAGATATACATGGAGGAGGTTTAATATCCTGACCTAGTGAGATATACATGGAGGAGGTTTAATATCCTGACCTAGTGAGATAAACGTGGAGGAGGTTTAATATCCTGACCTAGTGAGATATACACGGAGGAGGTTTAATACCCTGACCTAGTGAGATATACATGGAGGAGGTTTAATATCCTGACCTAGTGAGATATACATGGAGGAGGTTTAATACCCTGACCTAGAAAGATATACATGGGGGAGGTTTAATATCCTGACCTAGTGAGATATACATGGAGGAGGTTTAATATCCTGACCTAGTGAGATATACATGGAGGAGGTTTAATATCCTGACCTAGTGAGATATACATGGAGGAGGTTTAATATCCTGACCTAGTGAGATAAACGTGGAGGAGGTTTAATATCCTGACCTAGTGAGATATACAAGGAGGAGGTTTAATACCCTGACCTAGAAAGATATACATGGAGGAGGTTTAATATCCTGACCTAGTTAGATATACATAGAGGAGGTTTAATATCCTGACCTAGTGAGATATACATGGAGGAGGTTTAACATCCTGACCTAGTGAGATATACATGGAGGGGGTTTAATATCCTGACCTTGTGAGATATACATTTAGGAGGTTTATTATCCTGACCTAGTGAGATGTTGGAGGTTTAATACCCTGACCTAGTGAGATATACATGGAGGAGGTTTAATACCCTGACCTAGTGAGATATACATGGAGGAGGTTTAATATCCTGACCTAGTGAGATATACATGGAGGAGGTTTAATTTCCTGAGCTAGTGAGATATACATGGAGGAGGTTTAATATCCTGACCTAGTGAGATATACATGGAGGAGGTTTAATAACCTGACCTAGTGAGATATAAATGGAGGAGGTTTAATAACCTGACCTAGTGAGATATACATGGAGGAGGTTTAATATCCTAACCTAGTGAGATATACATGGAGGAGGTTTAATACCCTGACCTAGTGAGATATACATGGAGGAGGTTTAATATCCTGACCTAGTGAGATATACATGGAGGAGGTTTAATATCCTAACCTAGTGAGATATACATGGAGGAGGTTTAATACCCTGACCTAGTGAGATATACATGGAGGAGGTTTAATATCCTGACCTAGTGAGATATACATGGAGGAGGTTTAATATCCTGACCTAGTGAGATATACATGGAGGAGGTTTAATACCCTGACCTAGTGAGATATACATGGAGGAGGTTTAATATCCTGACCTAGTGAGATATACATGGAGGAGGTTTAATATCCTAACCTAGTGAGATATACATGGAGGAGGTTTAATACCCTGACCTAGTGAGATATACATGGAGGAGGTTTAATATCCTGACCTAGTGAGATATACATGGAGGAGGTTTAATATCCTGACCTAGTGAGATATACATGGAGGAGGTTTAATATCCTGACCTAGTGAGATAAACGTGGAGGAGGTTTAATATCCTGACCTAGTGAGATATACACGGAGGAGGTTTAATACCCTGACCTAGTGAGATATACATAGAGGAGGTTTAATATCCTGACCTAGTGAGATATACATGGATGAGGTTTAATAACCTGAACTAGTGAGATATACATGGAGGAGGTTTAATACCCTGACCTAGTGAGATATACATGGAGAAGGTTTAATATCCTGAACTAGTGAGATATACATGGAGGAGGTGTAATATCCTGACCTAGTGAGATATACATGGAGGTTTAATATCCTGACCTAGTGAGAAATTCATGGAGGTTTAATTTCCTGACCTAGTGAGATATACATGGAGGTATAATACCCTGACCTAGTGAGATATAGATGGGGGTTTAGTACCCTGACCTAGTGAGATATACATAGAAGAGGTTTAACATCCTGACCTAGTGAGATATACATGGAGGTGGTTTAATAACCTGAACTAGTGAGATATACATGGAGGAGGTTTAATATCCTGACCTAGTGAGATATACATGGAGGAGGTTTAATATCCTGACCTAGTGAGATATACATGGAGGAGGTTTAATACCCTGACCTAGAAAGATATACATGGAGGAGGTTTAATATCCTGACCTAGTGAGATAAACGTGGAGGAGGTTTAATATCCTGACCTAGTGAGATATACAAGGAGGAAGTTTAATACCCTGACCTAGAAAGATATACATGGAGGAGGTTTAATATCCTGACCTAGTTAGATATACATAGAGGAGGTTTAATATCCTGACCTAGTGAGATATACATGGAGGAGGTTTAACATCCTGACCTAGTGAGATATACATGGAGGGGGTTTAATACCCTGACCTAGTGAGATATACATGGAGGAGGTTTAATACCCTGACCTAGTGAGATATACATGGAGGAGGTTTAATATCCTGACCTAGTGAGATATACATGGAGGAGGTTTAATTTCCTGACCTAGTGAGATATACATGGAGGAGGTTTAATTTCCTGACCTAGTGAGATATACATGGAGGAGGTTTAATATCCTGACCTAGTGAGATATACATGGAGGAGGTTTAATAACCTGACCTAGTGAGATATAAATGGAGGAGGTTTAATAACCTGACCTAGTGAGATATACATGGAGGAGGTTTAATATCCTAACCTAGTGAGATATACATGGAGGAGGTTTAATACCCTGACCTAGTGAGATATACATGGAGGAGGTTTAATACCCTGACCTAGTGAGATATACATGGAGGAGGTTTAATATCCTGACCTAGTGAGATATACATGGAGGAGGTTTAATTTCCTGACCTAGTGAGATATACATGATACGAATCCAAGATGGCGTAGCAGTCGGATGTGTCTTTGTCCTGTCTTGTCCCGTGTAAATAGTATTCGTATTTTTCGTATACATTTCGTATTTATTTTAATTTCACTTAACATCTAGGAACTGAATATACATTCCTACATTCCGCCTCACCCAATGTGGTACGGACCTGCTATTTTTTATATACTTTAGAACCGTAACCACAATCAGAAGCTAGCCAGATAACTAGCTACTAGCTAGTAGTCAGTTAGCCACTGCCGCGGTCTTCGCCGCGGTCTTCGCCCTTAACTCGGACACAGCCAGCTTCAATACCGGGCCGATACCTGCCAGTCTGCAAGCGCGATATCAACCCAGAGCATATAGGACTGCTTTTTCTCTACCACATCACCGGATTCCTGACGCAAGCTCTGGACAATTACAACGTATTATCACAGCTAGCTAGCTGCAACCGAGTGGCTACTACTGGCTAACACCTCTGTCCCGAAGCAAGCACCAGTTAGCCTTGAGCTAGCCTCGAGCTAGGCCCATCTGCCGGCTAGCTGCAGCGCGATATCAACCCAGAGCATATAGGAATGCTTTTTCTCTACCACATCACCGGATTCCTGACGCAAGCTCTGGACAATTACACCGTATCATCACAGCTAGCTAGCTGCAACCGAGTGGCTACTACTGGCTAACACCTCTGTCCCGAAGCAAGCACCAGTTAGCCTTGAGCTAGCCTCGAGCTAGGCCCATCTGCCGGCTAGCTGCAAGCGCGATATCAACCCAGAGCATATAGGACTGCTTTTTCTCTACCACATCACCGGATTCCTGACGCAAGCTCTGGACAATTACACCGTATCATCACAGCTAGCTAGCTGCAACCGAGTGGCTACTACTGGCTAACACCTCTGTCCCGAAGCAAGCACCAGTTAGCCTTGAGCTAGCCTCGAGCTAGGCCCATCTGCCGGCTAGCTGAAGAGCTAGTGCCACTGCCACTGCCACGAAGCTAGCACCAGTTAGCAAACACTATTCTACAATTCACAACCTCTCTTTCGCCATCGCCATCTGGCTTGGATTCTCTGTCGACACAACCACGTCTGAGCAGACCCCCTCCGTCTGAGCAGACCACCCCCCGGGCTACTAACTTTACACGCCACGTGCTAGCTTAGTGGAGGCCTCCTCTGCTCCATCTACGGCTGCCCCCTGGACACTATGATCACTTGGCTACATAGCTGATGCATGCTTGACTGTCCATTAATTCACGGTACTCCATTCTGTTTATTTGTGTCTTATCTGTCGGCTCTGTGCTTTAACTCAGGATCTGTGTGTAGTTAATCCGACCCTCTCTGCCTAGTCATCGCCATTTTTACCTGTTGTTGCTGTGTCAGACTAGCACCCTGTTATTGCTGCTGTTATCTTACCTGTTGTTTTAGCTAGCTCTCCCAATCAAGACCTGCAATCACTTTATGCCTTATTGTATGTCTCTCTCAAATATCAATATGCCTTGCATACTGTTGTTCAGGCTAGTTTTCATTGTCATTGTTTTGGTTTGCAATGGACCCTGTAGTTCCACTCTCCGTACCTCTGATACCCCCTTTGTCCCACCCCCCACACATGCGGTGACCTCACCCATTGAGACCAGCATGTCCAGAGATACAACCTCTCTTATCATCACCCAGTGCCTGGGCTTGCCTCCGCTGTACCCGCGCCCCTCCATACCCCTGTCTGCACATTATGCCCAGAATCTATTCTACCACGCCCATAAATCTGCTCCTTTTATTCTTTGTCCCCAACGCTCTAGGCGACCAGTTTTGATAGCCTTTAGCCGCACCCTCATCCTACTACTCCTCTGTTCCTCGGGTGATGTGGAGGTAAACCCAGGCCCTGCATGTCCCCAGTCACCCTCATTTGTTGACTTCTGCGATCGAAAAAGCCTTGGCCTCATGCATGTCAACATCAGAAGCCTCCTCCCTAAGTTTGCCTTACTCACCGCTTTAGCACACTCTGCCAATCCTGATGTCCTTGCCGTGTCCGAATCCTGGCTTAGGAAGGCCACCAAAAATTCTGAGATTTCCATACCCAACTATAACACTTTCCGTCAAGATAGAACTGCCAAAGGGGGAGGAGTTGCAATCTACTGCAGAGATAGCCTGCAAAGTTCTGTCATACTTTCCAGGTCTATGCCCAAACAGTTCGAACTTCTAATTTTAAAAATTAATCTCTCCAGAAATAAGTCTCTCACTGTTGCCGCCTGCTACCGACCCCCCTCAGCTCCCAGCTGTGCCCTGGACACCATCTGTGAATTGATCGCTCCCCATCTAGCTTCAGAGTTTGTTCTGTTAGGTGACCTAAACTGGGATATGCTTAAAACCCCGGCAGTCCTACAATCCAAGCTTGATGCCCTCAATCTCACACAAATCATCAAGGAACCCACCAGGTACAACCCTAAATCCGTAAACATGGGCACCCTAATAGACATTATCCTGACCAACCTGCCCTCCAAATACACCTCTGCTGTCTTCAATCAAGATCTCAGCGATCACTGCCTCATTGCCTGTATCCGCCACGGGTCTGCGGTTAAACGACCACCCCTCATCACTGTCAAACGCTCCCTAAAACACTTCTGCGAGCAGGCCTTTCTAATCGACCTGGCCCGGGTACCCTGGAAGGATATTGACCTCATCCCGTCAGTTGAGGATGCCTGGTCATTCTTTAAATGTTACTTCCTCACCATATTAGACAAGCATGCTCCGTTCAAAAAATGCAGAACCAAGAACAGATATAGCCCTTGGTTCACTCCAGACCTGACTGCCCTCGACCAGCACAAAAACATCCTGTGGCGAACTGCAATAGCATCGAAGAGCCCCCGCGATATGCAACTGTTCAGGGAAGTCAGGAACCAATACACGCAGTCAGTCAGGAAAGCAAAGGCCAGCTTTTTCAAGCAGAAATTCGCATCCTGTAGCTCTAACTCCAAAAAGTTCTGGGATACTGTAAAGTCCATGGAGAACAAGAGCACCTCCTCCCAGCTGCCCACTGCACTGAGGCTAGGTAACACGGTCACCACCGATAAATCCGTGATAATCGAAGACTTCAACAAGCATTTCTCAATGGCTGGCCATGCCTTCTTCCTGGCGACTCCAACCTTGGCCAACAGCCCCGCCCCCCCCGCTGCTACTCGCCCAAGCCTCCCCAGCTTCTCCTTTACCCAAATCCAGATAGCAGATGTTCTGAAAGAGCTGGAAAACCTGGACCCATACAAATCAGCTGGGCTTGACAATCTGGACCCCCTATTTCTGAAACTGTCCGCCGCCATTGTCGCACCCCCTATTACCAGCCTGTTCAACCTCTCCTTCGTATCATCTGAGATCCCCAAGGATTGGAAAGCTGCCGCGGTCATCCCCCTCTTCAAAGGGGGAGACACCCTGGACCCAAACTGTTACAGACCTATATCCATCCTGCCCTGCCTATCTAAGGTCTTCGAAAGCCAAGTCAACAAACAGATCACTGACCATCTCGAATCCCACCGTACCTTCTCCGCTGTGCAATCCGGTTTCCGAGCCGGTCACGGGTGCACCTCAGCCACGCTCAAGGTACTAAACGACATCATAACCGCCATCGATAAAAGACATTACTGTGCAGCCGTCTTCATCGACCTGGCCAAGGCTTTCGACTCTGTCAATCACCATATTCTTATCGGCAGACTCAGTAGCCTCGGTTTTTCTAATGACTGCCTTGCCTGGTTCACCAACTACTTTGCAGACAGAGTTCAGTGTGTCAAATCGGAGGGCATGTTGTCCGGTCCTCTGGCAGTCTCTATGGGGGTACCACAGGGTTCAATTCTCGGGCCGACTCTTTTCTCTGTATACATCAATGATGTTGCTCTTGCTGCGGGCGATTCCCTGATCCACCTCTACGCAGACGACACCATTCTATATACTTCCGGCCCTTCCTTGGACACTGTGCTATCTAACCTCCAAACGAGCTTCAATGCCATACAACACTCCTTCCGTGGCCTCCAACTGCTCTTAAACGCTAGTAAAACCAAATGCATGCTTTTCAACCGTTCGCTGCCTGCACCCGCACGCCCGACTAGCATCACCACCCTGGACGGTTCCGACCTAGAATATGTGGACATCTATAAGTACCTAGGTGTCTGGCTAGACTGCAAACTCTCCTTCCAGACTCATATCAAACATCTCCAATCCAAAATCAAATCAAGAATCGGCTTTCTATTCCGCAACAAAGCCTCCTTCACTCACGCCGCCAAACTTACCCTAGTAAAACTGACTATCCTGCCGATCCTCGACTTCGGCTATGTCATCTACAAAATAGCTTCCAACACTCTACTCAGCAAACTGGATGCAGTTTATCACAGTGCCATTCGTTTTGTTACTAAAGCACCTTATACGACCCACCACTGCGACCTGTATGCCCTAGTCGGCTGGCCCTCGCTACATGTTCGTCGTCAGACCCACTGGCTCCAGGTCATCTACAAGGCTATGCTAGGTAAAGTGCCGCCTTATCTCAGTTCACTGGTCACGATGGCTACACCCACCCGCAGCACGCGCTCCAGCAGGTGTATCTCACTGATCATCCCTAAAGCTAAAACCTCATTTGGACGCCTTTCCTTCCAGTTCTCTGCTGCCTGCGACTGGAACGAATTGCAAAAATCTCTGAAGTTGGAGACTTTTATCTCCCTCAACAACTTTAAAAATCTGCTATCCGAGCAGCTAACCGATCGCTGCAGCTGTACATAGTCCATCTGTAAACTACCCACCCAATTTACCTACCTCACCCCCCATACTGCTTTTATTTATTTACTTTTCTGCTCTTTTGCACACCAGTACCAGTATCTCTTCTTGCACATGATCATCTGATGATTTATCACTCCAGTGTTAATCTGCTAAATTGTAATTATTCGATTTATTGCCTACCTCATGCCTTTTGCACACATTGTATATAGATTCTCTTTTTTCTACCATGTTATTGACTTGTTTATTGTTTACTCCATGTGTAACTCTGTGTTGTCTGTTCACACTGCTATGCTTTATCTTGGCCAGGTCGCAGTTGCAAATGAGAACTTGTTCTCAACTAGCCTACCTGGTTAAATAAAGGTGAAATAAAAATAAAATAAAAAACATGGAGGAGGTTTAATATCCTGACCTAGTGAGATATACATGGAGGAGGTTTAATAACCTGACCTAGTGAGATATAAATGGAGGAGGTTTAATAACCTGACCTAGTGAGATATACATGGAGGAGGTTTAATATCCTAACCTAGTGAGATATACATGGAGGAGGTTTAATACCCTGACCTAGTGAGATATACATGGAGGAGGTTTAATATCCTGACCTAGTGAGATATACATGGAGGAGGTTTAATATCCTGACCTAGTGAGATATACATGGAGGAGGTTTAATATCCTGAC
Source organism: Salvelinus alpinus (assembly GCF_045679555.1). Taxonomy (NCBI): domain Eukaryota; kingdom Metazoa; phylum Chordata; class Actinopteri; order Salmoniformes; family Salmonidae; genus Salvelinus; species Salvelinus alpinus. The sequence goes on along the minus strand of NC_092102.1, from coordinate 53,823,920 downwards.
CTAGTGAGATAAACGTGGAGGAGGTTTAATATCCTGACCTAGTGAGATATACACGGAGGAGGTTTAATACCCTGACCTAGTGAGATATACATAGAGGAGGTTTAATATCCTGACCTAGTGAGATATACATGGAGGAGGTTTAATAACCTGAACTAGTGAGATATACATGGAGGAGGTTTAATACCCTGACCTAGTGAGATATACATGGAGGAGGTTTAATATCCTGAACTAGTGAGAGATACATGGAGGAGGTTTATTATCCTGACCTAGTGAGATATACATGGAGGAGGTGTAATATCCTGACCTAGTGAGATATACATGGAGGTTTAATATCCTGACCTAGTGAGAAATTCATGGAGGTTTAATTTCCTGACCTAGTGAGATATACATGGAGTTATAATACCCTGACCTAGTGAGATATAGATGGGGGTTTAGTACCCTGACCTAGTGAGATATACATAGAGGAGGTTTAACATCCTGACCTAGTGAGATATACATGGAGGAGGTTTAATAACCTGAACTAGTGAGATATACATGGAGGAGGTTTAATATCCTGACCTAGTGAGATATTCATGGAGGTATAATACCCTGACCTAGTGAGATATAGATGGGGGTTTAGTACCCTGACCTAGTGAGATATACATAGAGGAGGTTTAACATCCTGACCTAGTGAGATATACATGGAGGAGGTTTAATATCCTGACCTAGTGCGATATACGTAGAGGAGGTTTAACATCCTGACCTAGTGAGATATACATGGATGAGGTTTAATTCCCGACCTAGTGAGAAATACATGGAGGAGGTTTAATATCCTGACCTAGTGAGATATACATGGAGGAGGTTTAATACCCTGACCTAGTGAGACATACATGGAGGAGGTTTAATATCCTGACCTAGTGAGACATACATGGAGGAGGTTTAACATCCTGACCTAGTGAGATATACATGGAGGGGGTTTAATATCCTGACCTTGTGAGATATACATTTAGGAGGTTTATTATCCTGACCTAGTGAGATGTTGGAGGTTTAATACCCTGACCTAGTGAGATATACATGGAGGAGGTTTAATACCCTGACCTAGTGAGATATACATGGAGGAGGTTTAATATTCTGACCTAGTGAGATATACATGGAGGAGGTTTAATTTCCTGACCTAGTGAGATATACATGGAGGAGGTTTAATATCCTGACCTAGTGAGATATACATGGAGGAGGTTTAATAACCTGACCTAGTGAGATATAAATGGAGGAGGTTTAATAACCTGACCTAGTGAGATATACATGGAGGAGGTTTAATATCCTAACCTAGTGAGATATACATGGAGGAGGTTTAATACCCTGACCTAGTGAGATATACATGGAGGAGGTTTAATATCCTGACCTAGTGAGATATACATGGAGGAGGTTTAATATCCTGACCTAGTGAGATATACATGGAGGAGGTTTAATATCCTGACCTAGTGAGATAAACGTGGAGGAGGTTTAATATCCTGACCTAGTGAGATATACACGGAGGAGGTTTAATACCCTGACCTAGTGAGATATACATAGAGGAGGTTTAATATCCTGACCTAGTGAGATATACATGGAGGAGGTTTAATAACCTGACCTAGTGGGTTATACATGGAGGAGGTTTAATACCCTGACATAGAGAGATATACATAGAGGAGGTTTAATATCCTGACCTAGTGAGATATACATGGAGGAGGTTTAATTTCCTGACCTAGTGAGATATACATGGAGGAGGTTTAATATCTTGACCTAGTGAGATATACATGGAGGAGGTTTAATACCCTGACCTAGAGAGATATACATGGAGGAGGTTTAAATATACATAGGAGGTTTAATATCCTGACCTAGTGAGATATACATGGAGGAGGTTTAACATAATGACCTAGTGAGATATACATGGAGGGGGTTTAATATCCTGACCTAGTGAGATATACATTTAGGAGGTTTATTATCCTGACCTACTGAGATGTTGAAGGAGGTTTAATACCCTGACCTAGTGAGATATACATGGAGGAGGTTTAATACCCTGAACTAGTGAGATATACATGGAGGAGGTTTAATACCCTGACCTAGTGAGATATACATGGAGGAGGTTTAATATCCTGACCTAGTGAGATATACATGGAGGAGTTGTAAAATCCTGACCTAGTGAGATGTTGAAGGAGGTTTAATACCCTGACCTAGTGAGATATACATGGAGGAGGTTTAATATCCTGACCTTGTGAGATATACATGGAGGAGGTTTAATATCCTGACCTAGTGAGATATACATGGAGGAGGTTTAATATCCTGACCTAGTGAGATATACATGGAGGAGGTTTAATATCCTGACCTAGTGAGATATAAATGGAGGAGGTTTAATAACCTGACCTAGTGAGATATACATGGAGGAGGTTTAATATCCTAACCTAGTGAGATATACATGGAGGAGGTTTAATACCCTGACCTAGTGAGATATACATGGAGGAGGTTTAGTACCCTGACCTAGTGAGATATACATGGAGGAGGTTTAATATCCTGACCTAGTGAGATATACATGGAGGAGGTTTAATATCCTGACCTAGTGAGATATACATGGAGGAGGTTTAATATCCTGACCTAGTGAGATAAACGTGGAGGAGGTTTAATATCCTGACCTAGTGAGATATAAAAGGAGGAGGTTTAATACCCTGACCTAGAAAGATATACATGGAGGAGGTTTAATATCCTGACCTAGTTAGATATACATAGAGGAGGTTTAATATCCTGACCTAGTGAGATATACATGGAGGAGGTTTAACATCCTGACCTAGTGAGATATACATGGAGGGGGTTTAATATCCTGACCTTGTGAGATATACATTTAGGAGGTTTATTATCCTGACCTAGTGAGATGTTGGAGGTTTAATACCCTGACCTAGTGAGATATACATGGAGGAGGTTTAATACCCTGACCTAGTGAGATATACATGGAGGAGGTTTAATATCCTGACCTAGTGAGATATACATGGAGGAGGTTTAATTTCCTGACCTAGTGAGATATACATGGAGGAGGTTTAATATCCTGACCAAGTGAGATATACATGGAGGAGGTTTAATAACCTGACCTAGTGAGATATAAATGGAGGAGGTTTAATAACCTGACCTAGTGAGATATACATTTAGGAGGTTTATTATCCTGACCTACTGAGATGTTGAAGGAGGTTTAATACCCTGACCTAGTGAGATATACATGGAGGAGGTTTAATACCCTGAACTAGTGAGATATACATGGAGGAGGTTTAATACCCTGACCTAGTGAGATATACATGGAGGAGGTTTAATATCCTGACATAGTGAGATATACATGGAGGAGTTGTAAAATCCTGACCTAGTGAGATGTTGAAGGAGGTTTAATACCCTGACCTAGTGAGATATACATGGAGGAGGTTTAATATCCTGACCTTGTGAGATATACATGGAGGAGGTTTAATATCCTGACCTAGTGAGATATACATGGAGGAGGTTTAATATCCTGACCTAGTGAGATATACATGGAGGAGGTTTAATATCCTGACCTAGTGAGATATAAATGGAGGAGGTTTAATAACCTGACCTAGTGAGATATACATGGAGGAGGTTTAATATCCTAACCTAGTGAGATATACATGGAGGAGGTTTAATACCCTGACCTAGTGAGATATACATGGAGGAGGTTTAGTACCCTGACCTAGTGAGATATACATGGAGGAGGTTTAATATCCTGACCTAGTGAGATATACATGGAGGAGGTTTAATATCCTGACCTAGTGAGATATACATGGAGGAGGTTTAATATCCTGACCTAGTGAGATAAACGTGGAGGAGGTTTAATATCCTGACCTAGTGAGATATACAAGGAGGAGGTTTAATACCCTGACCTAGAAAGATATACATGGAGGAGGTTTAATATCCTGACCTAGTTAGATATACATAGAGGAGGTTTAATATCCTGACCTAGTGAGATATACATGGAGGAGGTTTAACATCCTGACCTAGTGAGATATACATGGAGGGGGTTTAATATCCTGACCTTGTGAGATATACATTTAGGAGGTTTATTATCCTGACCTAGTGAGATGTTGGAGGTTTAATACCCTGACCTAGTGAGATATACATGGAGGAGGTTTAATACCCTGACCTAGTGAGATATACATGGAGGAGGTTTAATATCCTGACCTAGTGAGATATACATGGAGGAGGTTTAATTTCCTGACCTAGTGAGATATACATGGAGGAGGTTTAATATCCTGACCAAGTGAGATATACATGGAGGAGGTTTAATAACCTGACCTAGTGAGATATAAATGGAGGAGGTTTAATAACCTGACCTAGTGAGATATACATGGAGGAGGTTTAATATCCTAACCTAGTGAGATATACATGGAGGAGATTTAGTACCCTGACCTAGTGAGATATACATGGAGGAGGTTTAATATCCTGACCTACTGAGATATACACGGAGGAGGTTTAATACTCTGACCTAGTGAGATATACACGGAGGAGGTTTAATATCCTGACCTAGTGAGATATACATGGAGGAGGTATAATACCATGACCTAGTGAGATATACATGGAGGAGGTTTAATATCCTGACCTAGTGAGATATACATGGAGGAGGGGATTAATATCCTGACCTAGTGAGATATACATGGAGGAGGTTTAATATCCTGACCTAGTGAGATATACATGGAGGAGGTTTAATATCCTGACCTAGTGAGATATACATGGAGGAGGTATAATACCCTGACCTAGTGAGATATACATGGAGGAGGTTTAATAACCTGACCTAGTGAGATATACACGGAGGAGGTTTAATAACCTGACCTAGTGAGATATACATGGAGGAGGTTTAATATCCTGACATAGTGAGATATACATGGAGGAGGTTTAATATCCTGACCTAGTGAGATATACATGGAGGAGGTTTAATATCCTGACCTAGTGAGACATACATGGAGGAGGTTTAATATCCTGACCTAGTGAGACATACATGGAGGAGGTTTAACATCCTGACCTAGTGAGATATACATGGAGGGGGTTTAATATCCTGACCTTGTGAGATATACATTTAGGAGGTTTATTATCCTGACCTAGTGAGATGTTGGAGGTTTAATACCCTGACCTAGTGAGATATACATGGAGGAGGTTTAATACCCTGACCTAGTGAGATATACATGGAGGAGGTTTAATATCCTGACCTAGTGAGATATATATGGAGGAGGTTTAATAACCTGAACTAGTGAGATATACATGGAGGAGGTTTAATACCCTGACCTAGTGAGATATACATGGAGGAGGTTTAATATCCTGAACTAGTGAGAGATACATGGAGGAGGTTTATTATCCTGACCTAGTGATATATACATGGAGGTTTAATATCCTGACCTAGTGAGATATACATGGAGGAGGTTTAATACCCTGACCTAGTGAGATATACATGGAGGAGGTTTAATACCCTGACCTAGTGAGATATACATGGAGGAGGTTTAATATCCTGAACTAGTGAGAGATACATGGAGGAGGTTTAACATCCTGACCTAGTGAGATATACATGGAGGAGGTTTAATATCCTGACCTAGTGAGATATTCATGGAGGTTTAATTTCCTGACCTAGTGAGATATACATGGAGGTATAATACCCTGACCTAGTGAGATATAGATGGGGGTATAGTACCCTGACCGAGTGAGATATACATAGAGGAGGTTTAACATCCTGACCTAGTGAGATATACATGGAGGAGGTTTAATATCCTGACCTAGTGCGATATACGTAGAGGAGGTTTAACATCCTGACCTAGTGAGATATACATGGATGAGGTTTAATATCCCGACCTAGTGAGATGTACATGGAGGAGGTTTAATATCCTGACCTAGTGAGATATACATGGAGGAGGTTTAATATCCTGACCTAGTGAGATATACATGGAGGAGGTTTAATACCCTGACCTAGTGAGACATACATGGAGGAGGTTTAATATCCTGACCTAGTGAGACATACATGGAGGAGGTTTAATATCCTGACCTAGTGAGATATACACGGAGGAGGTTTAATACCCTGAACTAGTGAGATATACATGGAGGAGGTTTAATACCCTGACCTAGTGAGATATACACGGAGGAGGTTTAATACCCTGACCTAGTGAGATATACATGGAGGAGGTTTAATATCCTGACCTAGTGAGATATACACGGAGGAGGTTTAATACCCTGAACTAGTGAGATATACATGGAGGAGGTTTAATACCCTGACCTAGTGAGATATACACGGAGGAGGTTTAATATCCTGACCTAGTGAGATATACATGGAGGAGGTTTAATTCCCTGACCAAGTGAGATATACACGGAGGAGGTTTAATATCCTGACCTACTAAGATATACATGGAGGAGGTATAATACCCTGACCTAGTGAGATATACATGGTGGAGGTTTAATATCCTGACCTAGTGAGATGTACATGGAGGAGGTTTAATACCCTGACCTAGTGAGATATACATGGAGGAGGTTTAATATCCTGAACTAGTGAGAGATACATGGAGGAGGTTTATTATCCTGACCTAGTGATATATACATGGAGGTTTAATATCCTGACCTAGTGAGATATACATGGAGGAGGTTTAATACCCTGACCTAGTGAGATATACATGGAGGAGGTTTAATACCCTGACCTAGTGAGATATACATGGAGGAGGTTTAATATCCTGAACTAGTGAGAGATACATGGAGGAGGTTTAATATCCTGACCTAGTGAGATATACATGGAGGAGGTTTAATATCCTGACCTAGTGAGATATACATGGAGGAGGTTTAATATCCTGACCTAGTGAGATATACATGGAGGAGGTTTAATATCCTGACCTAGTGAGATATACATGGAGTTTTAATATCCTGACCTAGTGAGATATACATGGAGGAGGTTTAATACCCTGACCTAGTGAGATATACATGGAGGAGGTTTAATATCCTGAACTAGTGAGAGATACATGGAGGAGGTTTATTATCCTGACCTAGTGATATATACATGGAGGTTTAATATCCTGACCTAGTGAGATATACATGGAGGAGGTTTAATACCCTGACCTAGTGAGATATACATGGAGGAGGTTTAATATCCTGACCTAGTGAGATATACATGGAGGAGGTTTAATTCCCTGACCAAGTGAGATATACACGGAGGAGGTTTAATATCCTGACCTACTAAGATATACATGGAGGAGGTATAATACCCTGACCTAGTGAGATATACATGGTGGAGGTTTGATATCCTGACCTAGTGAGATGTACATGGAGGAGGTTTAATACCCTGACCTAGTGAGATATACATGGAGGAGGTTTAATATCCTGAACTAGTGAGAGATACATGGAGGAGGTTTATTATCCTGACCTAGTGATATATACATGGAGGTTTAATATCCTGACCTAGTGAGATATACATGGAGGAGGTTTAATACCCTGACCTAGTGAGATATACATGGAGGAGGTTTAATACCCTGACCTAGTGAGATATACATGGAGGAGGTTTAATATCCTGAACTAGTGAGAGATACATGGAGGAGGTTTAATATCCTGACCTAGTGAGATATACATGGAGGAGGTTTTATATCCTGACCTAGTGAGATATACATGGAGGAGGTTTAATATCCTGACCTAGTGAGATATACATGGAGGAGGTTTAATATCCTGACCTAGTGAGATATACATGGAGGAGGTATAATACCCTGACCTAGTGAGATATACATGGAGGAGGTTTAATAACCTGACCTAGTGAGATATACACGGAGGAGGTTTAATAACCTGACCTAGTGAGATATACATGGAGGAGGTTTAATATCCTGACATAGTGAGATATACATGGAGGAGGTTTAATATCCTGACCTAGTGAGATATACATGGAGGAGGTTTAATATCCTGACCTAGTGAGACATACATGGAGGAGGTTTAATATCCTGACCTAGTGAGACATACATGGAGGAGGTTTAACATCCTGACCTAGTGAGATATACATGGAGGGGGTTTAATATCCTGACCTTGTGAGATATACATTTAGGAGGTTTATTATCCTGACCTAGTGAGATGTTGGAGGTTTAATACCCTGACCTAGTGAGAAATACATGGAGGAGGTTTAATACCCTGACCTAGTGAGATATACATGGAGGAGGTTTAATATCCTGACCTAGTGAGATATATATGGAGGAGGTTTAATAACCTGAACTAGTGAGATATACATGGAGGAGGTTTAATACCCTGACCTAGTGAGATATACATGGAGGAGGTTTAATATCCTGAACTAGTGAGAGATACATGGAGGAGGTTTATTATCCTGACCTAGTGATATATACATGGAGGTTTAATATCCTGACCTAGTGAGATATACATGGAGGAGGTTTAATACCCTGACCTAGTGAGATATACATGGAGGAGGTTTAATATCCTGACCTAGTGAGATATACATGGAGGAGGTTTAATACCCTGACCTAGTGAGACATACATGGAGGAGGTTTAATATCCTGACCTAGTGAGACATACATGGAGGAGGTTTAATATCCTGACCTAGTGAGATATACACGGAGGAGGTTTAATACCCTGAACTAGTGAGATATACATGGAGGAGGTTTAATACCCTGACCTAGTGAGATATACACGGAGGAGGTTTAATATCCTGACCTAGTGAGATATACATGGAGGAGGTTTAATTCCCTGACCAAGTGAGATATACACGGAGGAGGTTTAATATCCTGACCTACTAAGATATACATGGAGGAGGTATAATACCCTGACCTAGTGAGATATACATGGTGGAGGTTTAATATCCTGACCTAGTGAGATGTACATGGAGGAGGTTTAATACCCTGACCTAGTGAGATATACATGGAGGAGGTTTAATATCCTGAACTAGTGAGAGATACATGGAGGAGGTTTATTATCCTGACCTAGTGATATATACATGGAGGTTTAATATCCTGACCTAGTGAGATATACATGGAGGAGGTTTAATACCCTGACCTAGTGAGATATACATGGAGGAGGTTTAATACCCTGACCTAGTGAGATATACATGGAGGAGGTTTAATATCCTGAACTAGTGAGAGATACATGGAGGAGGTTTAATATCCTGACCTAGTGAGATATACATGGAGGAGGTTTAATATCCTGACCTAGTGAGATATACATGGAGGAGGTTTAATATCCTGAACTAGTGAGAGATACATGGAGGAGGTTTATTATCCTGACCTAGTGATATATACATGGAGGTTTAATATCCTGACCTAGTGAGATATACATGGAGGAGGTTTAATACCCTGACCTAGTGAGATATACATGGAGGAGGTTTAATATCCTGAACTAGTGAGAGATACATGGAGGAGGTTTATTATCCTGACCTAGTGATATATACATGGAGGTTTAATATCCTGACCTAGTGAGATATACATGGAGGAGGTTTAATACCCTGACCTAGTGAGATATACATGGAGGAGGTTTAATATCCTGACCTAGTGAGATATACATGGAGGAGGTTTAATTCCCTGACCAAGTGAGATATACACGGAGGAGGTTTAATATCCTGACCTACTAAGATATACATGGAGGAGGTATAATACCCTGACCTAGTGAGATATACATGGTGGAGGTTTAATATCCTGACCTAGTGAGATGTACATGGAGGAGGTTTAATATCCTGACCTAGTGAGATATAGATGGAGGAGGTGTAATATCCTGACCTAGTGAGATATACACGGAGGAGGTTTATTATCCTGACCTAGTGAGATATACACGGAGGAGGTTTATTATCCTGACCTAGTGAGATGTACATGGAGGAGGTTTAATAACCTGACCTAGTGAGATATACATGGGGGTTTAGTACCCTGACCTAGTGAGATGTACATGGAGGAGGTTTAATATCCTGACCTAGTGAGATATACATGGAGGAGGTTTAATATCCTGACATAGTGAGATATACATCTAGGTTTAATATCCTGACCTAGTGAGAAATACATTGAGGAGGTTTAATATCCTGACCTAGTGAGATATACATGGAGGAGGTTTAATATCCTGACCTAGTGAGATATACATGGAGGAGATTTAGTACCCTGACCTAGTGAGATATACATGGAGGAGGTTTAACATCCTGACCTAGTGAGATATACATGGAGGAGGTTTAACATCCTGACCTAGTGAGATATACATGGAGGAGGTTTAATATCCTGACCTACTGAGATATACACGGAGGAGGTTTAATACTCTGACCTAGTGAGATATACACGGAGGAGGTTTAATATCCTGACCTAGTGAGATATACATGGAGGAGGTTTAATATCCTGACCTAGTGAGATATACATGGAGGAGGTTTATCATCCTGACCTAGTGAGATATACACGGAGGAGGTTTAATATCCTGACATAGTGAGATATACATGGAGGAGGTTTAATATCCTGACCTAGTGAGATATACATGGAGGAGGTTTTATACCCTGACCTAGTGAGATATACATGGAGGAGGTTTAATATCCGGTCCTAGTGAGGTATACATGGAGGTTTAATAACCTGACCTAATGAGATATACATGGAGGAGGTTTAACATCCTTACCTAGTGAGATATACATGGAGGAATTTTAATATCCTGACCTAGTGAGATATACATGGAGGAGGTTTATTGTCCTGACCTAGTGAGATATACATAGAGGTTTAATATCCTGACCAAGTGAGATGTTGAAGGAGGTTTAATACCCTGACCTAGTGAGATATACACGGAGGAGGTTTATTATCCTGACCTAGTGAGATGTACATGGAGGAGGTTTAATAACCTGACCTAGTGAGATATACATGGGGGTTTAGTACCCTGACCTAGTGAGATGTACATGGAGGAGGTTTAATATCCTGACCTAGTGAGATATACATGGAGGAGGTTTAATATCCTGACCTAGTGAGATATACATGGAGGAGATTTAGTACCCTGACCTAGTGAGATATACATGGAGGAGGTTTAACATCCTGACCTAGTGAGATATACATGGAGGAGGTTTAACATCCTGACCTAGTGAGATATACATGGAGGAGGTTTAATATCCTGACCTACTGAGATATACACGGAGGAGGTTTAATACTCTGACCTAGTGAGATATACACGGAGGAGGTTTAATATCCTGACCTAGTGAGATATACATGGAGGAGGTATAATACCATGACCTAGTGAGATATACATGGAGGAGGTTTAATATCCTGACCTAGTGAGATATACATGGAGGAGGTTTAATATCCTGACCTAGTGAGATATACATGGAGGAGGTTTAATATCCTGACCTAGTGAGATATACATGGAGGAGGTTTAATATCCTGACCTAGTGAGATGAACATGGAGGAGGTATAATACCCTGACCTAGTGAGATATACATGGAGGAGGTTTAATAACCTGACCTAGTGAGATATACATGGAGGAGATTTAGTACCCTGACCTAGTGAGATATACATGGAGGAGGTTTAACATCCTGACCTAGTGAGATATACATGGAGGAGGTTTAACATCCTGACCTAGTGAGATATACATGGAGGAGGTTTAATATCCTGACCTACTGAGATATACACGGAGGAGGTTTAATACTCTGACCTAGTGAGATATACACGGAGGAGGTTTAATATCCTGACCTAGTGAGATATACATGGAGGAGGTATAATACCATGACCTAGTGAGATATACATGGAGGAGGTTTAATATCCTGACCTAGTGAGATATACATGGAGGAGGTTTAATATCCTGACCTAGTGAGATATACATGGAGGAGGTTTAATATCCTGACCTAGTGAGATATACATGGAGGAGGTTTAATATCCTGACCTAGTGAGATATACATGGAGGAGGTATAATACCCTGACCTAGTGAGATATACATGGAGGAGGTTTAATAACCTGACCTAGTGAGATATACACGGAGGAGGTTTAATATCCTGACATAGTGAGATATACATGGAGGAGGTTTAATATCCTGACCTAGTGAGATATACATGGAGGAGGTTTAATATCCTGACCTAGAGAGATATACATGGAGGAGGTATAATACCCTGACCTAGTGAGATATACATGGAGGAGGTTTAATATCCTGACCTAGTGAGATATACATGGAGGAGGTTTTATACCCTGACCTAGTGAGATATACATGGAGGAGGTTTAATATCCGGTCCTAGTGAGGTATACATGGAGGAGGTTTAACATCCTTACCTAGTGAGATATACATGGAGGAATTTTAATATCCTGACCTAGTGAGATATACATGGAGGAGGTTTATTGTCCTGACCTAGTGAGATATACATAGAGGTTTAATATCCTGACCTAGTGAGATATACATGGAGGAGGTTTATTATCCTGACCTAGTGAGATATACATGGAGGAGGTTTAATACCCTGACCTCGTGAGATATACATAGAGGTTTAATATCCTGACCTAGTGAGATATACATGGAGGAGGTTTCATATCCTGACCTAGTGAGATATACACAGATGTTTACTATCCTGACCTAGTGAGAAATACATGGAGGAGGTTTAATACCCTGAACTAGTGAGATATACATGGAGGAGGTTTAATATCCTGACCTAGTGAGATATACATGGAGGAGGTTTAATACCCTGACCTAGTGAGATATAAATGGAGGTTTAATATCCTGACCTAGTGATAAATACATGGAGGAGGTTTAAAATCCTGACCTAGTGAGGTATACTTGGAGGAGGTTTAATATCCTGACCTAGTGAGATATACATGGAGGAGGTTTTATATCCTGACCTAGTGAGATATACATGGAGGAGGTATAATACCATGACCTAGTGAGATATACATGGAGGAGGTTTAATATCCTGACCTAGTGAGATATACATGGAGTAGGTATAATACCCTGACCTAGTGAGATATACATGGAGGAGGTTTAATAACCTGACCTAGTGAGATATACACGGAGGAGGTTTAATATCCTGACATAGTGAGATATACATGGAGGAGGTTTAATATCCTGACCTAGTGAGATATACATGGAGGAGGTTTAATATCCTGACCTAGTGAGACATACATGGAGGAGGTTTAATATCCTGACCTAGTGAGACATACATGGAGGAGGTTTAACATCCTGACCTAATGAGATATACATGGAGGGGGTTTAATATCCTGACCTTGTGAGATATACATTTAGGAGGTTTATTATCCTGACCTAGTGAGATGTTGGAGGTTTAATACCCTGACCTAGTGAGATATACATAGAGGAGGTTTAATATCCTGACCTAGTGAGATAAACGTGGAGGAGGTTTAATATCCTGACCTAGTGAGATATACATGGAGGAGGTTTAATACCCTGACCTAGTGAGATATACATGGAGGAGGTTTAATATCCTGACCTAGTGAGATATACATGGAGGAGGTTTAATATCCTGACCTAGTGAGATATACATGGAGGAGTTTTAATTCCCTGACCAAGTGAGATATACACGGAGGAGGTTTAATATCCTGACCTACTAAGATATACATGGAGGAGGTATAATACCCTGACCTAGTGAGATGTACATGGAGGAGGTTTAATATCCTGACCTAGTGAGATATAGATGGAGGAGGTGTAATATCCTGACCAAGTGAGATGTTGAAGGAGGTTTAATATCCTGACCTAGTGAGATATACAGTGGGGAGAACAAGTATTTGATACACTGCCGATTTTGCAGGTTTTCCTACTTACAAAGCATGTAGAGGTCTGTAATTTTTATCATAGGTACACTTCAACTGTGAGAGACGGAATCTAAAACAAAAATCCAGAAAATCACATTGTATGATTTTTAAGTAATTAATTTGCATTTTATTGCATGACATAAGTATTTGATCACCTACCAACCAGTAAGAATTCCGGCTCTCACAGACCTGTTAGTTTTTCTTTAAGAAGCCCTCCTCTTCTCCACTCATTACCTGTATTAACTGCACCTGTTTGAACTCGTTACCTGTATAAAAGACACCTGTCCACACACTCAATCAAACAGACTCCAACCTCTCCACAATGGCCAAGACCAGAGAGCTGTATAAGGACATCAGGGATAAAATTGTAGACATGCAACAGGCTGGGATGGGCTACAGGACAATAGGCAAGCAGCTTGGTGAGAAGGCAACAACTGTTGGCGCAATTATTAGAAAATGGAAGAAGTTCAAGATGACGGTCAATCACCCTCGGTCTGGGGCTCCATGCAAGATCTCACCTCGTGGGGCATCAATGATCATGAGGAAGGTGAGTTATCAGCCCAGAACTACACGGCAGGACCTGGTCAATGACCTGAAGAGAGCTGGGACCACAGTCTCAAAGAAAACCATTAGTAACACACTACACCGTCATGGATTAAAATCCTGCAGCGCACGCAAGGTCCACCTGCTCAAGCCAGCGCATGTCCAGGCCCGTCTGAAGTTTGCCAATGACCATCTGGATGATCCAGAGGAGGAATGGGAGAAGGTCATGTGGTCTGATGAGACAAAAATAGAGCTTTTTGGTCTAAACTCCACTCGCCGTGTTTGGAGGAAGAAGAAGGATGAGTACAACCCCAAGAACACCATCCCAACCGTGAAGCATGGAGGTGGAAACATCATTCTTTGGGGATGCTTTTCTGCAAAGGGTACAGGATGACTGCACCGTATTGAGGGGAGGATGGATGGGGCCATGTATCGCGAGATCTTGGCCAACAACCTCCTTCCCTCAGTAAGAGCATTGAAGATGGGTCGTGGCTGGGTCTTCCAACATGACAACGACCCGAAACACACAGCCAGGGCAACTAAGGAGTGGCGCCGTAAGAAGCATCTCAAGGTCCTGGAGTGGCCTAGCCAGTCTCCAGACCTGAACCCAATAGAAAATCTTTGGAGGGAGCTGAAAGTCCGTATTGCCCAGCGACAGCCCCGAAACCTGAAGGATCTGGAGAAGATCTGTATGGAGGAGTGGGCCAAAATCCCTGCTGCAGTGTGTGCAAACCTGGTCAAGAACTACAGGAAACGTATGATCTCTGTAATTGCAAACAAAGGTTTCTGTACCAAATATTAAGATCTGCTTTTCTGATGTATCAAATACTTATGTCATGCAATAAAATGCAAATTAATTACTTAAAAATCATACAATGTGATTTTCTGGATTTTTGTTTTAGATTCCGTCTCTCATAGTTGAAGTGTACCCATGATAGAAATTACAGACCTCTACATGCTTTGTAAGTAGGAAAACCTGCAAAATCGGCAGTGTATCAAATACTTGTTCTCCCCACTGTACATGGAGGAGGTTTAATAACCTGACCTAGTGAGATGTACATGGAGGAGGTTTAATAACCTGACCTAGTGAGATATACATGGGGGTTTAGTACCCTGACCTAGTGAGATGTACATGGAGGAGGTTTAATATCCTGACCTAGTGAGATATACATGGAGGAGGTTTAATAACCTGACCTAGTGAGATATACATGGGGGTTTAGTACCCTGACCTAGTGAGATGTACATGGAGGAGGTTTAATATCCTGACCTAGTGAGATATACATGGAGGAGGTTTAATATCCTGACATAGTGAGATATACACAGATGTTTACTATCCTGACCTAGTGAGAAATACATGGAGGAGGTTTAATACCCTGAACTAGTGAGATATACATGGAGGAGGTTTAATATCCTGACCTAGTGAGATATACACAGATGTTTACTATCCTGACCTAGTGAGAAATACATGGAGGAGGTTTAATACCCTGAACTAGTGTGATATACATGGAGGAGGTTTCATATCCTGACCTAGTGAGATATACACAGATGTTTACTATCCTGACCTAGTGAGAAATACATGGAGGAGGTTTAATACCCTGAACTAGTGAGATATACATGGAGGAGGTTTAATATCCTGACCTAGTGAGATATACATGGAGGAGGTTTAATACCCTGACCTAGTGAGATATAAATGGAGGTTTAATATCCTGACCTAGTGATAAATACATGGAGGAGGTTTAAAATCCTGACCTAGTGAGATATACTTGGAGGAGGTTTAATATCCTGACCTAGTGAGATATACATGGAGAAGGTTTTATATCCTGACCTAGTGAGATATACATGGAGGAGGTATAATACCATGACCTAGTGAGATATACATGGAGGAGGTTTAATATCCTGACCTAGTGAGATATACATGGAGTAGGTATAATACCCTGACCTAGTGAGATATACATGGAGGAGGTTTAATAACCTGACCTAGTGAGATATACACGGAGGAGGTTTAATATCCTGACATAGTGAGATATACATGGAGGAGGTTTAATATCCTGACCTAGTGAGATATACATGGAGGAGGTTTAATATCCTGACCTAGTGAGACATACATGGAGGAGGTTTAATATCCTGACCTAGTGAGACATACATGGAGGAGGTTTAACATCCTGACCTAATGAGATATACATGGAGGGGGTTTAATATCCTGACCTTGTGAGATATACATTTAGGAGGTTTATTATCCTGACCTAGTGAGATGTTGGAGGTTTAATACCCTGACCTAGTGAGATATACATAGAGGAGGTTTAATATCCTGACCTAGTGAGATAAACGTGGAGGAGGTTTAATATCCTGACCTAGTGAGATATACATGGAGGAGGTTTAATACCCTGACCTAGTGAGATATACATGGAGGAGGTTTAATATCCTGACCTAGTGAGATATACATGGAGGAGGTTTAATATCCTGACCTAGTGAGATATACATGGAGGAGTTTTAATTCCCTGACCAAGTGAGATATACACGGAGGAGGTTTAATATCCTGACCTACTAAGATATACATGGAGGAGGTATAATACCCTGACCTAGTGAGATGTACATGGAGGAGGTTTAATATCCTGACCTAGTGAGATATAGATGGAGGAGGTGTAATATCCTGACCAAGTGAGATGTTGAAGGAGGTTTAATATCCTGACCTAGTGAGATATACATGGAGGAGGTTTAATAACCTGACCTAGTGAGATGTACATGGAGGAGGTTTAACATCCTGACCTAGTGAGATATACATGGAGGAGGTTTAATAACCTGACCTAGTGAGATATACATGGGGGTTTAGTACCCTGACCTAGTGAGATGTACATGGAGGAGGTTTAATATCCTGACCTAGTGAGATATACATGGAGGAGGTTTAATATCCTGACATAGTGAGATATACATCTAGGTTTAATATCCTGACCTAGTGAGATATACATGGAGGAGGTTTAATATCCTGACCTAGTGAGATATACATGGAGGAGGTTTAATATCCTGACCTAGTGAGATATACATGGAGGAGATTTAGTACCCTGACCTAGTGAGATATACATGGAGGAGGTTTAACATCCTGACCTAGTGAGATATACATGGAGGAGGTTTAATATCCTGACCTACTGAGATATACATGGAGGAGGTTTAATACCCTGACCTAGTGAGATATAAATGGAGGTTTAATATCCTGACCTAGTGATAAATACATGGAGGAGGTTTAAAATCCTGACCTAGTGAGATATACTTGGAGGAGGTTTAATATCCTGACCTAGTGAGATATACATGGAGGAGGTTTTATATCCTGACCTAGTGAGATATACATGGAGGAGGTATAATACCATGACCTAGTGAGATATACATGGAGGAGGTTTAATATCCTGACCTAGTGAGATATACATGGAGTAGGTATAATACCCTGACCTAGTGAGATATACATGGAGGAGGTTTAATAACCTGACCTAGTGAGATATACACGGAGGAGGTTTAATATCCTGACATAGTGAGATATACATGGAGGAGGTTTAATATCCTGACCTAGTGAGATATACATGGAGGAGGTTTAATATCCTGACCTAGTGAGACATACATGGAGGAGGTTTAATATCCTGACCTAGTGAGACATACATGGAGGAGGTTTAACATCCTGACCTAATGAGATATACATGGAGGGGGTTTAATATCCTGACCTTGTGAGATATACATTTAGGAGGTTTATTATCCTGACCTAGTGAGATGTTGGAGGTTTAATACCCTGACCTAGTGAGATATACATAGAGGAGGTTTAATATCCTGACCTAGTGAGATAAACGTGGAGGAGGTTTAATATCCTGACCTAGTGAGATATACATGGAGGAGGTTTAATACCCTGACCTAGTGAGATATACATGGAGGAGGTTTAATATCCTGACCTAGTGAGATATACATGGAGGAGGTTTAATATCCTGACCTAGTGAGATATACATGGAGGAGTTTTAATTCCCTGACCAAGTGAGATATACACGGAGGAGGTTTAATATCCTGACCTACTAAGATATACATGGAGGAGGTATAATACCCTGACCTAGTGAGATGTACATGGAGGAGGTTTAATATCCTGACCTAGTGAGATATAGATGGAGGAGGTGTAATATCCTGACCAAGTGAGATGTTGAAGGAGGTTTAATATCCTGACCTAGTGAGATATACATGGAGGAGGTTTAATAACCTGACCTAGTGAGATGTACATGGAGGAGGTTTAATAACCTGACCTAGTGAGATATACATGGGGGTTTAGTACCCTGACCTAGTGAGATGTACATGGAGGAGGTTTAATATCCTGACCTAGTGAGATATACATGGAGGAGGTTTAATAACCTGACCTAGTGAGATATACATGGGGGTTTAGTACCCTGACCTAGTGAGATGTACATGGAGGAGGTTTAATATCCTGACCTAGTGAGATATACATGGAGGAGGTTTAATATCCTGACATAGTGAGATATACATCTAGGTTTAATATCCTGACCTAGTGAGATATACATGGAGGAGGTTTAATATCCTGACCTAGTGAGATATACATGGAGGAGGTTTAATATCCTGACCTAGTGAGATATACATGGAGGAGATTTAGTACCCTGACCTAGTGAGATATACATGGAGGAGGTTTAACATCCTGACCTAGTGAGATATACATGGAGGAGGTTTAATATCCTGACCTACTGAGATATACATGGAGGAGGTTTAATACCCTGACCTAGTGAGATATACACGGAGGAGGTTTAATACTCTGACCTAGTGAGATATACACGGAGGAGGTTTAATATCCTGACCTAGTGAGATATACATGGAGGAGGTATAATACCATGACCTAGTGAGATATACATGGAGGAGGTTTAATATCCTGACATAGTGAGATATACATGGAGGAGGTATAATACCCTGACCTAGTGAGATATACACGGAGGAGGTTTAATATCCTGACATAGTGAGATATACATGGAGGAGGTTTAATATCCTGACCTAGTGAGATATACATGGAGGAGGTTTAATATCCTGACCTAGAGAGATATACATGGAGGAGGTATAATACCCTGACCTAGTGAGATATACATGGAGGAGGTTTAATATCCTGACCTAGTGAGATATACATGGAAGAGGTTTTATACCCTGACCTAGTGAGATATACATGGAGGAGGTTTAATATCCGGTCCTAGTGAGGTATACATGGAGGTTTAATAACCTGACCTAATGAGATATACATGGAGGAGGTTTAACATCCTTACCTAGTGAGATATACATGGAGGAATTTTAATATCCTGACCTAGTGAGATATACATGGAGGAGGTTTATTGTCCTTACCTAGTGAGATATACATAGAGGTTTAATATCCTGACCTAGTGAGATATACATGGAGGAGGTTTATTATCCTGACCTAGTGAGATATACATGGAGGAGGTTTAATACCCTGACCTCGTGAGATATACATAGAGGTTTAATATCCTGACCTAGTGAGATATACATGGAGGAGGTTTCATATCCTGACCTAGTGAGATATACACAGATGTTTACTATCCTGACCTAGTGAGAAATACATGGAGGAGGTTTAATACCCTGACCTAGTGAGATATACATGGAGGAGGTTTAATATCCTGACCTAGTTAGATATACATGGAGGAGGTTTAATACCCTGACCTAGTGAGATATAAATGGAGGTTTAATATCCTGACCTAGTGATAAATACATGGAGGAGGTTTAAAATCCTGACCTAGTGAGATATACTTGGAGGAGGTTTAATATCCTGACCTAGTGAGATATACATGGAGGAGGTTTTATATCCTGACCTAGTGAGATATACATGGAGGAGGTTTAATATCCTGACCTAGTGAGATATACATGGAGGAGGTTTAATATCCTGACCTAGTGAGATATACATGGAGGAGGTTTGATATCCTGACCTAGTGAGATACACATGGTGGAGGGTTAATATCCTGACCTAGTGAGATATACATGGAGGAGGTTTAATATCCTGACCTAGTGAGATATACATGGAGGAGGTTTAATATCCTGACCTAGTGAGACATACATGGAGGAGGTTTAATACCCTGACCTAGTGAGATGTTGAAGGAGGTTTAATACCCTGACCTAGTGAGATATACATGGAGGAGGTTTAATACCCTGACCTAGTGAGATATACATGGAGGAGGTTTCATATCCTGACCTAGTGAGATATACACAGATGTTTAATATCCTGACCTAGTGAGATATACATGGAGGAGGTTTAATACCCTGACCTAGTGAGATATAAATGGAGGTTTAATATCCTGACCTAGTGAGATATACATGGAGGAGATGTAATATCCTGACCTAGTGATAAATACATGGAGGAGGTTTAAAATCCTGACCTAGTGAGATATACATGGAGGAGGTTTAATATTCTGACCTAGTGAGATATACATGGAGGAGGTTTTATATCCTGACCTAGTGAGATATACATGGAGGAGGTTTTATTTCCTGACCTAGTGAGATATACATGGAGGAGGTTTTATATCCTGACCTAGTGAGATATACATGGAGGAGGTTAATTATCCTGACCTAGTGAGATTTACATGGAGGAGGTTTAATATCCTGAACTAGTGAGATGTTGAAGGAGGTTTAATACCCTGACCTAGTGAGATATACATGGAGGAGGTTTAATACCCTGACCTAGTGAGATATACATGGAGGAGGTTTAATATCCTGACATAGTGAGATATACATCTAGGTTTAATATCCTGACCTAGTGAGATATACATTGAGGAGGTTTAATATCCTGACCTAGTGAGATATACATGGAGGAGATTTAATATCCTGACCTAGTGAGATATACATGGAGGAGGTTTAATATCCTGACCTAGTGAGATATACATGGGGGTTTAGTACCCTGACCTAGTGAGATATACATGGAGGAGGTTTAACATCCTGACCTAGTGAGATATACACGGAGGAGGTTTAATACTCTGACCTAGTGAGATATACACGGAGGAGGTTTAATATCCTGACCTAGTGAGATATACATGGAGGAGATTTAATATCCTGACCTAGTGAGATATACATGGAGGAGGTTTAATATCCTGACCTAGTGAGATATACATGGAGGAGATTTAGTACCCTGACCTAGTGAGATATACATGGAGGAGGTTTAACATCCTGACCTAGTGAGATATACATGGAGGAGGTTTAACATCCTGACCTAGTGAGATATACATGGAGGAGGTTTAATATCCTGACCTACTGAGATATACACGGAGGAGGTTTAATACTCTGACCTAGTGAGATATACACGGAGGAGGTTTAATATCCTGACCTAGTGAGATATACATGGAGGAGGTATAATACCATGACCTAGTGAGATATACATGGAGGAGGTTTAATATCCTGACCTAGTGAGATATACATGGAGGAGGTTTAATATCCTGACCTAGTGAGATATACATGGAGGAGGTTTAATATCCTGACCTAGTGAGATATACATGGAGGAGGTTTAATATCCTGACCTAGTGAGATATACATGGAGGAGGTATAATACCCTGACCTAGTGAGATATACATGGAGGAGGTTTAATAACCTGACCTAGTGAGATATACATGGAGGAGATTTAGTACCCTGACCTAGTGAGATATACATGGAGGAGGTTTAACATCCTGACCTAGTGAGATATACATGGAGGAGGTTTAACATCCTGACCTAGTGAGATATACATGGAGGAGGTTTAATATCCTGACCTACTGAGATATACACGGAGGAGGTTTAATACTCTGACCTAGTGAGATATACACGGAGGAGGTTTAATATCCTGACCTAGTGAGATATACATGGAGGAGGTATAATACCATGACCTAGTGAGATATACATGGAGGAGGTTTAATATCCTGACCTAGTGAGATATACATGGAGGAGGTTTAATATCCTGACCTAGTGAGATATACATGGAGGAGGTTTAATATCCTGACCTAGTGAGATATACATGGAGGAGGTTTAATATCCTGACCTAGTGAGATATACATGGAGGAGGTATAATACCCTGACCTAGTGAGATATACATGGAGGAGGTTTAATAACCTGACCTAGTGAGATATACACGGAGGAGGTTTAATATCCTGACATAGTGAGATATACATGGAGGAGGTTTAATATCCTGACCTAGTGAGATATACATGGAGGAGGTTTAATATCCTGAACTAGTGAGATGTTGAAGGAGGTTTAATACCCTGACCTAGTGAGATATACATGGAGGAGGTTTAATACCCTGACCTAGTGAGATATACATGGAGGAGGTTTAATATCCTGACATAGTGAGATATACATCTAGGTTTAATATCCTGACCTAGTGAGATATACACTGAGGAGGTTTAATATCCTGACCTAGTGAGATATACATGGAGGAGATTTAATATCCTGACCTAGTGAGATATACATGGAGGAGGTTTAATATCCTGACCTAGTGAGATATACATGGGGGTTTAGTACCCTGACCTAGTGAGATATACATGGAGGAGGTTTAATATCCTGACCTAGTGAGATATACATGGAGGAGATTTAGTACCCTGACCTAGTGAGATATACATGGAGGAGGTTTAACATCCTGACCTAGTGAGATATACATGGAGGAGGTTTAACATCCTGACCTAGTGAGATATACATGGAGGAGGTTTAATATCCTGACCTACTGAGATATACACGGAGGAGGTTTAATACTCTGACCTAGTGAGATATACACGGAGGAGGTTTAATATCCTGACCTAGTGAGATATACATGGAGGAGGTATAATACCATGACCTAGTGAGATATACATGGAGGAGGTTTAATATCCTGACCTAGTGAGATATACATGGAGGAGGTTTAATATCCTGACCTAGTGAGATATACATGGAGGAGGTTTAATATCCTGACCTAGTGAGATATACATGGAGGAGGTTTAATATCCTGACCTAGTGAGATATACATGGAGGAGGTATAATACCCTGACCTAGTGAGATATACATGGAGGAGGTTTAATAACCTGACCTAGTGAGATATACATGGAGGAGATTTAGTACCCTGACCTAGTGAGATATACATGGAGGAGGTTTAACATCCTGACCTAGTGAGATATACATGGAGGAGGTTTAACATCCTGACCTAGTGAGATATACATGGAGGAGGTTTAATATCCTGACCTACTGAGATATACACGGAGGAGGTTTAATACTCTGACCTAGTGAGATATACACGGAGGAGGTTTAATATCCTGACCTAGTGAGATATACATGGAGGAGGTATAATACCATGACCTAGTGAGATATACATGGAGGAGGTTTAATATCCTGACCTAGTGAGATATACATGGAGGAGGTTTAATATCCTGACCTAGTGAGATATACATGGAGGAGGTTTAATATCCTGACCTAGTGAGATATACATGGAGGAGGTTTAATATCCTGACCTAGTGAGATATACATGGAGGAGGTATAATACCCTGACCTAGTGAGATATACATGGAGGAGGTTTAATAACCTGACCTAGTGAGATATACACGGAGGAGGTTTAATATCCTGACATAGTGAGATATACATGGAGGAGGTTTAATATCCTGACCTAGTGAGATATACATGGAGGAGGTTTAATATCCTGACCTAGAGAGATATACATGGAGGAGGTATAATACCCTGACCTAGTGAGATATACATGGAGGAGGTTTAATATCCTGACCTAGTGAGATATACATGGAGGAGGTTTTATACCCTGACCTAGTGAGATATACATGGAGGAGGTTTAATATCCGGTCCTAGTGAGGTATACATGGAGGAGGTTTAACATCCTTACCTAGTGAGATATACATGGAGGAATTTTAATATCCTGACCTAGTGAGATATACATGGAGGAGGTTTATTGTCCTGACCTAGTGAGATATACATAGAGGTTTAATATCCTGACCTAGTGAGATATACATGGAGGAGGTTTATTATCCTGACCTAGTGAGATATACATGGAGGAGGTTTAATACCCTGACCTCGTGAGATATACATATAGGTTTAATATCCTGACCTAGTGAGATATACATGGAGGAGGTTTCATATCCTGACCTAGTGAGATATACACAGATGTTTACTATCCTGACCTAGTGAGAAATACATGGAGGAGGTTTAATACCCTGAACTAGTGAGATATACATGGAGGAGGTTTAATATCCTGACCTAGCGAGATATACATGGAGGAGGTTTAATACCCTGACCACATTGAGATATAAATGGAGGTTTAATATCCTGACCTAGTGATAAATACATGGAGGAGGTTTAAAATCCTGACCTAGTGAGATATACTTGGAGGAGGTTTAATATCCTGACCTAGTGAGATATACATGGAGGAGGTTTTATATCCTGACCTAGTGAGATATACATGGAGGAGGTATAATACCATGACCTAGTGAGATATACATGGAGGAGGTTTAATATCCTGACCTAGTGAGATATACATGGAGGAGGTATAATACCCTGACCTAGTGAGATATACATGGAGGAGGTTTAATAACCTGACCTAGTGAGATATACACGGAGGAGGTTTAATATCCTGACATAGTGAGATATACATGGAGGAGGTTTAATATCCTGACCTAGTGAGATATACATGGAGGAGGTTTAATATCCTGACCTAGTGAGACATACATGGAGGAGGTTTAATATCCTGACCTAGTGAGACATACATGGAGGAGGTTTAACATCCTGACCTAATGAGATATACATGGAGGGGGTTTAATATCCTGACCTTGTGAGATATACATTTAGGAGGTTTATTATCCTGACCTAGTGAGATGTTGGAGGTTTAATACCCTGACCTAGTGAGATATACATGGAGGAGGTTTAATATTCTGACCTAGTGAGATATACATGGAGGAGGTTTAATTTCCTGACCTAGTGAGATATACATGGAGGAGGTTTAATATCCTGACCTAGTGAGATATACATGGAGGAGGTTTAATAACCTGACCTAGTGAGATATAAATGGAGGAGGTTTAATAACCTGACCTAGTGAGATATACATGGAGGAGGTTTAATATCCTGACCTAGTGAGATAAACGTGGAGGAGGTTTAATATCCTGACCTAGTGAGATATACACGGAGGAGGTTTAATACCCTGTCCTAGTGAGATATACATAGAGGAGGTTTAATATCCTGACCTAGTGAGATAAACGTGGAGGAGGTTTAATATCCTGACCTAGTGAGATATACACGGAGGAGGTTTAATACCCTGACCTAGTGAGATATACATAGAGGAGGTTTAATATCCTGACCTAGTGAGATATACATGGAGGAGGTTTAATAACCTGAACTAGTGAGATATACATGGAGGAGGTTTAATACCCTGACCTAGTGAGATATACATGGAGGAGGTTTAATATCCTGAACTAGTGAGAGATACATGGAGGAGGTTTATTATCCTGACCTAGTGAGATATACATGGAGGAGGTGTAATATCCTGACCTAGTGAGATATACATGGAGGTTTAATATCCTGACCTAGTGAGAAATTCATGGATGTTTAATTTCCTGACCTAGTGAGATATACATGGAGGTATAATACCCTGACCTAGTGAGATATAGATGGGGGTTTAGTACCCTGACCTAGTGAGATATACATAGAGGAGGTTTAACATCCTGACCTAGTGAGATATACATGGAGGAGGTTTAATAACCTGAACTAGTGAGATATACATGGAGGAGGTTTAATATCCTGACCTAGTGAGATATTCATGGAGGTTTAATTTCCTGACCTAGTGAGATATACATGGAGGTATAATACCCTGACCTAGTGAGATATAGATGGGGTTTTAGTACCCTGACCTTGTGAGATATACATTTAGGAGGTTTATTATCCTGACCTAGTGAGATGTTGGAGGTTTAATACCCTGACCTAGTGAGATATACATGGAGGAGGTTTAATACCCTGACCTAGTGAGATATACATGGAGGAGGTTTAATATTCTGACCTAGTGAGATATACATGGAGGAGGTTTAATTTCCTGACCTAGTGAGATATACATGGAGGAGGTTTAATATCCTGACCTAGTGAGATATACATGGAGGAGGTTTAATAACCTGACCTAGTGAGATATAAATGGAGGAGGTTTAATAACCTGACCTAGTGAGATATACATGGAGGAGGTTTAACATCCTGACCTAGTGAGATATACATGGAGGAGGTTTAACATCCTGACCTAGTGAGATATACATGGAGGAGGTTTAATATCCTGACCTAGTGAGATATACATGGAGGAGGTTTAATATCCTGACCTAGTGAGATATACATGGAGGAGGTTTAATATCCTGACCTAGTGAGATATACATGGAGGAGGTATAATACCCTGACCTAGTGAGATATACATGGAGGAGGTTTAATAACCTGACCTAGTGAGATATACACGGAGGAGGTTTAATATCCTGACATAGTGAGATATACATGGAGGAGGTTTAATATCCTGACCTAGTGAGATATACATGGAGGAGGTTTAATATCCTGACCTAGAGAGATATACATGGAGGAGGTATAATACCCTGACCTAGTGAGATATACATGGAGGAGGTTTAATATCCTGACCTAGTGAGATATACATGGAGGAGGTTTTATACCCTGACCTAGTGAGATATACATGGAGGAGGTTTAATATCCGGTCCTAGTGAGGTATACATGGAGGAGGTTTAACATCCTTACCTAGTGAGATATACATGGAGGAATTTTAATATCATGACCTAGTGAGATATACATGGAGGAGGTTTATTGTCCTGACCTAGTGAGATATACATAGAGGTTTAATATCCTGACCTAGTGAGATATACATGGAGGAGGTTTATTATCCTGACCTAGTGAGATATACATGGAGGAGGTTTAATACCCTGACCTCGTGAGATATACATAGAGGTTTAATATCCTGACCTAGTGAGATATACATGGAGGAGGTTTCATATCCTGACCTAGTGAGATATACACAGATGTTTACTATCCTGACCTAGTGAGAAATACATGGAGGAGGTTTAATACCCTGAACTAGTGAGATATACATGGAGGAGGTTTAATATCCTGACCTAGCGAGATATACATGGAGGTTTAATATCCTGACCTAGTGATAAATACATGGAGGAGGTTTAAAATCCTGACCTAGTGAGATATACTTGGAGGAGGTTTAATATCCTGACCTAGTGAGATATACATGGAGGAGGTTTTATATCCTGACCTAGTGAGATATACATGGAGGAGGTATAATACCATGACCTAGTGAGATATACATGGAGGAGGTTTAATATCCTGACCTAGTGAGATATACATGGAGGAGGTATAATACCCTGACCTAGTGAGATATACATGGAGGAGGTTTAATAACCTGACCTAGTGAGATATACACGGAGGAGGTTTAATATCCTGACATAGTGAGATATACATGGAGGAGGTTTAATATCCTGACCTAGTGAGATATACATGGAGGAGGTTTAATATCCTGACCTAGTGAGACATACATGGAGGAGGTTTAATATCCTGACCTAGTGAGACATACATGGAGGAGGTTTAACATCCTGACCTAATGAGATATACATGGAGGGGGTTTAATATCCTGACCTTGTGAGATATACATTTAGGAGGTTTATTATCCTGACCTAGTGAGATGTTGGAGGTTTAATACCCTGACCTAGTGAGATATACATGGAGGAGGTTTAATACCCTGACCTAGTGAGATATACATGGAGGAGGTTTAATATTCTGACCTAGTGAGATATACATGGAGGAGGTTTAATTTCCTGACCTAGTGAGATATACATGGAGGAGGTTTAATATCCTGACCTAGTGAGATATACATGGAGGAGGTTTAATAACCTGACCTAGTGAGATATAAATGGAGGAGGTTTAATAACCTGACCTAGTGAGATATACATGGAGGAGGTTTAATATCCTGACCTAGTGAGATAAACGTGGAGGAGGTTTAATATCCTGACCTAGTGAGATATACACGGAGGAGGTTTAATACCCTGTCCTAGTGAGATATACATAGAGGAGGTTTAATATCCTGACCTAGTGAGATAAACGTGGAGGAGGTTTAATATCCTGACCTAGTGAGATATACACGGAGGAGGTTTAATACCCTGACCTAGTGAGATATACATAGAGGAGGTTTAATATCCTGACCTAGTGAGATATACATGGAGGAGGTTTAATAACCTGAACTAGTGAGATATACATGGAGGAGGTTTAATACCCTGACCTAGTGAGATATACATGGAGGAGGTTTAATATCCTGAACTAGTGAGCGATACATGGAGGAGGTTTATTATCCTGACCTAGTGAGATATACATGGAGGAGGTGTAATATCCTGACCTAGTGAGATATACATGGAGGTTTAATATCCTGACCTAGTGAGAAATTCATGGAGGTTTAATTTCCTGACCTAGTGAGATATACATGGAGGTATAATACCCTGACCTAGTGAGATATAGATGGGGGTTTAGTACCCTGACCTAGTGAGATATACATAGAGGAGGTTTAACATCCTGACCTAGTGAGATATACATGGAGGAGGTTTAATAACCTGAACTAGTGAGATATACATGGAGGAGGTTTAATATCCTGACCTAGTGAGATATTCATGGAGGTTTAATTTCCTGACCTAGTGAGATATACATGGAGGTATAATACCCTGACCTAGTGAGATATAGATGGGGTTTTAGTACCCTGACCTTGTGAGATATACATTTAGGAGGTTTATTATCCTGACCTAGTGAGATGTTGGAGGTTTAATACCCTGACCTAGTGAGATATACATGGAGGAGGTTTAATACCCTGACCTAGTGAGATATACATGGAGGAGGTTTAATATTCTGACCTAGTGAGATATACATGGAGGAGGTTTAATTTCCTGACCTAGTGAGATATACATGGAGGAGGTTTAATATCCTGACCTAGTGAGATATACATGGAGGGGGTTTAATAACCTGACCTAGTGAGATATAAATGGAGGAGGTTTAATAACCTGACCTAGTGAGATATACATGGAGGAGGTTTAATATCCTGACCTAGTGAGATAAACGTGGAGGAGGTTTAATACCCTGACCTAGTGAGATATACATAGAGGAGGTTTAATATCCTGACCTAGTGAGATAAACGTGGAGGAGGTTTAATATCCTGACCTAGTGAGATATACACGGAGGAGGTTTAATACCCTGACCTAGTGAGATATACATAGAGGAGGTTTAATATCCTGACCTAGTGAGATATACATGGAGGAGGTTTAATAACCTGAACTAGTGAGATATACATGGAGGAGGTTTAATACCCTGACCTAGTGAGATATACATGGAGGAGGTTTAATATCCTGAACTAGTGAGAGATACATGGAGGAGGTTTATTATCCTGACCTAGTGAGATATACATGGAGGAGGTTTATTATCCTGACCTAGTGATATATACATGGAGGTTTAATATCCTGACCTAGTGAGATATACATGGAGGAGGTTTAATACCCTGACCTAGTGAGATATACATGGAGGAGGTTTAATACCCTGACCTAGTGAGATATACATGGAGGAGGTTTAATATCCTGAACTAGTGAGAGATACATGGAGGAGGTTTATTATCCTGACCTAGTGATATATACATGGAGGTTTAATATCCTGACCTAGTGAGATATACATGGAGGAGGTTTAATACCCTGACCTAGTGAGATATACATGGAGGAGGTTTAATATCCTGACCTAGTGAGATATACATGGAGGAGGTTTAATATTCTGACCTAGTGAGATATACATGGAGGAGGTTTAATTCCCTGACCAAGTGAGATATACACGGAGGAGGTTTAATATCCTGACCTACTAAGATATACATGGAGGAGGTATAATACCCTGACCTAGTGAGATGTACATGGAGGAGGTTTAATATCCTGACCTAGTGAGATATAGATGGAGGAGGTGTAATATCCTGACCAAGTGAGATGTTGAAGGAGGTTTAATATCCTGACCTAGTGAGATATACATGGAGGAGGTTTAATAACCTGACCTAGTGAGATGTACATGGAGGAGGTTTAATAACCTGACCTAGTGAGATATACATGGGGGTTTAGTACCCTGACCTAGTGAGATGTACATGGAGGAGGTTTAATATCCTGACCTAGTGAGATATACATGGAGGAGGTTTAATAACCTGACCTAGTGAGATATACATGGGGGTTTAGTACCCTGACCTAGTGAGATGTACATGGAGGAGGTTTAATATCCTGACCTAGTGAGATATACATGGAGGAGGTTTAATATCCTGACATAGTGAGATATACATCTAGGTTTAATATCCTGACCTAGTGAGATATACATGGAGGAGGTTTAATATCCTGACCTAGTGAGATATACATGGAGGAGGTTTAATATCCTGACCTAGTGAGATATACATGGAGGAGATTTAGTACCCTGACCTAGTGAGATATACATGGAGGAGGTTTAACATCCTGACCTAGTGAGATATACATGGAGGAGGTTTAATATCCTGACCTACTGAGATATACATGGAGGAGGTTTAATACCCTGACCTAGTGAGATATACACGGAGGAGGTTTAATACTCTGACCTAGTGAGATATACACGGAGGAGGTTTAATATCCTGACCTAGTGAGATATACATGGAGGAGGTATAATACCATGACCTAGTGAGATATACATGGAGGAGGTTTAATATCCTGACGTAGTGAGATATACATGGAGGAGGTATAATACCCTGACCTAGTGAGATATACACGGAGGAGGTTTAATATCCTGACATAGTGAGATATACATGGAGGAGGTTTAATATCCTGACCTAGTGAGATATACATGGAGGAGGTTTAATATCCTGACCTAGAGAGATATACATGGAGGAGGTATAATACCCTGACCTAGTGAGATATACATGGAGGAGGTTTAATATCCTGACCTAGTGAGATATACATGGAGGAGGTTTTATACCCTGACCTAGTGAGATATACATAGAGGAGGTTTAATACCCTGACCTCGTGAGATATACATAGAGGTTTAATATCCTGACCTAGTGAGATATACATGGAGGAGGTTTCATATCCTGACCTAGTGAGATATACACAGATGTTTACTATCCTGACCTAGTGAGAAATACATGGAGGAGGTTTAATACCCTGACCTAGTGAGATATACATGGAGGAGGTTTAATACCCTGACCTAGTGAGATATAAATGGAGGTTTAATATCCTGACCTAGTGAGATATACATGGAGGAGGTTTATTGTCCTGACCTAGTGAGATATACATAGAGGTTTAATATCCTGACCTAGTGAGATATACATGGAGGAGGTTTATTATCCTGACCTAGTGAGATATACATAGAGGAGGTTTAATACCCTGACCTCGTGAGATATACATAGAGGTTTAATATCCTGACCTAGTGAGATATACATGGAGGAGGTTTCATATCCTGACCTAGTGAGATATACACAGATGTTTACTATCCTGACCTAGTGAGAAATACATGGAGGAGGTTTAATACCCTGACCTAGTGAGATATACATGGAGGAGGTTTAATACCCTGACCTAGTGAGATATAAATGGAGGTTTAATATCCTGACCTAGTGATAAATACATGGAGGAGGTTTAAAATCCTGACCTAGTGAGATATACTTGGAGGAGGTTTAATATCCTGACCTAGTGAGATATACATGGAGGAGGTTTTATATCCTGACCTAGTGAGATATACATGGAGGAGGTTTAATATCCTGACCTAGTGAGATATACATGGAGGAGGTTTAATATCCTGACCTAGTGAGATATACATGGAGGAGGTTTGATATCCTGACCTAGTGAGATACACATGGTGGAGGGTTAATATCCTGACCTAGTGAGATATACATGGAGGAGGTTTAATATCCTGACCTAGTGAGATATACATGGAGGAGGTTTAATATCCTGACCTAGTGAGACATACATGGAGGAGGTTTAATACCCTGACCTAGTGAGATGTTGAAGGAGGTTTAATACCCTGACCTAGTGAGATATACATGGAGGAGGTTTAATACCCTGACCTAGTGAGATATACATGGAGGAGGTTTCATATCCTGACCTAGTGAGATATACACAGATGTTTAATATCCTGACCTAGTGAGATATACATGGAGGAGATGTAATATCCTGACCTAGTGATAAATACATGGAGGAGGTTTAAAATCCTGACCTAGTGAGATATACATGGAGGAGGTTTTATATCCTGACCTAGTGAGATATACATGGAGGAGGTATAATACCATGACCTAGTGAGATATACATGGAGGAGGTTTAATATCCTGACCTAGTGAGATATACATGGAGGAGGTATAATACCCTGACCTAGTGAGATATACATGGAGGAGGTTTAATAACCTGACCTAGTGAGATATACACGGAGGAGGTTTAATATCCTGACATAGTGAGATATACATGGAGGAGGTTTAATATCCTGACCTAGTGAGATATACATGGAGGAGGTTTAATATCCTGACCTAGTGAGACATACATGGAGGAGGTTTAATATCCTGACCTAGTGAGACATACATGGAGGAGGTTTAACATCCTGACCTAATGAGATATACATGGAGGGGGTTTAATATCCTGACCTTGTGAGATATACATTTAGGAGGTTTATTATCCTGACCTAGTGAGATGTTGGAGGTTTAATACCCTGACCTAGTGAGATATACATGGAGGAGGTTTAATACCCTGACCTAGTGAGATATACATGGAGGAGGTTTAATATTCTGACCTAGTGAGATATACATGGAGGAGGTTTAATTTCCTGACCTAGTGAGATATACATGGAGGAGGTTTAATATCCTGACCTAGTGAGATATACATGGAGGAGGTTTAATAACCTGACCTAGTGAGATATAAATGGAGGAGGTTTAATAACCTGACCTAGTGAGATATACATGGAGGAGGTTTAATATCCTGACCTAGTGAGATAAACGTGGAGGAGGTTTAATATCCTGACCTAGTGAGATATACACGGAGGAGGTTTAATACCCTGTCCTAGTGAGATATACATAGAGGAGGTTTAATATCCTGACCTAGTGAGATAAACGTGGAGGAGGTTTAATATCCTGACCTAGTGAGATATACACGGAGGAGGTTTAATACCCTGACCTAGTGAGATATACATAGAGGAGGTTTAATATCCTGACCTAGTGAGATATACATGGAGGAGGTTTAATAACCTGAACTAGTGAGATATACATGGAGGAGGTTTAATACCCTGACCTAGTGAGATATACATGGAGGAAGTTTAATATCCTGAACTAGTGAGAGATACATGGAGGAGGTTTATTATCCTGACCTAGTGAGATATACATGGAGGAGGTGTAATATCCTGACCTAGTGAGATATACATGGAGGTTTAATATCCTGACCTAGTGAGAAATTCATGGAGGTTTAATTTCCTGACCTAGTGAGATATACATGGAGGTATAATACCCTGACCTAGTGAGATATAGATGGGGGTTTAGTACCCTGACCTAGTGAGATATACATAGAGGAGGTTTAACATCCTGACCTAGTGAGATATACATGGAGGAGGTTTAATAACCTGAACTAGTGAGATATACATGGAGGAGGTTTAATATCCTGACCTAGTGAGATATTCATGGAGGTTTAATTTCCTGACCTAGTGAGATATACATGGAGGTATAATACCCTGACCTAGTGAGATATAGATGGGGTTTTAGTACCCTGACCTTGTGAGATATACATTTAGGAGGTTTATTATCCTGACCTAGTGAGATGTTGGAGGTTTAATACCCTGACCTAGTGAGATATACATGGAGGAGGTTTAATACCCTGACCTAGTGAGATATACATGGAGGAGGTTTAATATCCTGACCTAGTGAGATATACATGGAGGAGGTTTCATATCCTGACCTAGTGAGATATACACAGATGTTTACTATCCTGACCTAGTGAGAAATACATGGAGGAGGTTTAATACCCTGACCTAGTGAGATATACATGGAGGAGGTTTAATATCCTGACCTAGTTAGATATACATGGAGGAGGTTTAATACCCTGACCTAGTGAGATATAAATGGAGGTTTAATATCCTGACCTAGTGATAAATACATGGAGGAGGTTTAAAATCCTGACCTAGTGAGATATACTTGGAGGAGGTTTAATATCCTGACCTAGTGAGATATACATGGAGGAGGTTTTATATCCTGACCTAGTGAGATATACATGGAGGAGGTTTAATATCCTGACCTAGTGAGATATACATGGAGGAGGTTTAATATCCTGACCTAGTGAGATATACATGGAGGAGGTTTGATATCCTGACCTAGTGAGATACACATGGAGGAGGGTTAATATCCTGACCTAGTGAGATATACATGGAGGAGGTTTAATATCCTGACCTAGTGAGATATACATGGAGGAGGTTTAATATCCTGACCTAGTGAGACATACATGGAGGAGGTTTAATACCCTGACCTAGTGAGATGTTGAAGGAGGTTTAATACCCTGACCTAGTGAGATATACATGGAGGAGGTTTAATACCCTGACCTAGTGAGATATACATGGAGGAGGTTTCATATCCTGACCTAGTGAGATATACACAGATGTTTAATATCCTGACCTAGTGAGATATACATGGAGGAGATGTAATATCCTGACCTAGTGATAAATACATGGAGGAGGTTTAAAATCCTGACCTAGTGAGATATACATGGAGGAGGTTTTATATCCTGACCTAGTGAGATATACATGGAGGAGGTATAATACCATGACCTAGTGAGATATACATGGAGGAGGTTTAATATCCTGACCTAGTGAGATATACATGGAGGAGGTATAATACCCTGACCTAGTGAGATATACATGGAGGAGGTTTAATAACCTGACCTAGTGAGATATACACGGAGGAGGTTTAATATCCTGACATAGTGAGATATACATGGAGGAGGTTTAATATCCTGACCTAGTGAGATATACATGGAGGAGGTTTAATATCCTGACCTAGTGAGACATACATGGAGGAGGTTTAATATCCTGACCTAGTGAGACATACATGGAGGAGGTTTAACATCCTGACCTAATGAGATATACATGGAGGGGGTTTAATATCCTGACCTTGTGAGATATACATTTAGGAGGTTTATTATCCTGACCTAGTGAGATGTTGGAGGTTTAATACCCTGACCTAGTGAGATATACATGGAGGAGGTTTAATACCCTGACCTAGTGAGATATACATGGAGGAGGTTTAATATTCTGACCTAGTGAGATATACATGGAGGAGGTTTAATTTCCTGACCTAGTGAGATATACATGGAGGAGGTTTAATATCCTGACCTAGTGAGATATACATGGAGGAGGTTTAATAACCTGACCTAGTGAGATATAAATGGAGGAGGTTTAATAACCTGACCTAGTGAGATATACATGGAGGAGGTTTAATATCCTGACCTAGTGAGATAAACGTGGAGGAGGTTTAATATCCTGACCTAGTGAGATATACACGGAGGAGGTTTAATACCCTGTCCTAGTGAGATATACATAGAGGAGGTTTAATATCCTGACCTAGTGAGATAAACGTGGAGGAGGTTTAATATCCTGACCTAGTGAGATATACACGGAGGAGGTTTAATACCCTGACCTAGTGAGATATACATAGAGGAGGTTTAATATCCTGACCTAGTGAGATATACATGGAGGAGGTTTAATAACCTGAACTAGTGAGATATACATGGAGGAGGTTTAATACCCTGACCTAGTGAGATATACATGGAGGAAGTTTAATATCCTGAACTAGTGAGAGATACATGGAGGAGGTTTATTATCCTGACCTAGTGAGATATACATGGAGGAGGTGTAATATCCTGACCTAGTGAGATATACATGGAGGTTTAATATCCTGACCTAGTGAGAAATTCATGGAGGTTTAATTTCCTGACCTAGTGAGATATACATGGAGGTATAATACCCTGACCTAGTGAGATATAGATGGGGGTTTAGTACCCTGACCTAGTGAGATATACATAGAGGAGGTTTAACATCCTGACCTAGTGAGATATACATGGAGGAGGTTTAATAACCTGAACTAGTGAGATATACATGGAGGAGGTTTAATATCCTGACCTAGTGAGATATTCATGGAGGTTTAATTTCCTGACCTAGTGAGATATACATGGAGGTATAATACCCTGACCTAGTGAGATATAGATGGGGTTTTAGTACCCTGACCTTGTGAGATATACATTTAGGAGGTTTATTATCCTGACCTAGTGAGATGTTGGAGGTTTAATACCCTGACCTAGTGAGATATACATGGAGGAGGTTTAATACCCTGACCTAGTGAGATATACATGGAGGAGGTTTAATATTCTGACCTAGTGAGATATACATGGAGGAGGTTTAATTTCCTGACCTAGTGAGATATACATGGAGGAGGTTTAATATCCTGACCTAGTGAGATATACATGGAGGAGGTTTAATATCCTGACCTAGTGAGACATACATGGAGGAGGTTTAATATCCTGACCTAGTGAGACATACATGGAGGAGGTTTAACATCCTGACCTAATGAGATATACATGGAGGGGGTTTAATATCCTGACCTTGTGAGATATACATTTAGGAGGTTTATTATCCTGACCTAGTGAGATGTTGGAGGTTTAATACCCTGACCTAGTGAGATATACATGGAGGAGGTTTAATACCCTGACCTAGTGAGATATACATGGAGGAGGTTTAATATTCTGACCTAGTGAGATATACATGGAGGAGGTTTAATTTCCTGACCTAGTGAGATATACATGGAGGAGGTTTAATATCCTGACCTAGTGAGATATACATGGAGGAGGTTTAATAACCTGACCTAGTGAGATATAAATGGAGGCGGTTTAATAACCTGACCTAGTGAGATATACATGGAGGAGGTTTAATATCCTGACCTAGTGAGATAAACGTGGAGGAGGTTTAATATCCTGACCTAGTGAGATATACACGGAGGAGGTTTAATACCCTGTCCTAGTGAGATATACATAGAGGAGGTTTAATATCCTGACCTAGTGAGATAAACGTGGAGGAGGTTTAATATCCTGACCTAGTGAGATATACACGGAGGAGGTTTAATACCCTGACCTAGTGAGATATACATAGAGGAGGTTTAATATCCTGACCTAGTGAGATATACATGGAGGAGGTTTAATAACCTGAACTAGTGAGATATACATGGAGGAGGTTTAATACCCTGACCTAGTGAGATATACATGGAGGAGGTTTAATATCCTGAACTAGTGAGAGATACATGGAGGAGGTTTATTATCCTGACCTAGTGAGATATACATGGAGGAGGTGTAATATCCTGACCTAGTGAGATATACATGGAGGTTTAATATCCTGACCTAGTGAGAAATTCATGGAGGTTTAATTTCCTGACCTAGTGAGATATACATGGAGGTATAATACCCTGACCTAGTGAGATATAGATGGGGGTTTAGTACCCTGACCTAGTGAGATATACATAGAGGAGGTTTAACATCCTGACCTAGTGAGATATACATGGAGGAGGTTTAATAACCTGAACTAGTGAGATATACATGGAGGAGGTTTAATACCCTGACCTAGTGAGATATACATGGAGGAGGTTTAATATCCTGAACTAGTGAGAGATACATGGAGGAGGTTTATTATCCTGACCTAGTGAGATATACATGGAGGAGGTGTAATATCCTGACCTAGTGAGATATACATGGAGGTTTAATATCCTGACCTAGTGAGATAAACGTGGAGGAGGTTTAATATCCTGACCTAGTGAGATATACACGGAGGAGGTTTAATACCCTGACCTAGTGAGATATACATAGAGGAGGTTTAATATCCTGACCTAGTGAGATATACATGGAGGAGGTTTAATAACCTGAACTAGTGAGATATACATGGAGGAGGTTTAATACCCTGACCTAGTGAGATATACATGGAGGAGGTTTAATATCCTGAACTAGTGAGAGATACATGGAGGAGGTTTATTATCCTGACCTAGTGAGATATACATGGAGGAGGTGTAATATCCTGACCTAGTGAGATATACATGGAGGTTTAATATCCTGACCTAGTGAGAAATTCATGGAGGTTTAATTTCCTGACCTAGTGAGATATACATGGAGGTATAATACCCTGACCTAGTGAGATATAGATGGGGGTTTAGTACCCTGACCTAGTGAGATATACATAGAGGAGGTTTAACATCCTGACCTAGTGAGATATACATGGAGGAGGTTTAATAACCTGAACTAGTGAGATATACATGGAGGAGGTTTAATACCCTGACCTAGTGAGATATACATGGAGGAGGTTTAATATCCTGAACTAGTGAGAGATACATGGAGGAGGTTTATTATCCTGACCTAGTGAGATATACATGGAGGAGGTTTAATAACCTGAACTAGTGAGATATACATGGAGGAGGTTTAATATCCTGACCTAGTGAGATATTCATGGAGGTTTAATTTCCTGACCTAGTGAGATATACATGGAGGTATAATACCCTGACCTAGTGAGATATAGATGGGGTTTTAGTACCCTGACCTTGTGAGATATACATTTAGGAGGTTTATTATCCTGACCTAGTGAGATGTTGGAGGTTTAATACCCTGACCTAGTGAGATATACATGGAGGAGGTTTAATACCCTGACCTAGTGAGATATACATGGAGGAGGTTTAATATTCTGACCTAGTGAGATATACATGGAGGAGGTTTAATTTCCTGACCTAGTGAGATATACATGGAGGAGGTTTAATATCCTGACCTAGTGAGATATACATGGAGGAGGTTTAATAACCTGACCTAGTGAGATATAAATGGAGGAGGTTTAATAACCTGACCTAGTGAGATATACATGGAGGAGGTTTAATATCCTGACCTAGTGAGATAAACGTGGAGGAGGTTTAATATCCTGACCTAGTGAGATATACACGGAGGAGGTTTAATACCCTGACCTAGTGAGATATACATAGAGGAGGTTTAATATCCTGACCTAGTGAGATAAACGTGGAGGAGGTTTAATATCCTGACCTAGTGAGATATACACGGAGGAGGTTTAATACCCTGACCTAGTGAGATATACATAGAGGAGGTTTAATATCCTGACCTAGTGAGATATACATGGAGGAGGTTTAATAACCTGAACTAGTGAGATATACATGGAGGAGGTTTAATACCCTGACCTAGTGAGATATACATGGAGGAGGTTTAATATCCTGAACTAGTGAGAGATACATGGAGGAGGTTTATTATCCTGACCTAGTGAGATATACATGGAGGAGGTTTATTATCCTGACCTAGTGATATATACATGGAGGTTTAATATCCTGACCTAGTGAGATATACATGGAGGAGGTTTAATACCCTGACCTAGTGAGATATACATGGAGGAGGTTTAATACCCTGACCTAGTGAGATATACATGGAGGAGGTTTAATATCCTGAACTAGTGAGAGATACATGGAGGAGGTTTATTATCCTGACCTAGTGATATATACATGGAGGTTTAATATCCTGACCTAGTGAGATATACATGGAGGAGGTTTAATACCCTGACCTAGTGAGATATACATGGAGGAGGTTTAATATCCTGACCTAGTGAGATATACATGGAGGAGGTTTAATATCCTGACCTAGTGAGATATACATGGAGGAGGTTTAATTCCCTGACCAAGTGAGATATACACGGAGGAGGTTTAATATCCTGACCTACTAAGATATACATGGAGGAGGTATAATACCCTGACCTAGTGAGATGTACATGGAGGAGGTTTAATATCCTGACCTAGTGAGATATAGATGGAGGAGGTGTAATATCCTGACCAAGTGAGATGTTGAAGGAGGTTTAATATCCTGACCTAGTGAGATATACATGGAGGAGATTTAGTACCCTGACCTAGTGAGATATACATGGAGGAGGTTTAACATCCTGACCTAGTGAGATATACATGGGGGTTTAGTACCCTGACCTAGTGAGATGTACATGGAGGAGGTTTAATATCCTGACCTAGTGAGATATACATGGAGGAGGTTTAATATCCTGACATAGTGAGATATACATCTAGGTTTAATATCCTGACCTAGTGAGATATACATGGAGGAGGTTTAATATCCTGACCTAGTGAGATATACATGGAGGAGGTTTAATATCCTGACCTAGTGAGATATACATGGAGGAGATTTAGTACCCTGACCTAGTGAGATATACATGGAGGAGGTTTAACATCCTGACCTAGTGAGATATACATGGGGGTTTAGTACCCTGACCTAGTGAGATGTACATGGAGGAGGTTTAATATCCTGACCTAGTGAGATATACATGGAGGAGGTTTAATATCCTGACATAGTGAGATATACATCTAGGTTTAATATCCTGACCTAATGAGATATACATGGAGGGGGTTTAATATCCTGACCTTGTGAGATATACATTTAGGAGGTTTATTATCCTGACCTAGTGAGATGTTGGAGGTTTAATACCCTGACCTAGTGAGATATACATGGAGGAGGTTTAATACCCTGACCTAGTGAGATATACATGGAGGAGGTTTAATATTCTGACCTAGTGAGATATACATGGAGGAGGTTTAATTTCCTGACCTAGTGAGATATACATGGAGGAGGTTTAATATCCTGACCTAGTGAGATATACATGGAGGAGGTTTAATAACCTGACCTAGTGAGATATAAATGGAGGAGGTTTAATAACCTGACCTAGTGAGATATACATGGAGGAGGTTTAATATCCTGACCTAGTGAGATAAACGTGGAGGAGGTTTAATATCCTGACCTAGTGAGATATACACGGAGGAGGT
This sequence comes from Salvelinus alpinus, assembly GCF_045679555.1. Classification (NCBI taxonomy): domain Eukaryota; kingdom Metazoa; phylum Chordata; class Actinopteri; order Salmoniformes; family Salmonidae; genus Salvelinus; species Salvelinus alpinus. The sequence goes on along the minus strand of NC_092102.1, from coordinate 53,782,808 downwards.
TTAATACCCTGTCCTAGTGAGATATACATAGAGGAGGTTTAATATCCTGACCTAGTGAGATAAACGTGGAGGAGGTTTAATACCCTGACCTAGTGAGATATACATAGAGGAGGTTTAATATCCTGACCTAGTGAGATATACATGGAGGAGGTTTAATAACCTGAACTAGTGAGATATACATGGAGGAGGTGTAATATCCTGACCTAGTGAGATATACATGGAGGTTTAATATCCTGACCTAGTGAGAAATTCATGGAGGTTTAATTTCCTGACCTAGTGAGATATACATGGAGGTATAATACCCTGACCTAGTGAGATATAGATGGGGGTTTAGTACCCTGACCTAGTGAGATATACATAGAGGAGGTTTAACATCCTGACCTAGTGAGATATACATGGAGGAGGTTTAATAACCTGAACTAGTGAGATATACATGGAGGAGGTTTAATACCCTGACCTAGTGAGATATACATGGAGGAGGTTTAATATCCTGAACTAGTGAGAGATACATGGAGGAGGTTTATTATCCTGACCTAGTGAGATATACATGGAGGAGGTGTAATATCCTGACCTAGTGAGATATACATGGAGGTTTAATATCCTGACCTAGTGAGATAAACGTGGAGGAGGTTTAATATCCTGACCTAGTGAGATATACACGGAGGAGGTTTAATACCCTGACCTAGTGAGATATACATAGAGGAGGTTTAATATCCTGACCTAGTGAGATATACATGGAGGAGGTTTAATAACCTGAACTAGTGAGATATACATGGAGGAGGTTTAATACCCTGACCTAGTGAGATATACATGGAGGAGGTTTAATATCCTGAACTAGTGAGAGATACATGGAGGAGGTTTATTATCCTGACCTAGTGAGATATACATGGAGGAGGTGTAATATCCTGACCTAGTGAGATATACATGGAGGTTTAATATCCTGACCTAGTGAGAAATTCATGGAGGTTTAATTTCCTGACCTAGTGAGATATACATGGAGGTATAATACCCTGACCTAGTGAGATATAGATGGGGGTTTAGTACCCTGACCTAGTGAGATATACATAGAGGAGGTTTAACATCCTGACCTAGTGAGATATACATGGAGGAGGTTTAATAACCTGAACTAGTGAGATATACATGGAGGAGGTTTAATACCCTGACCTAGTGAGATATACATGGAGGAGGTTTAATATCCTGAACTAGTGAGAGATACATGGAGGAGGTTTATTATCCTGACCTAGTGAGATATACATGGAGGAGGTTTAATAACCTGAACTAGTGAGATATACATGGAGGAGGTTTAATATCCTGACCTAGTGAGATATTCATGGAGGTTTAATTTCCTGACCTAGTGAGATATACATGGAGGTATAATACCCTGACCTAGTGAGATATAGATGGGGTTTTAGTACCCTGACCTTGTGAGATATACATTTAGGAGGTTTATTATCCTGACCTAGTGAGATGTTGGAGGTTTAATACCCTGACCTAGTGAGATATACATGGAGGAGGTTTAATACCCTGACCTAGTGAGATATACATGGAGGAGGTTTAATATTCTGACCTAGTGAGATATACATGGAGGAGGTTTAATTTCCTGACCTAGTGAGATATACATGGAGGAGGTTTAATATCCTGACCTAGTGAGATATACATGGAGGAGGTTTAATAACCTGACCTAGTGAGATATAAATGGAGGAGGTTTAATAACCTGACCTAGTGAGATATACATGGAGGAGGTTTAATATCCTGACCTAGTGAGATAAACGTGGAGGAGGTTTAATATCCTGACCTAGTGAGATATACACGGAGGAGGTTTAATACCCTGACCTAGTGAGATATACATGGAGGAGGTTTAATATCCTGAACTAGTGAGAGATACATGGAGGAGGTTTATTATCCTGACCTAGTGAGATATACATGGAGGAGGTTTATTATCCTGACCTAGTGATATATACATGGAGGTTTAATATCCTGACCTAGTGAGATATACATGGAGGAGGTTTAATACCCTGACCTAGTGAGATATACATGGAGGAGGTTTAATACCCTGACCTAGTGAGATATACATGGAGGAGGTTTAATATCCTGAACTAGTGAGAGATACATGGAGGAGGTTTATTATCCTGACCTAGTGATATATACATGGAGGTTTAATATCCTGACCTAGTGAGATATACATGGAGGAGGTTTAATACCCTGACCTAGTGAGATATACATGGAGGAGGTTTAATATCCTGACCTAGTGAGATATACATGGAGGAGGTTTAATATCCTGACCTAGTGAGATATACATGGAGGAGGTTTAATTCCCTGACCAAGTGAGATATACACGGAGGAGGTTTAATATCCTGACCTACTAAGATATACATGGAGGAGGTATAATACCCTGACCTAGTGAGATGTACATGGAGGAGGTTTAATATCCTGACCTAGTGAGATATAGATGGAGGAGGTGTAATATCCTGACCAAGTGAGATGTTGAAGGAGGTTTAATATCCTGACCTAGTGAGATATACATGGAGGAGATTTAGTACCCTGACCTAGTGAGATATACATGGAGGAGGTTTAACATCCTGACCTAGTGAGATATACATGGGGGTTTAGTACCCTGACCTAGTGAGATGTACATGGAGGAGGTTTAATATCCTGACCTAGTGAGATATACATGGAGGAGGTTTAATATCCTGACATAGTGAGATATACATCTAGGTTTAATATCCTGACCTAGTGAGATATACATGGAGGAGGTTTAATATCCTGACCTAGTGAGATATACATGGAGGAGGTTTAATATCCTGACCTAGTGAGATATACATGGAGGAGATTTAGTACCCTGACCTAGTGAGATATACATGGAGGAGGTTTAACATCCTGACCTAGTGAGATATACATGGGGGTTTAGTACCCTGACCTAGTGAGATGTACATGGAGGAGGTTTAATATCCTGACCTAGTGAGATATACATGGAGGAGGTTTAATATCCTGACATAGTGAGATATACATCTAGGTTTAATATCCTGACCTAGTGAGACATACATGGAGGAGGTTTAACATCCTGACCTAATGAGATATACATGGAGGGGGTTTAATATCCTGACCTTGTGAGATATACATTTAGGAGGTTTATTATCCTGACCTAGTGAGATGTTGGAGGTTTAATACCCTGACCTAGTGAGATATACATGGAGGAGGTTTAATATCCTGACCTAGTGAGATATACATGGAGGAGGTTTAATAACCTGACCTAGTGAGATATAAATGGAGGAGGTTTAATAACCTGACCTAGTGAGATATACATGGAGGAGGTTTAATATCCTGACCTAGTGAGATAAACGTGGAGGAGGTTTAATATCCTGACCTAGTGAGATATACACGGAGGAGGTTTAATACCCTGTCCTAGTGAGATATACATAGAGGAGGTTTAATATCCTGACCTAGTGAGATAAACGTGGAGGAGGTTTAATATCCTGACCTAGTGAGATATACACGGAGGAGGTTTAATACCCTGACCTAGTGAGATATACATAGAGGAGGTTTAATATCCTGACCTAGTGAGATATACATGGAGGAGGTTTAATAACCTGAACTAGTGAGATATACATGGAGGAGGTTTAATACCCTGACCTAGTGAGATATACATGGAGGAGGTTTAATATCCTGAACTAGTGAGAGATACATGGAGGAGGTTTATTATCCTGACCTAGTGAGATATACATGGAGGAGGTGTAATATCCTGACCTAGTGAGATATACATGGAGGTTTAATATCCTGACCTAGTGAGAAATTCATGGAGGTTTAATTTCCTGACCTAGTGAGATATACATGGAGGTATAATACCCTGACCTAGTGAGATATAGATGGGGGTTTAGTACCCTGACCTAGTGAGATATACATAGAGGAGGTTTAACATCCTGACCTAGTGAGATATACATGGAGGAGGTTTAATAACCTGAACTAGTGAGATATACATGGAGGAGGTTTAATATCCTGACCTAGTGAGATATTCATGGAGGTTTAATTTCCTGACCTAGTGAGATATACATGGAGGTATAATACCCTGACCTAGTGAGATATAGATGGGGTTTTAGTACCCTGACCTTGTGAGATATACATTTAGGAGGTTTATTATCCTGACCTAGTGAGATGTTGGAGGTTTAATACCCTGACCTAGTGAGATATACATGGAGGAGGTTTAATACCCTGACCTAGTGAGATATACATGGAGGAGGTTTAATATTCTGACCTAGTGAGATATACATGGAGGAGGTTTAATTTCCTGACCTAGTGAGATATACATGGAGGAGGTTTAATATCCTGACCTAGTGAGATATACATGGAGGAGGTTTAATAACCTGACCTAGTGAGATATAAATGGAGGAGGTTTAATAACCTGACCTAGTGAGATATACATGGAGGAGGTTTAATATCCTGACCTAGTGAGATAAACGTGGAGGAGGTTTAATATCCTGACCTAGTGAGATATACACGGAGGAGGTTTAATACCCTGACCTAGTGAGATATACATAGAGGAGGTTTAATATCCTGACCTAGTGAGATAAACGTGGAGGAGGTTTAATATCCTGACCTAGTGAGATATACACGGAGGAGGTTTAATACCCTGACCTAGTGAGATATACATAGAGGAGGTTTAATATCCTGACCTAGTGAGATATACATGGAGGAGGTTTAATAACCTGAACTAGTGAGATATACATGGAGGAGGTTTAATACCCTGACCTAGTGAGATATACATGGAGGAGGTTTAATATCCTGAACTAGTGAGAGATACATGGAGGAGGTTTATTATCCTGACCTAGTGAGATATACATGGAGGAGGTTTATTATCCTGACCTAGTGATATATACATGGAGGTTTAATATCCTGACCTAGTGAGATATACATGGAGGAGGTTTAATACCCTGACCTAGTGAGATATACATGGAGGAGGTTTAATACCCTGACCTAGTGAGATATACATGGAGGAGGTTTAATATCCTGAACTAGTGAGAGATACATGGAGGAGGTTTATTATCCTGACCTAGTGATATATACATGGAGGTTTAATATCCTGACCTAGTGAGATATACATGGAGGAGGTTTAATACCCTGACCTAGTGAGATATACATGGAGGAGGTTTAATATCCTGACCTAGTGAGATATACATGGAGGAGGTTTAATATCCTGACCTAGTGAGATATACATGGAGGAGGTTTAATTCCCTGACCAAGTGAGATATACACGGAGGAGGTTTAATATCCTGACCTACTAAGATATACATGGAGGAGGTATAATACCCTGACCTAGTGAGATGTACATGGAGGAGGTTTAATATCCTGACCTAGTGAGATATAGATGGAGGAGGTGTAATATCCTGACCAAGTGAGATGTTGAAGGAGGTTTAATATCCTGACCTAGTGAGATATACATGGAGGAGATTTAGTACCCTGACCTAGTGAGATATACATGGAGGAGGTTTAACATCCTGACCTAGTGAGATATACATGGGGGTTTAGTACCCTGACCTAGTGAGATGTACATGGAGGAGGTTTAATATCCTGACCTAGTGAGATATACATGGAGGAGGTTTAATATCCTGACATAGTGAGATATACATCTAGGTTTAATATCCTGACCTAGTGAGATATACATGGAGGAGGTTTAATATCCTGACCTAGTGAGATATACATGGAGGAGGTTTAATATCCTGACCTAGTGAGATATACATGGAGGAGATTTAGTACCCTGACCTAGTGAGATGTACATGGAGGAGGTTTAATATCCTGACCTAGTGAGATATACATGGAGGAGGTTTAATATCCTGACCTAGTGAGATATACATGGGGGTTTAGTACCCTGACCTAGTGAGATGTACATGGAGGAGGTTTAATATCCTGACCTAGTGAGATATACATGGAGGAGGTTTAATATCCTGACATAGTGAGATATACATCTAGGTTTAATATCCTGACATAGTGAGATATACATGGAGGAGGTTTAATATCCTGACCTAGTGAGATATACATGGAGGAGGTTTAATATCCTGACCTAGTGAGATATACATGGAGGAGATTTAGTACCCTGACCTAGTGAGATATACATGGAGGAGGTTTAACATCCTGACCTAGTGAGATATACATGGAGGAGGTTTAATATCCTGACCTACTGAGATATACATGGAGGAGGTTTAATACCCTGACCTAGTGAGATATACACGGAGGAGGTTTAATACTCTGACCTAGTGAGATATACACGGAGGAGGTTTAATATCCTGACCTAGTGAGATATACATGGAGGAGGTATAATACCATGACCTAGTGAGATATACATGGAGGAGGTTTAATATCCTGACATAGTGAGATATACATGGAGGAGGTATAATACCCTGACCTAGTGAGATATACACGGAGGAGGTTTAATATCCTGACATAGTGAGATATACATGGAGGAGGTTTAATATCCTGACCTAGTGAGATATACATGGAGGAGGTTTAATATCCTGACCTAGAGAGATATACATGGAGGAGGTATAATACCCTGACCTAGTGAGATATACATGGAGGAGGTTTAATATCCTGACCTAGTGAGATATACATGGAGGAGGTTTTATACCCTGACCTAGTGAGATATACATGGAGGAGGTTTAATATCCGGTCCTAGTGAGGTATACATGGAGGTTTAATAACCTGACCTAATGAGATATACATGGAGGAGGTTTAACATCCTTACCTAGTGAGATATACATGGAGGAATTTTAATATCCTGACCTAGTGAGATATACATGGAGGAGGTTTATTGTCCTGACCTAGTGAGATATACATAGAGGTTTAATATCCTGACCTAGTGAGATATACATGGAGGAGGTTTATTATCCTGACCTAGTGAGATATACATAGAGGAGGTTTAATACCCTGACCTCGTGAGATATACATAGAGGTTTAATATCCTGACCTAGTGAGATATACATGGAGGAGGTTTCATATCCTGACCTAGTGAGATATACACAGATGTTTACTATCCTGACCTAGTGAGAAATACATGGAGGAGGTTTAATACCCTGACCTAGTGAGATATACATGGAGGAGGTTTAATATCCTGACCTAGTTAGATATACATGGAGGAGGTTTAATACCCTGACCTAGTGAGATATAAATGGAGGTTTAATATCCTGACCTAGTGATAAATACATGGAGGAGGTTTAAAATCCTGACCTAGTGAGATATACTTGGAGGAGGTTTAATATCCTGACCTAGTGAGATATACATGGAGGAGGTTTTATATCCTGACCTAGTGAGATATACATGGAGGAGGTTTAATATCCTGACCTAGTGAGATATACATGGAGGAGGTTTAATATCCTGACCTAGTGAGATATACATGGAGGAGGTTTGATATCCTGACCTAGTGAGATACACATGGTGGAGGGTTAATATCCTGACCTAGTGAGATATACATGGAGGAGGTTTAATATCCTGACCTAGTGAGATATACATGGAGGAGGTTTAATATCCTGACCTAGTGAGACATACATGGAGGAGGTTTAATACCCTGACCTAGTGAGATGTTGAAGGAGGTTTAATACCCTGACCTAGTGAGATATACATGGAGGAGGTTTAATACCCTGACCTAGTGAGATATACATGGAGGAGGTTTCATATCCTGACCTAGTGAGATATACACAGATGTTTAATATCCTGACCTAGTGAGATATACATGGAGGAGATGTAATATCCTGACCTAGTGATAAATACATGGAGGAGGTTTAAAATCCTGACCTAGTGAGATATACATGGAGGAGGTTTAATATTCTGACCTAGTGAGATATACATGGAGGAGGTTTTATATCCTGACCTAGTGAGATATACATGGAGGAGGTTTTATATCCTGACCTAGTGAGATATACATGGAGGAGGTTTTATATCCTGACCTAGTGAGATATACATGGAGGAGGTTAATTATCCTGACCTAGTGAGATTTACATGGAGGAGGTTTAATATCCTGAACTAGTGAGATGTTGAAGGAGGTTTAATACCCTGACCTAGTGAGATATACATGGAGGAGGTTTAATACCCTGACCTAGTGAGATATACATGGAGGAGGTTTAATATCCTGACATAGTGAGATATACATCTAGGTTTAATATCCTGACCTAGTGAGATATACATTGAGGAGGTTTAATATCCTGACCTAGTGAGATATACATGGAGGAGATTTAATATCCTGACCTAGTGAGATATACATGGAGGAGGTTTAATATCCTGACCTAGTGAGATATACATGGGGGTTTAGTACCCTGACCTAGTGAGATATACATGGAGGAGGTTTAACATCCTGACCTAGTGAGATATACACGGAGGAGGTTTAATACTCTGACCTAGTGAGATATACACGGAGGAGGTTTAATATCCTGACCTAGTGAGATATACATGGAGGAGATTTAATATCCTGACCTACTGAGATATACATGGAGGAGGTTTAATATCCTGACCTAGTGAGATATACATGGAGGAGGTTTAACATCCTGACCTACTGAGATATACATGGAGGAGGTTTGATAACCTGACCTAGTGAGATATACACGGAGGAGGTTTAATATCCTGACATAGTGAGATATACATGGAGGAAGTTTAATATCCTGACCTAGTGAGATATACATGGAGGAGGTTTAATATCCTGACCTAGTGAGATATACATGGAGGAGGTTTAATATCCTGACCTAGTGAGATATACATGGAGGAGGTATAATACCCTGACCTAGTGAGAGATACATGGAGGAGGTTTAATAACCTGACCTAGTGAGATATACATGGAGGAGGTTTAATATCCTGTCCTAGTGAGATATACATGGAGGTTTAATAACCTGACCTAATGAGATATACATGGAGGAAGTTTAACATCCTTACCTAGTGAGATATACATGGAGGAATTTTAATATCCTGACATAGTGAGATATACATGGAGGAGGTTTATTGTCCTGACCTAGTGAGATATACATAGAGGTTTAATATCCTGACCTATTGAGATATACATGGAGGAGGTTTGTTATCCTGACCTAGTGAGATATACATGGAGGAGGTTTAATACCCTGACCTCATGAGATATACATAGAGGTTTAATATCCTGACCTAGTGAGATATACATGGAGGAGGTTTCATATCCTGACCTAGTGAGATATACACAGATGTTTACTATCCTGACATAGTGAGAAATACATGGAGGAGGTTTAATACCCTGACCTAGTGAGATATAAATGGAGGTTTAATATCCTGACCTAGTGATAAATACATGGAGGAGGTTTAAAATCCTGACCTAGTGAGATATACTTGGAGGAGGTTTAATATCCTGACCTAGTGAGATATACATGGAGGAGGTTTTATATCCTGACCTAGTGAGATATACATGGAGGAGGTTTAATATCCTGACCTAGTGAGATATACATGGAGGAGGTTTAATATCCTGACCTAGTGATAAATACATGGAGGAGGTTTAAAATCCTGACCTAGTGAGATATACATGGAGGAGGTTTAATATCCTGACCTAGTGAGATATACATGGAGGAGGTTTAATACCCTGACCAAGTGAGATATACATGGAGGAGGTTTAATATCCTGACCTAGTGAGATGTACATGGAGGAGGTTTAATATCCTGACCTAGTGAGATATACATGGAGGAGGTTTAACATCCTGATCTAGTGAGATATACATGCAGGAGTTTTAATATCCTGACATAGTGAGATATACATCTAGGTTTAATATCCTGACCTAGTGAGATATACATTGAGGAGGTTTAATATCCTGACCTAGTGAGATATACATGGAGGAGATTTAATATCCTGACCTAGTGAGATATACATGGAGGAGGTTTAATATCCTGACCTAGTGAGACATACATGGAGGAGGTTTAATATCCTGACCTAGTGTGATATACATCTAGGTTTAATATCCTGACCTAGTGAGATATATATGGAGGAGGTGTAAAATCCTGATCTAGTGAGATGTTGAAGGAGGTTTTAATACCCTGACCTAGTGAGATATACATGGAGGAGGTTTAATACCCTGAACTAGTGAGATATACATGGAGGAGGTTTAATATCCTGACCTTGTGAGATATACATGGAGGAGGTTTAATATCCTGACCTAGTGAGATATACATGGAGGAGGTTTAATATCCTGACCTAGTGAGATATACACGGAGGAGGTTTAATATCCTGACCTAGTGAGATATACATGGAGGAGGTTTATTATCCTGACCTAGTGAGATGTACATGGAGGAGGTTTAATACCCTGACCTTGTGAGATATACATAGAGGTTTAATATCCTGACCTAGTGAGATATACATGGAGGAGGTTTCATATCCTGACCTAGTGAGATATACACAGATGTTTAATATCCTGACCTAGTGAGATATACATGGAGGAGATTTAATATCCTGACCTACTGATATATACATGGAGGTTTAAAATCCTGACCTAGTGAGAGTTACATGGAGGAGGTTTAATATCCTGACCTAGTGAGATATACATGGAGGAGGTTTAATATCCTGACCTAGTGAGATATACACGGAGGAGGTTTAATATCCTGACCTAGTGAGATATACATGGTGGAAGATTAATATCCTGACCTAGTGAGATATACATGGAGGAGGTTTAATATCCTGACCTAGTGAGATATAGATGGAGGAGGTGTAATATCCTGACCTAGTGAGATGTTGAAGGAGGTTTAATACCCTGACCTAGTGAGATATACACGGAGGAGGTTTAATATCCTGACCTAGTGAGATATACATGGAGGAGGTTTAATATCCTGACCAAGTGAGATAGACATTTAGGAGTTTTATTATCCTGACTTAGTGAGTAGTACATGGAGGAGGTTTAATAACCTGACCTAGTGAGATATACATGGGGGTTTAGTACCCTGACCTAGTGAGATGTACATGGAGGAGGTTTAATATCCTGACCTAGTGAGATATACATGGAGGAGGTTTAACATCCTGATCTAGTGAGATATACATGGAGGAGGTTTAATACCCTGACCTAGTGAGATATACATGGAGGAGGTTTAATATCCTGACATAGTGAGATATACATATAGGTTTAATATCCTGACCTAGTGAGATATACATTAAGGAGGTTTAATATCCTGACCTAGTGAGATATACATGGAGGAGGTTTAACATCCTGACCTAGTGAGATATACATTGAGGAGGTATAATACCCTGACCTAGTGAGATATACATGGAGGAGGTTTAATATCCTGACCTACTGAGATATACATGGAGGAGGTTTAATATCCTGACCTAGTGAGATATACATGGAGGTTTAATACCCTGACCTAGTGAGATATACATGGAGGTTTAATATCCTGACCTAGTGAGATATACATGGAGGAGGTTTAATATCCTGACCTAGTGAGATATGCATGGAGGAGGTTTAATATCCTGACCTAGTGAGATATACATGGAGGAGGTTTTATATCCTGACCTAGTGAGAGTTACATGGAGGAGGTTTAATATCCTGACCTAGTGAGATATACATGGAGGAGGTTTAATATCCTGACCTAGTGAGATATACACGGAGGAGGTTTAATATCCTGACCTAGTGAGATATACATGGTGGAAGATTAATATCCTGACCTAGTGAGATATACATGGAGGAGGTTTAATATCCTGACCTAGTGAGATATAGATGGAGGAGGTGTAATATCCTGACCTAGTGAGATGTTGAAGGAGGTTTAATACCCTGACCTAGTGAGATATACACGGAGGAGGTTTAATATCCTGACCTAGTGAGATATACATGGAGGAGGTTTAATACCCTGACCTAGTGAGATATACATGGAGGAGGTTTAATATCCTGACATAGTGAGATATACATATAGGTTTAATCACCTGACCTAGTGAGATATACATTAAGGAGGTTTAATATCCTGACCTAGTGAGATATACATGGAGGAGGTTTAACATCCTGACCTAGTGAGATATACATTGAGGAGGTATAATACCCTGACCTAGTGAGATATACATGGAGGAGGTTTAATATCCTGACCTACTGAGATATACATGGAGGAGGTTTAATATCCTGACCTAGTGAGATATACATGGAGGTTTAATACCCTGACCTAGTGAGATATACATGGAGGTTTAATATCCTGACCTAGTGAGATATACATGGAGGAGGTTTAATATCCTGACCTAGTGAGATATACATGGAGGAGGTTTAATATCCTGACCTAGTGAGATATACATGGAGGAGGTATAATACCCTGACCTAGTGAGATATACATGGAGGAGGTTTAATAACCTGACCTAGTGAGATATACACGGAGGAGGTTTAATATCCTGACATAGTGAGATATACAATTGAGGAAGTTTAATATCCTGACCTAGTGAGATGTACATGGAGGAGGTTTAATATCCTGACCTAGTGAGATATACATGGAGGAGATTTAATTTCCTGACCTAGTGAGATATACATGGAGGAGGTTTAATATCCTGACCTAGTGTGATATACATCTAGGTTTTAATATCCTGACCTAGTGAGATATACATGGAGGAGGTGTAAAATCCTGATCTAGTGAGATGTTGAAGGAGGTTTTAATACCCTGACCTACTGAGATATACATGGAGGAGGTTTAATACCCTGAACTAGTGAGATATACATGGAGGAGGTTTAATACCCTGACCATGTGAGATATACACGGAGGAGGTTTAATATCCTGACCTAGTGAGATATACATGGAGGAGTTTTAATACCCTGACCTAGTGAGATATCTTCTTGTCACTATAGGGGGTGCTGTTTCAACTTGGACATTTATCGTTCCCAAATTAAACTGCCTCGTACACAATTCTTGCTCGTACAATATGCATATTATTATTACTATTGGATAGAAAACAATCTCTAGTTTCTAAAACCGTTTGAATTATGTCTGTGGGTGAAACAGAACTCTTTCTGCAGCAAAATTCATGACAGGAACTGCGAAGGACTGAAAACGAGGCTCTATTCTCAGATCAGTTTAAAGCTCTGTATGTATCCTATGGGTTGACATGAACTGCACGCGCCTTCCCCTGGATGTCAGTAACCAATGAGAATTGGAATGGAGTTTCTACGTAGATCTCAGACCTTATAAAAGGCCATGGCATGCGGGGTGCGCTCTTTTCGACGTTCGTCAAGACGCAAAGGAGGACCTCAGGATGGCATGCTCAAAAGCTCTCGTTATAGGCCTAAGATATATCCGTCTGTGATTTAATTCGATATAGGTGTTAGAAACATCATAACGAAGTTATTTTAAACCGAGTTATATCAGTTTATGCGAGTATATTGCGATTTTCGGAATTTCCTTAGTATTGCGTTTTGAACATTTGGGCATGTCTGCGCCACATAGCTATTGTTAGCTGCTAGTTCCAAAGTTGAAGAGGACGTTTTACAACCGAGCAACGATTCTTTTGGACAAAGGACAACTTGCCCAAGATTCTGATGGAAGCTCGTCCAAAAGTAAGAGCTATTTATGATGTTATTCCGTATTTATGTGGAAAAATGTAAAAGGATTTGTCCGCCATTATTGCGGCACTGGTCTGGCTGTAACGCACACTGTATGTCTAGTAACGTTAATTTTAAAAATCTAACACAGTGGTTGCATTAATAACTAATGCATCTTTCATTTGCTGTCCAACCTGTATTTTTTAGTCAAGTTTACGATTATTTATCGATTAGATTAGGTGCCTCTCCAAGATTGCGCCGGCCAGAATGCATGAAATGCTGCTACTGATCACATTGTATAACCACGATTTGTGCTGCTAAATATGCACATTTTCGAACAAAACCTATATGCATTGTGTAATATGATGTTACAGGACTGTCATCTGATGAAGTTTATCAAGGTTAGTCCAATTATATATCTTTTGCTGGATTGTTACGATCGCTAACATTTGCTGCTGGTAAATGCGGTTGTGTTTCTGGCTATTGTGGTAAGCTAATATAATGCTATATTGTGTTTTCGCTGTAAAACACTTAAAAAATCTGACATATTGGCTGGATTCACAAGATGTTGGGCTTTCATTTGCTCTACGCTGTGTATTTTTCAGAAATGTTTTATGATGAGTAATTAGATATTTGACGTTGGTCTCTGTAATTATTCTGCCTGCATCGACGCTATTTCAGATTGCAGCTGCAATGTAGAACTGTGATTTATACCTGAAATATGCAAATTTTTTGAAAAAAAACATATGCTATACAATAAATATGTTATCAGACTGTCATCTGATGAAGTTTTTTCTTGGTTAGTGGCTATTTATATCTTTATTTGGTCGAATTAGTGATGGCTACCTATGCAGGAAAAAAAATGGTGGGAAAAAAAAGTTGTGTCTTTTGCTATGGTGGTTAGCTAATGGAAATACATATTGTGTCTTCCCTGTAAAACATTAAAAAAATCGGAAATGATGGTTGGATTCACAAGATCTGTATCTTTCATCTGGTGTCTTGGACTTGTGATTTCATGAACATTTGATTATATGAAATCCCTGTAGCTTTAAGCTAGGCTATGCTAGTCTGCTTTTTTGATGGGGGGATCCCGGATCCGGGTTTGTGACTCGTTAGAGGATATACATGGAGGAGGTTTAATATCCTGACCTAGTGAGATATACATGGGGGTTTAGTACCCTGACCTAGTGAGATATACATAGAGGAGGTTTAACATCCTGACCTAGTGAGATATACATGGAGGAGTTTTATTATCCTGACCTAGTGAGATGTACATGGAGGAGGTTTAATACCCTGACCTTGTGAGATATACATGGAGGTTTAATATCCTGACCTAGTGAGATATACATGGGGGTTTAGTACCCTGACCTAGTGAGATATACATAGAGGAGGTTTAACATCCTGACCTAGTGAGATATACATGGAGGAGGTTTATTATCCTGACCTAGTGAGATGTACATGGAGGAGGTTTAATACCCTGACCTTGTGAGATATACATAGAGGTTTAATATCCTGACCTACTGATATATACATGGAGGAGGTTTAAAATCCTGACCTAGTGAGATATACATGGAGGAGGTTTAATATCCTGACCTAGTGAGATATACATGGAGGAGGTTTTATATCCTGACCTAGTGAGAGTTACATGGAGGAGGTTTAATATCCTGACCTAGTGAGATATACATGGAGGAGGTTTAATATCCTGACCTAGTGAGATATACATGGAGGAGGTTTAATACCCTGACCAAGTGAGATATACATGGTGGAGTTTTATTATCCTGACCTAGTGAGATATACATGGAGGAGGTTTAATATCCTGACCTAGTGAGATATACATGGAGGAGGTTTATTATCCTGACCTAGTGAGATATACATGGAGGAGGTTTAATATCCTGACCTAGTGAGATATACATGGAGGAGGTTTAATATCCTGACCTAGTGAGATATACATGGAGGAGGTTTAATATCCTGACCTAGTGAGATATACATGGAGGAGGTTTATTATCCTGACCTAGTGAGATATACATGGAGGAGGTTTAATATCCTGACCTAGTGAGATATACTTGGAGGAGGTTTAATACTCTGACCTAGTGAGATGTACATGGAGGAGGTTTAATATCCTGAACTAGAGAGATATACATGGAGGAGGTTTAATATCCTGACCTAATGAGATATACATGGAGGGGGTTTAATATCCTGACCTAATGAGATATACAAGGAGGAGGTTTAATTTCCTGACCTAATGAGATATACATGGAGGAGGTTTAATATCCTGACCTAATGAGATATACATGGAGGAGGTTTAATACCCTGACCTAGTGAGATATACAAGGAGGAGGTTTAATATCCTGACCTAGAGAGATATACATGGAGGAGGTTTAATATCCTGACCTAATGAGATATACATGGAGGAGGTTTAATACCCTGACCTAGTGAGATATAAATGGTGGAGGTTTAATATCCTGACCTAATGAGATATACATGGAGGAGGTTTAATACCCTGACCTAGTGAGATATACAAGGAGGAGGTTTAATATCCTGACCTAGAGAGATATACATGGAGGAGGTTTAATATCCTGACCTAGTGAGATATACATTTAGGAGGTTTATTATCCTGACCTAGTGAGATGTACATGGAGGAGGTTTAATATCCTGACCTAGTGAGATATACATGGAGGAGGTTTAATACCCTGACCTAGTGAGATATACAAGGAGGAGGTTTAATTTCCTGACCTAATGAGATATACATGGAGGAGGTTTAATATCCTGACCTAATGAGATATACATGGAGGAGGTTTAATACCCTGACCTAGTGAGATATACATGGAGGAGGTTTAATACCCTGAACTAGTGAGATATACATGGAGGAGGTTTAATACCCTGACCATGTGAGATATACACGGAGGAGGTTTAATATCCTGACCTAGTGAGATATACATGGAGGAGTTTTAATACCCTGACCTAGTGAGATATCTTCTTGTCACTATAGGGGGTGCTGTTTCAACTTGGACATTTATCGTTCCCAAATTAAACTGCCTCGTACACAATTCTTGCTCGTACAATATGCATATTATTATTACTATTGGATAGAAAACAATCTCTAGTTTCTAAAACCGTTTGAATTATGTCTGTGGGTGAAACAGAACTCTTTCTGCAGCAAAATTCATGACAGGAACTGCGAAGGACTGAAAACGAGGCTCTATTCTCAGATCAGTTTAAAGCTCTGTATGTATCCTATGGGTTGACATGAACTGCACGCGCCTTCCCCTGGATGTCAGTAACCAATGAGAATTGGAATGGAGTTTCTACGTAGATCTCAGACCTTATAAAAGGCCATGGCATGCGGGGTGCGCTCTTTTCGACGTTCGTCAAGACGCAAAGGAGGACCTCAGGATGGCATGCTCAAAAGCTCTCGTTATAGGCCTAGGATATATCCGTCTGTGATTTAATTCGATATAGGTGTTAGAAACATCATAACGAAGTTATTTTAAACCGAGTTATATCAGTTTATGCGAGTATATTGCGATTTTCGGAATTTCCTTAGTATTGCGTTTTGAACATTTGGGCATGTCTGCGCCACATAGCTATTGTTAGCTGCTAGTTCCAAAGTTGAAGAGGACGTTTTACAACCGAGCAACGATTCTTTTGGACAAAGGACAACTTGCCCAAGATTCTGATGGAAGCTCGTCCAAAAGTAAGAGCTATTTATGATGTTATTCCGTATTTATGTGGAAAAATGTAAAAGGATTTGTCCGCCATTATTGCGGCACTGGTCTGGCTGTAACGCACACTGTATGTCTAGTAACGTTAATTTAAAAAATCTAACACAGTGGTTGCATTAATAACTAATGCATCTTTCATTTGCTGTCCAACCTGTATTTTTTAGTCAAGTTTACGATTATTTATCGATTAGATTAGGTGCCTCTCCAAGATTGCGCCGGCCAGAATGCATGAAATGCTGCTACTGATCACATTGTATAACCACGATTTGTGCTGCTAAATATGCACATTTTCGAACAAAACCTATATGCATTGTGTAATATGATGTTACAGGACTGTCATCTGATGAAGTTTATCAAGGTTAGTCCAATTATATATCTTTTGCTGGATTGTTACGATCGCTAACATTTGCTGCTGGTAAATGCGGTTGTGTTTCTGGCTATTGTGGTAAGCTAATATAATGCTATATTGTGTTTTCGCTGTAAAACACTTAAAAAATCTGACATATTGGCTGGATTCACAAGATGTTGGGCTTTCATTTGCTCTACGCTGTGTATTTTTCAGAAATGTTTTATGATGAGTAATTAGATATTTGACGTTGGTCTCTGTAATTATTCTGCCTGCATCGACGCTATTTCAGATTGCAGCTGCAATGTAGAACTGTGATTTATACCTGAAATATGCACATTTTTTTGAAAAAAAACATATGCTATACAATAAATATGTTATCAGACTGTCATCTGATGAAGTTTTTTCTTGGTTAGTGGCTATTTATATCTTTATTTGGTCGAATTAGTGATGGCTACCTATGCAGGAAAAAAATGGTGGGAAAAAAAAGTTGTGTCTTTTGCTATGGTGGTTAGCTAATGGAAATACATATTGTGTCTTCCCTGTAAAACATTAAAAAAATCGGAAATGATGGTTGGATTCACAAGATCTGTATCTTTCATCTGGTGTCTTGGACTTGTGATTTCATGAACATTTGATTATATGAAATCCCTGTAGCTTTAAGCTAGGCTATGCTAGTCTGCTTTTTTGATGGGGGGATCCCGGATCCGGGTTTGTGACTCGTTAGAGGATATACATGGAGGAGGTTTAATATCCTGACCTAGTGAGATATACATGGGGGTTTAGTACCCTGACCTAGTGAGATATACATAGAGGAGGTTTAACATCCTGACCTAGTGAGATATACATGGAGGAGTTTTATTATCCTGACCTAGTGAGATGTACATGGAGGAGGTTTAATACCCTGACCTTGTGAGATATACATAGAGGTTTAATATCCTGACCTAGTGAGATATACATGGGGGTTTAGTACCCTGACCTAGTGAGATATACATAGAGGAGGTTTAACATCCTGACCTAGTGAGATATACATGGAGGAGGTTTATTATCCTGACCTAGTGAGATGTACATGGAGGAGGTTTAATACCCTGACCTAGTGAGATATACATGGAGGAGGTTTCATATCCTGACCTAGTGAGATATACACAGATGTTTAATATCCTGACCTAGTGAGATATACATGGAGGAGGTGTAATATCCTGACCTACTGATATATACATGGAGGAGGTTTAAAATCCTGACCTAGTGAGATATACATGGAGGAGGTTTAATATCCTGACCTAGTGAGATATACATGGAGGAGGTTTTATATCCTGACCTAGTGAGAGTTACATGGAGGAGGTTTAATATCCTGACCTAGTGAGATATACATGGAGGAGGTTTAATATCCTGACCTAGTGAGATATACATGGAGGAGGTTTAATACCCTGACCAAGTGAGATATACATGGTGGAGTTTTATTATCCTGACCTAGTGAGATATACATGGAGGAGGTTTAATATCCTGACCTAGTGAGATATACATGGAGGAGGTTTATTATCCTGACCTAGTGAGATATACATGGAGGAGGTTTAATATCCTGACCTAGTGAGATATACATGGAGGAGGTTTAATATCCTGACCTAGTGAGATATACATGGAGGAGGTTTAATATCCTGACCTAGTGAGATATACATGGAGGAGGTTTATTATCCTGACCTAGTGAGATATACATGGAGGAGGTTTAATATCCTGACCTAGTGAGATATACTTGGAGGAGGTTTAATACTCTGACCTAGTGAGATGTACATGGAGGAGGTTTAATATCCTGAACTAGAGAGATATACATGGAGGAGGTTTAATATCCTGACCTAATGAGATATACATGGAGGGGGTTTAATATCCTGACCTAATGAGATATACAAGGAGGAGGTTTAATTTCCTGACCTAATGAGATATACATGGAGGAGGTTTAATATCCTGACCTAATGAGATATACATGGAGGAGGTTTAATACCCTGACCTAGTGAGATATACAAGGAGGAGGTTTAATATCCTGACCTAGAGAGATATACATGGAGGAGGTTTAATATCCTGACCTAGTGAGATATACATGGAGGAGGTTTATTATCCTGACCTAGTGAGATATACATGGAGGAGGTTTAATATCCTGACCTAGTGAGATATACTTGGAGGAGGTTTAATACTCTGACCTAGTGAGATGTACATGGAGGAGGTTTAATATCCTGAACTAGAGAGATATACATGGAGGAGGTTTAATATCCTGACCTAATGAGATATACATGGAGGGGGTTTAATATCCTGACCTAATGAGATATACAAGGAGGAGGTTTAATTTCCTGACCTAATGAGATATACATGGAGGAGGTTTAATATCCTGACCTAATGAGATATACATGGAGGAGGTTTAATACCCTGACCTAGTGAGATATACAAGGAGGAGGTTTAATATCCTGACCTAGAGAGATATACATGGAGGAGGTTTAATATCCTGACCTAATGAGATATACATGGAGGAGGTTTAATACCCTGACCTAGTGAGATACACATGGAGGAGGTTTAATATCCTGACCTACTGAGATATACATTGAGGAGGTATAATACCCTGACCTAGTGAGATATAAATGGTGGAGGTTTAATATCCTGACCTAATGAGATATACATGGAGGAGGTTTAATACCCTGACCTAGTGAGATATACAAGGAGGAGGTTTAATATCCTGACCTAGAGAGATATACATGGAGGAGGTTTAATATCCTGACCTAGTGAGATATACATTTAGGATGTTTATTATCCTGACCTAGTGAGATGTACATGGAGGAGGTTTAATATCCTGACCTAGTGAGATATACATGGAGGAGGTTTAATACCCTGACCTAGTGAGATATACAAGGAGGAGGTTTAATTTCCTGACCTAATGAGATATACATGGAGGAGGTTTAATATCCTGACCTAATGAGATATACATGGAGGAGGTTTAATACCCTGACCTAATGAGATATACAAGGAGGAGGTTTAATATCCTGACCTAGAGAGATATACATGGAGGAGGTTTAATATCCTGACCTAATGAGATATACATGGAGGAGGTTTAATATCCTGACCTACTGAGATATACATTGAGGAGGTATAATACCCTGACCTAGTGAGATATAAATGGTGGAGGTTTAAAAGCCTGACCTAGTGAGATATAGATGGAGGAGGTGTAATATGCTGACCTAGTGAGATGTTGAAGGAGGTTTAATACCCTGACCTAGTGAGATATAAATGGTGGAGGTTTAAAAGCCTGACCTAGTGAGATATAGATGGAGGAGGTGTAATATGCTGACCTAGTGAGATGTTGAAGGAGGTTTAATATCCTGACCTAGTGAGATATACATTTAGGAGGTTTATTATCCTGACCTAGTGAGATGTACATGGAGGAGGTTTAATAACCTGACCTAGTGAGATATACATGGGGGTTTAGTACCCTGACCTAGTGAGATGTACATGGAGGAGGTTTAATATCCTGACCTAGTGAGATATACATTTAGGAGGTTTATTATCCTGACCTAGTGAGATGTACATGGAGGAGGTTTAATAACCTGACCTAGTGAGATATACATGGGGGTTTAGTACCCTGACCTAGTGAGATGTACATGGAGGAGGTTTAATATCCTGACCTAGTGAGATATACATGGAGGAGGTTTAATATCCTGACATAGTGAGATATACATCTAGGTTTAATATCCTGACCTAGTGAGATATACATGGAGGAGGTTTAACATCCTGAGCTAGTGAGATATACATGGAGGAGGTTTAACATCCTGATCTAGTGAGATATACATGGAGGAGGTTTAATACCCTGACCTAGTGAGATATACATGGAGGAGGTTTAATATCCTGACCTAGTGAGATATACATGGAGGAGGTTTAATACCCTGACCTAATGAGATATACAAGGAGGAGGTTTAATATCCTGACCTAGAGAGATATACATGGAGGAGGTTTAATATCCTGACCTAATGAGATATACATGGAGGAGGTTTAATACCCTGACCTAATGAGATATACAAGGAGGAGGTTTAATACCCTGACCTAGTGAGATATACATGGAGGAGGTTTAATACCCTGACCTAATGAGATATACAAGGAGGAGGTTTAATATCCTGACCTAGAGAGATATACATGGAGGAGGTTTAATATCCTGACCTAATGAGATATACATGGAGGAGGTTTAATACCCTGTAATAGTGAGATATACATGGAGGAGGTTTAACATCCTGATCTAGTGAGATATACATGGAGGAGGTTTAATACCCTGACCTAGTGAGATATACATGGAGGAGGTTTAATATCCTGACCTAGTGAGATATACATGGGGGTTTAGTACCCTGACCTAGTGAGATGTACATGGAGGAGATTTAATATCCTGACCTAATGAGATATACATGGAGGAGGTTTAATATCCTGACCTAATGAGATATACATGGAGGAGGTTTAATATCCTGACCTAGTGAGATATACATGGAGGAGGTTTAATACCCTGACCTAATGAGATATACAAGGAGGAGGTTTAATATCCTGACCTAGAGAGATATACATGGAGGAGGTTTAATTCCTGACCTAATGAGATATACATGGAGGAGGTTTAATACCCTGACCTAGTGAGATATACATGGAGGAGGTTTAATATCCTGACCTAGAGAGATATACATGGAGGAGGTTTAATACCCTGACCTAATGAGATATACAAGGAGGAGGTTTAATATCCTGACCTAGAGAGATATACATGGAGGAGGTTTAATATCCTGACCTAATGAGATATACATGGAGGAGGTTTAATACCCTGACCTAATGAGATATACAAGGAGGAGGTTTAATACCCTGACCTAGTGAGATATACATGGAGGAGGTTTAATACCCTGACCTAATGAGATATACAAGGAGGAGGTTTAATGTCCTGACTTAGAGAGATATACATGGAGGAGGTTTAATATCCTGACCTAGTGAGATACACATGGAGGAGGTTTAATATCCTGACCTACTGAGATATACATTAAGGAGGTATAATACCCTGACCTAGTGAGATATACATGGTGGAGGTTTAATACCCTGACCTAATGAGATATACAAGGAGGAGGTTTAATGTCCTGACTTAGAGAGATATACATGGAGGAGGTTTAATATCCTGACCTAGTGAGATACACATGGAGGAGGTTTAATATCCTGACCTACTGAGATATACATTGAGGAGGTATAATACCCTGACCTAGTGAGATATACATGGTGGAGGTTTAAAAGCCTGACCTAGTGAGATATAGATGGAGGAGGTGTAATATCCTGACCTAGTGAGATGTTGAAGGAGGTTTAATACCCTGACCTAGTGAGATATACATGGAGGAGGTTTAATATCCTGACCTAGTGAGATATACATTTAGGAGGTTTATTATCCTGACCTAGTGAGATGTACATGGAGGAGGTTTAATAACCTGACCTAGTGAGATATACATGGAGGAGGTTTAATATCCTGACCTAGTGAGATATACATGGAGGAGGTTTAACATCCTGATCTAGTGAGATATACATGGAGGAGGTTTAATACCCTGACCTAGTGATATATACATGGAGGAGGTTTAATATCCTGACATAGTGAGATATACATCTAGGTTTAATATCCTGACCTAGTGAGATATACATGGAGGAGGTTTAACATCCTGACCTAGTGAGATATACATGGTGAGGGTTTAACATCCTGATCTAGTGAGATATACATGGATGAGGTTTAATACCCTGACCTAGTGAGATATACATGGAGGAATTTTTATATCCTGACCTAGTGAGATATACATGGAGGAGGTTTAATATCCTGACCTAGTGAGATATACATGGAGGAATTTTTATATCCTGACCTAGTGAGATATACATGGAGGAGGTTTAATATCCTGACCTAGTGAGATATACATGGAGGTTTAATAACCTGACCTAGTGAGATATACATGGAGGAGGTTTATTATCCTGACCTAGTGAGATATACATAGAGGTTTAATATCTTGACCTAGTGAGATATACATGGAGGTTTAGTACCCTGACCTAGTGAGATATACATAGAGGAGGTTTAACATCCTTACCTAGTGAGATATACATGGAGGAATTTTAATATCCTGACCTAGTGAGATATACATGGAGGAGGTTTATTATCCTGACCTAGTGAGATATACATAGAGGTTTAATATCCTGACCTAGTGAGATATACATGGAGGTTTAATATCCTGACCTAGTGAGATATACATGGAGGAGTCTTCATATCCTGACCTAGTGAGATATACAGAGGTTTAATCACCTGACCTAGTGAGATATACATGGATGTGGTTTAATATCCTGACCTAGTGAGATATACATGGAGGAAGTTTAATATCCTGACCTAGTGAGATATACATGGAGGAGGTTTAATGTCCTGACCTAGTGAGATATACATGGAGGAGGTTTAATATCCTGACCTAGTGAGATATACATGGAGGAGGTTTAATGTCCTGACCTAGTGAGATATACATGGAGGAGGTTTAATATCCTGACCTAGTGAGATATACATGGAGGAGGTTTAATACCCTGACCTAATGAGATATACAAGGAGGAGGTTTAATACCCTGACCTAGTGAGATATACATGGAGGAGGTTTAATACCCTGACCTAATGAGATATACAAGGAGGAGGTTTAATGTCCTGACCTAGAGAGATATACATGGAGGAGGTTTAATATCCTGACCTAGAGAGATATACATGGAGGAGGTTTAATATCCTGACCTAGTGAGATACACATGGAGGAGGTTTAATATCCTGACCTACTGAGATATACATTGAGGAGGTATAATACCCTGACCTAGTGAGATATACATGGTGGAGGTTTAAAAGCCTGACCTAGTGAGATATAGATGGAGGAGGTGTAATATCCTGACCTAGTGAGATGTTGAAGGAGGTTTAATACCCTGACCTAGTGAGATATACATGGAGGAGGTTTAATATCCTGACCTAGTGAGATATACATTTAGGAGGTTTATTATCCTGACCTAGTGAGATGTACATGGAGGAGGTTTAATAACCTGACCTAGTGAGATATACATGGGGGTTTAGTACCCTGACCTAGTGAGATGTACATGGAGGAGGTTTAATATCCTGACCTAGTGAGATATACATGGAGGAGGTTTAACATCCTGATCTAGTGAGATATACATGGAGGAGGTTTAATACCTTGACCTAGTGATATATACATGGAGGAGGTTTAATATCCTGACATAGTGAGATATACATCTAGGTTTAATATCCTGACCTAGTGAGATATACATGGAGGAGGTTTAACATCCTGACCTAGTGAGATATACATGGTGAGGGTTTAACATCCTGATCTAGTGAGATATACATGGATGAGGTTTAATACCCTGACCTAGTGAGATATACATGGAGGAATTTTTATATCCTGACCTAGTGAGATATACATGGAGGAGGTTTAATATCCTGACCTAGTGAGATATACATGGAGGAATTTTTATATCCTGACCTAGTGAGATATACATGGAGGAGGTTTAATATCCTGACCTAGTGAGATATACATGGAGGTTTAATAACCTGACCTAGTGAGATATACATGGAGGAGGTTTATTATCCTGACCTAGTGAGATATACATAGAGGTTTAATATCTTGACCTAGTGAGATATACATGGAGGTTTAGTACCCTGACCTAGTGAGATATACATAGAGGAGGTTTAACATCCTTACCTAGTGAGATATACATGGAGGAATTTTAATATCCTGACCTAGTGAGATATACATGGAGGAGGTTTATTATCCTGACCTAGTGAGATATACATAGAGGTTTAATATCCTGACCTAGTGAGATATACATGGAGGTTTAATATCCTGACCTAGTGAGATATACATGGAGGAGTCTTCATATCCTGACCTAGTGAGATATACAGAGGTTTAATCACCTGACCTAGTGAGATATACATGGATGTGGTTTAATATCCTGACCTAGTGAGATATACATGGAGGAGGTTTAATATCCTGACCTAGTGAGATATACATGGAGGAGGTTTAATGTCCTGACCTAGTGAGATATACATGGAGGAGGTTTAATATCCTGACCTAGTGAGATATACATGGAGGAGGTTTAATGTCCTGACCTAGTGAGATATACATGGAGGAGGTTTAATATCCTGACCTAGTGAGATATACATGGAGGAGGTTTAATATCCTGACCTAGTGAGATATACATGGAGGTTTAATATCCTGACCTCGTGAGATATACATACATGTTTAATATCCTGACCTAGTGAGATATACATGGAGGAGGTTTAATATCCTGACCTAGTGAGATATACAAGGAGGAGGTTTAATGTCCTCACCTAGTGAGATATACATGGAGGAGGTTTAATACCCTGACCTAGTGAGATATACATGGAGGGGGTTTAATATCCTGACCTAGTGAGATATACATGGAGGAGGTTTAAGGTCCTGACCTAGTGAGATATACATGGAGGTTTAATGTCCTGACCTAGTGAGATAAACATGGAGGAGGTTTAATGTCCTGACCTAGTGAGATATACATGGAGGAGGTTTAATGGATATACATGGAGGAGGTTGTCTTTTGGGCTATTGTGGTGAGCTAACATAAATATATGTTGTGTTTTCGCTGTAAAACATTTTAAAAATCGGACATGTCGGCTGGATTCACAAGACGTTTATCTTTCATTTGCTGTATTGGACTTGTGATTTCATGAAATTATATTATATGATATCCCTGTGGCGCTAGGCTAGGCTATGCTAGTCAGCTTTTCTGATGAGAATGATCCCGGATCCGGGATGGGTGGTCCGTAGAGTTAACATCCTGACCTAGTGAGATATACATAGAGGAGGTTTAATATCCTGACCTAGTGAGATATACATGGAGGAGGTTTAATATCCTGACCTAGTGAGATATACATGGAGGAGGTTTAATATCCTGACCTAGTGAGATATACATGGAGGAGGTTTAATATCCTGACCTAGTGAGATATACATAGAGGAGGTTTAATATCCTGACCTAGTGAGATATACATAGAGGAGGTTTAATGTCCTGACCTTGTGAGATATACATGGAGGAGGTTTAATATCCTGACCTAGTGAGATATACATGGTGGAGGTTTAACATCCTGACCTAGTGAGATATACATGGAGGTTTAATATCCTGACCTAGTGAGATATATACGTAAGCT
This sequence comes from Salvelinus alpinus, assembly GCF_045679555.1. Lineage (NCBI taxonomy): Eukaryota > Metazoa > Chordata > Actinopteri > Salmoniformes > Salmonidae > Salvelinus > Salvelinus alpinus. The sequence goes on along the minus strand of NC_092102.1, from coordinate 53,756,029 downwards.
TAACTTTCTGAACATTCGAGACGTGTAGTCCACTTGTCATTCCAATCTCCTTTGCATTAGCGTAGCCTCTTCTGTAGCCTGTCAACTATGTGTCTGTCTATCCCTCTTCTCTCCTCTCTGCACAGACCATACAAACGCTTCACACCGCGTGGCCGCTGCCACTCTAACCTGGTGGTCCCAGCGCGCACGACCCACGTGGAGTTCCAGGTCTCCGGCAGCCTCTGGAACTGCCGATCTGCGGCCAACAAGGCAGAGTTCATCTCAGCCTATGCTTCCCTCCAGTCCCTCGACTTCTTGGCACTGACGGAAACATGGATTACCACAGATAACACTGCTACTCCTACTGCTCTCTCCTCGTCTGCCCACGTGTTCTCGCACACCCCGAGAGCTTCTGGTCAGCGGGGTGGTGGCACTGGGATCCTCATCTCTCCCAAGTGGACATTCTCTCTTTCTCCCCTGACCCATCTGTCTATCGCCTCCTTTGAATTCCATGCTGTCACAGTTACCAGCCCTTTCAAGCTTAACATCCTTATCATTTATCGCCCTCCAGGTTCCCTTGGAGAGTTCATCAATGAGCTTGACGCCTTGATAAGTTCCTTTCCTGAGGATGGCTCACCTCTCACAGTTCTGGGTGACTTTAACCTCCCCACGTCTACCTTTGACTCATTCCTCTCTGCCTCCTTCTTTCCACTCCTCTCCTCTTTTGACCTCACCCTCTCACCTTCCCCCCCTACTCACAAGGCAGGCAATACGCTTGACCTCATCTTTACTAGATGCTGTTCTTCCACTAATCTCATTGCAACTCCCCTCCAAGTCTCCGACCACTACCTTGTATCCTTTTCCCTCTCGCTCTCATCCAACACTTCCCACACTGCCCCTACTCAGATGGTATCGCGCCGTCCCAACCTTCGCTCTCTCTCCCCCGCTACTCTCTCCTCTTCCATCCTATCATCTCTTCCCTCTGCTCAAACCTTCTCCAACCTATCTCCTGATTCTGCCTCCTCAACCCTCCTCTCCTCCCTTTCTGCATCCTTTGACTCTCTATGTCCCCTATCCTCCAGGCCGGCTCGGTCCTCCCCTCCTGCTCCGTGGCTCGACGACTCATTGCGAGCTCACAGAACAGGGCTCCGGGCAGCCGAGCGGAAATGAGGGAAAACTCGCCTCCCTGCGGACCTGGCATCCTTTCACTCCCTCCTCTCTACATTCTCCTCTTCTGTCTCTGCTGCTAAAGCCACTTTCTACCACTCTAAATTCCAAGCATCTGCCTCTAACCCTAGGAAGCTCTTTGCCACCTTCTCCTCCCTCCTGAATCCTCCTCCCCTCCCCCCCCCCTCCTCCCTCTCTGCGGATGACTTCGTCAACCATTTTGAAAAGAAGGTCGACGACATCCGATCCTCGTTTGCTAAGTCAAACGACACCGCTGGTTTTGCTCACACTGCCCTACCCTGTGCTTTGACCTCTTTCTCCCCTCTCTCTCCAGATGAAATCTCGCGTCTTGTGACGGCCGGCCGCCCAACAACCTGCCCGCTTGACCCTATCCCCTCCTCTCTTCTCCAGACCATTTCCGGAGACCTTCTCCCTTACCTCACCTCGCTCATCAACTCATCCTTGACCGCTGGCTACGTCCCTTCCATCTTCAAGAGAGCGAGAGTTGCACCCCTTCTGAAAAAACCTACACTCGATCCCTCCGATGTCAACAACTACAGACCAGTATCCCTTCTTTCTTTTCTCTCCAAAACTCTTGAACGTGCCGTCCTTGACCAGCTCTCCTGCTATCTCTCTCAGAATGACCTTCTTGATCCAAATCAGTCAGGTTTCAAGACTAGTCATTCAACTGAGACTGCTCTTCTCTGTGTCACGGAGGCGCTCCGCACTGCTAAAGCTAACTCTCTCTCCTCTGCTCTCATCCTTCTAGACCTATCGGCTGCCTTTGGTACTGTGAACCATCAGATCCTCCTCTCCACCCTCTCCGAGTTGGGCATCTCCGGCGCGGCCCACGCTTGGATTGCGTCCTACCTGACAGGTCGCTCCTACCAGGTGGCGTGGCGAGAATCTGTCTCCGCACCACGTGCTCTCACCACTGGTGTCCCCCAGGGCTCTGTTCTAGGCCCTCTCCTATTCTCGCTATACACCAAGTCACTTGGCTCTGTCATATCCTCACATGGTCTCTCCTATCATTGCTATGCAGACGACACACAATTCATCTTCTCCTTTCCCCCTTCTGATAACCAGGTGGCGAATCGCATCTCTGCATGTCTGGCAGACATATCAGTGTGGATGACGGATCACCACCTCAAGCTGAACCTTGGCAAGACGGAGCTGCTCTTCCTCCCGGGGAAGGACTGCCCGTTCCATGATCTCGCCATCACGGTTGACAACTCCATTGTGTCCTCCTCCCAGAGTGCTAAGAACCTTGGCGTGATCCTGGACAACACCCTGTCGTTCTCAACTAACATCAAGGCGGTGACCCGTTCCTGTAGGTTCATGCTCTACAACATTCGCAGAGTACGACCCTGCCTCACACAGGAAGCGGCGCAGGTCCTAATCCAGGCACTTGTCATCTCCCGTCTGGATTACTGCAACTCGCTGTTGGCTGGGCTCCCTGCCTGTGCCATTAAACCCCTACAACTCATCCAGAACGCCGCAGCCCGTTCAACCTTCCCAAGTTCTCTCACGTCACCCTGCTCCTCCGCTCTCTCCACTGGCTTCCAGTTGAAGCTCGCATCCGCTACAAGACCATGGTGCTTGCCTACGGAGCTGTGAGGGGAACGGCACCTCCGTACCTTCAGGCTCTGATCAGGCCCTACACCCAAACAAGGGCACTGCGTTCATCCATCTCTGGCCTGCTCGCCTCCCTACCTCTGAGGAAGTACAGTTCCCGCTCAGCCCAGTCAAAACTGTTCGCTGCTCTGGCACCCCAATGGTGGAACAAACTCCCTCACGACGCCAGGTCAGCGGAGTCAATCACCACCTTCCGGAGACACCTGAAATCCCACCTCTTTAAGGAATACCTAGGATAGGATAAAGTAATCCTTCTAACCCCCCCCCCCCCTTAAAAGAGTTAGATGCACTATTGTAAAGTGGTTGTTCCACTGGATATCATAAGGTGAATGCACCAATTTGTAATGCGCTCTGGATAAGAGCGTCTGCTAAATGACTTAAATGTAATGTAAATGTAAATATATACATGGAGGAGGTTTAATATCCTGACCTAGTGAGATATACATGGAGGAGGTTTAATATCCTGACCTAGTGAGATATACATGGATGTGGTTTAATATCCTGACCTAGTGAGATATACATGGAGGAGGTTTAATATCCTGACCTAGTGAGATATACATGGAGGAGGTTTATTATCCTGACCTAGTGAGATATACATGGATGTGGTTTAATATCCTGACCTAGTGAGATATACATGGATGTGGTTTAATATCCTGACCTAGTGAGATATACATGGAGGAGGTTTAATATCCTGACCTAGTGAGATTTACATGGAGGTTTAATATCCTGACCTCGTGAGATATACATACATGTTTATAATCCTGACCTAGTGAGATATACATGGAGGAGGTTTAATGTCCTGACCTAGTGAGATATACATGGAGGAGGTTTAATATCCTGACCTAGTGAGATATACATGGAGGAGGTTTAATGTCCTGACCTAGTGAGATATACATGGAGGAGGTTTAATATCCTGACCTAGTGAGATATACATGGAGGAGGTTTAATATCCTGACCTAGTGAGATATACATGGAGGTTTAATATCCTGACCTCGTGAGATATACATAAATGTTTAATATCCTGACCTAGTGAGATATACATGGAGGAGGTTTAATATCCTGACCTAGTGAGATATACAAGGAGGAGGTTTAATGTCCTCACCTAGTGAGATATACATGGAGGAGGTTTCATATCCTGACCTAGTGAGATATACATGGAGGAGGTTTAATATACTGACCTAGTGAGATATACATGGAGGGGGTTTAATATCCTGACCTAGTGAGATATACATGGAGGAGGTTTAATATCCCGACCTAGTGAGAGATACATGGAGGAGGTTTAATGTCCTGACCTAGTGAGATATACATGGAGGTTTAATGTCCTGACCTAGTGAGATAAACATGGAGGAGGTTTAATATCCTGACCTAGTGAGTTAAACATGGAGGAGGTTTAATAGTGAGAAAAAGGGACGTTTCTTTTTTTTGCTGAGTTTAGTAACCCTAGGTGTAAAATAGTAAATAATGTCTACTTCTCAGAAAATGTAAACTGTTAAGAGGAGTAAATCAAGGTTTATAGGCACATCTATTTATTATTGCCATCAAAATGTTTGTTGTTAAATTAGATCCAACAATAATATCAAGGGATTAGAAATCCAGGGCTTAAAAACAAAGGTGTCATTGTACGCTGATGATTCATGTTTTCTTTTAAAACCACAATTAGAATCCCTCTACAGCCTCATAGAGGATTTAGATACTTTTTCTAACATCTCTGGATTACAACCAAATTATGATAAGTGTACTATATTACATATTGATCACTAAAAAATACAACTTTTACATTACCGTTTAGTCTGATGAGGATGTGGACATACTCGGTATACAAATCCTGAAAGAATGAAATGATCTCACTCCAAAAAATTTGAATAGAAAGTTAGCAAAAATAGAAAAGATCTTGCTACCATGGAAAAGAAAATACCTGTCTATTTGTGGAAAAATCACCCTGATTAACTCTCTAGTCATATCACAGCTTATCTTTTTTTTAGCTTATGGTTTTGCCTATACCTAGCAACCTGTTGTTTTTTATATGAGCAAAAAAAAATCTATTTTATTCAGAATTTCAAGCCAGACAAAATTAGAAGTGCTTATTTATATAATGAAAATGAATTAGGAAGGCAGAAGTGATTAAATATGAAATCATTAGACCTCTCACTAAAGGCGTCAGTCATACAAAAGTTATACTTAACTCCAAACTGGTTCTCTAGCAAATGAGTAAGAATGTCTCACCCCATGTTCAAGAATGGCCTTTTTCCCTTTATTCAGATTACAACCTCTCCCTTTCGATCATTTAGAAATTAAATAATCTCCAATATATCAACATTTTTCAAACAAGCCATAAAAACTTTGTTGCCAATTTCAGTTTAATCAGAAAATAACAAATAATAGAACAGATATTGTGGTTAAACTCAAATATACTAATTCATAAAAAAACATGTTTGGATACATTTTTTAAAAAGGTATACTCTTTTTTTATAATTATATAATAAATAGAACTGGTGGAGTTATGTCACACAGGCAGCAAACAAAAATATATGGAAATGCTCCACCCAAAACTACAACCAACTGATTGCAGCAAAAATGGAAGAGGCAAGCGGAAGGGGGAAAAAGTAAGGAACTTGTCTGTTGGCCCTGAATTAATTACCAAAATTGGTTAAAAAAATAAATAAAAAAATACATTTTTTTAGAAGTACACCAGTTGCATTTAAGGACCAAAATATTGGCAGCTGTTCCACATAGATGGTAATATAGTTGAGAAGAGATGTTTGATGTACCGATTCCACATGGTTTTTGAACCAACAAACAAAACAACGTCGGATTCAAATCTTATATTTCTATTTAAATTATTACACAAAATTCTTGCAACCAATATAATGTTATATATATAGGGGATACAACCTTCCCAGCTCTGAAGATTCTGCTGTGAGGAGGCAGAGTCATTAGATCATCTGTTTTGGTACTGTCCATCATGTAGCTTGTTTTTGGTCACAGGTCCAGGAATGGCTGAAGAATTGCACCATTTACCTGGAGCTAACACTGCAGATAGCTCTACTGGGTGAGTTTGAAACATTATGGTCAATTGATCATAGCAAAAATGTTTATCTTCAATTTAAAATCTGTAGAAACTATGAGAATAGAAAGGTTCAGAACGTTTGCGAAACATCACAGCACAGTTGAAAAATATATGGCAAATAGAAATCCAATCTGGTGTTAATTAAGAGATAGGTGGGAGGGGTTGAGTGGAGCTGAAGGGTGGGACTAATAACAACAAGATAACTATTGTAAAACATACTGTGTCCGTAAAATGTATATAGGTTCAGAACTTTTGTGAAACAGCACAGTTAACCTCTCTAGGGTCTTTGAGACGTTAGCGTCCCACCTCTTCAACAGCCAGTGAAAGTGCAGGGCGCCAAATTCAAAACAACAGAAATCCCATAATTAAAATTTCTGAAACATACATGTATTTTACACCATTTTAAAGATACACTTGTTGTAAATTCAGCCACAGTGTCCGATTTCAAAAAAGCTTTACGACGAATGCAAACCAAACGATTATATTAGGTGAGTGCCTATTCACAGAGTAACACAGCCATTTTTCCAGCCAAAGAGAGGATTCACAAAAAGCAGAAATATAGATAAAATGAATCACTAACCTTTGATGATCATCATCAGATGACACTCATAGGACTTCATGTTACACAATACATGTATGTTTTGTTCGGTAAAGTTAATATTTATATCCAAAAATCTGAGTTTACGTTGGCGCCTTACGTTCAGAAGTCACAAAACATCCTTTGATTTTGCAGAGAGCCACATCAATTTACATGAATACTCATAATAAACATTGCTAAAAGATTCAACTGTTGTGCATGGAATTTTAGATGCACTTCTCCTTAATGCAACCGCTGTGTCAGATTTTAAAAAAGCTTTACGAAAAAAGCAAACCATGCAATAATCTGAGTCGACGCTCAGAGCCCAATCAAGACACAAATATAGCCGCCATATTATGCAGACAACAGAAGTCAGAAGTAACAATATAAACATTCACTTACCTTTGATGATCTTCATCAGAATGCACTCCCAGGAATCCCAGTTCCACAATAAATGTTCGTTTTGTTCGATAATGTCCATCATTTATGTCCAAATTCCTCCTTGTTGTTCTCGCGTTCAGTACTTTCCAAACTCACGACGCGCGGGCAGGTCCAGTGGAAAGTACGGACGAAAAGTTAAAAAAGTTATATTACAGTCCGTAAAAACATGACAAACAAAGTATTGAATCAATCTTTAGGATGTTGTTAACATAATTCTTCAATAATGTTCCAACCGGAGTATTCCTGTGTCTTCAGAATTGCGATGGAACAGAGCATCTCACGTGAATGCGCATGGTCAGAGCATGTTCAGGTCATGGCAGACCTGACTCATTCCTCTCTCCTTCGGCCCACTAAACAGTAGAGGCATCAGACAAGGTTCTAACGACTGTTGACATCTAGTGGAAGCCTTAGGAAGTGCAACATTACCAATATCCCACTGTATCTTCAATTGGAGCTGAGTTGAAAATCGACCAACCTCAGATTTCTCATGTCCTGGTTGGATTTTTTCTCAGGTTTTTGACTGCCTGATGAGTTCTGTTATACTCACAGACATCATTCAAACAGTTTTAGAAACTTCAGAGTGTTTTCTATCCAATTAAATGTCAACTAGACACATGATCAACAGTGAAGGTCTATGGGGACAGGAAGTCACGTAAGACGTCAATCCAGTTCTCCTACCCAGTGAAGCTACACTCAAGCTATATGACAACACACTGATAAAAGCCAACAGGAGAAAGCAATCTCAAAAGAAGATCATGACGGGAAAAAAAGGTTTCATGTGAACCACAGCCATGTGTTACATCACGTCGACACCCCCGAGCATCACATCCACTGAGGTCATTGTGACAACTGAGGAGATCATCTCCAAGTACAAGGCTTGGCTGCCTTCCTGGAGAAATACACCTAGAAGTAGACAATGCAGCCCGGGGCCTGTGCAGCAACTATTGAGACGGATGCCTATTCCACTGAAAGGAAAGAATCACAAATGCCATACATTCAACGGACGTCATCATGAAAAGTCACAGAGCCAACACTGTGGATCAGCAACATGGTTGTCATTGAAAAACCTGATAATATGCCCACAGCGCACTCAACAAAGCCTTACTGAGATCGCACTTCCAAATGCAGTAGAAGAGACTGTACCAGGAATTTCCAACGCAAAGGTATTCTCAGTGCTCAATGCCAAAGATGGATATTGGCATGTCAAACCTGATGAAGTGAGCAGCTTCAAAAAAAAATAAAAAATAAATCTAAAAGGTTTAACAAGAGCTAGGTATTGTGTTTCATTTGAAAACAGAATCACATTTTGTAAAAGCAGAATATTTCAGGTCATCCTACCTTCCTGGACAGGAAGTAGTAGGCAGGTATAGACGGCTGAGAATGGCATTTGGAATCAAACCAGTAGCTGAAGATTACCAGCACAGACAGTCGTGAACCTTAGAACTACAGGGACTAAAAGGAATGAGTGTGATCGCAGATGACGTGCTATGGATGTGGTGACACACATGAAGAGGCGAAGGCAGATCATGACAGAAATCTCACAGCTCTCCTGCAGAGAGCAAGAGATGTCAACCTGAAGCTGAACAAAAGGACACTCAGGTTATAGCCACCTTGTGTGTGACATACATGGGTCATCTTCTCTACACAGAGGGCCTTCGCCCTGACCCAGAGAAAAGCCGTTCAGAACATGGGTGCACCGACCGACGTCAAGGCTGTTGGGGTTTGTCAACTTTCTTTCAAAATTCATGCCCCGCCTGTAAGCTGCCAGTAAGATTACACCCGCCTGACGTGTGTGAGCCTCTCAGAAGACTGACTGACAAGGACATTGAATGGACATGGCTACCACAGCATGACGCAGCAGCTGTGACTACCAAACAGTTAGTCACACCTGAATGACGAAGTCACACGGAAGTGCGATGCCAGTGAGACAGGTTTGGGTGCAGCCGTTCTACAGAAAAGACAACCTGAACATTGACTCAGACAGAACATAGATATGCACAGATTATAAAAGAATGTCTCCCCATTGTTGTTTTTTTTTTTGCATGTGACCAGTTTGACCAGTATCTGCATGGCAGAGAGTACTTCACTATACACAGCGACCACAAACCACTTGAGACGATCTTCAAGAATTCCCTACTCACAACACCGAAACGACTGCAGAGAATGTTGCTAAGGCTACAGAGATACCAACTCCACGTGCGACAAACAAGGCCAAGAAGTAAACGTAGCTGACTTCCTGTCCAGAACAGCTCAATCAACCACAGAGCACAGACGAAGTAAACACCAGCCACGGTCTACGCTATGGGTCTAGTCACAACTGACCTGGAACAGGTGGATCACACCAGTGATGTCAACATCTCAACTAAGACAATGGAGTCAATCAAAGCACACTGTTCCCAGACACACTGTACCAGGCTCTGTACACACATATCAGAAACGGCTGGTGTGGAACCAAACAGGCTGTGAGTAACACACTGAAATATTTCTGGACGTACAAAGAGGAGCTCACCACAGAAAATGGCTTGATATTTAAAGGAAACAGGGTCTTCAAACCTGACATGTTACACACTGACTTTCTACACAAAATACACTTTGGCCACTCAGGCATAGAGGCCAGTCTCTGAAAGGTACGTGACGCTGTTTTCTGGCCGAAGAATACAGAGGACGTACAGATCTTTATCAGCAAATGTGCAACCTGCAAATCCATCCAGAAGAGACAACACAAGGAGAACCTCATCCCCCACCAAATCCCTCCAGAAGAGACTACACAAGGAGACATTCATCCCCCACCAAATCCCAACTCCATCCAGAAGAGACAACACAAGGAGAATCTCATCCCCTACAAATCCCTCCAGAAGAGACTACACAAGGAGACATTCATCCCCCACCAAATCCCAACTCCATCCAGAAGAGATAACACAAGGAGAATCTCATCCCCCACCAACTCCATCCAGAAGAGACAACACAAAGATAACCTCATCCCCCACCAAATCCCAACACCATCCAGACGAGACTACACAACGAGACATTCATCCCCCACCAAATCCCAACTCCATCCAGAAGAGACAACGCAAAGAGACCCTCATCCCCCACCAAATCCCTCCCCTCCTATGGTCCAATATCGAGATGGACTTACTCACAGTCAACAAAAGCAACTACCTCATCATGGTAGATTCATCTATAAGTCTTTGCTAGGTAAAGCCACGCCTTATCTCAGCTCACTGGTCACCATAGCAGCACCCACCAGTAGCACGTGCTCCAGCAGGTATATCTCACTGGTCACCCCCAAGCCAATTCCTCCTTTGGCCGCCTTTTCTTCCAGTTCTCTGCTGCCAATGACTGGAACAAACTTCAAAAATCACTGAAGCTGGAGACTCATATCTTCCTCACTAACTTTAAGCACCAGCTGTCAGAGCAGCTCACAGATCACTGCACCTGTACATAGCCCATCTGTAAATAGCCCATCCAACTACCTCATCCCCCATACTATTTTATTTATTTTGCTACCTTGCACCCCAGTATCTCTACCTGCACACTCATCTTCTGCACATCTATCACTCCAGTGTTTAATTGCTATATTGTAATTATTTCGCCACTTTGGCCTCCCTTATCTTACCTCATTTGCACTCACTGTATAAAGACTTTTTTTCTATTGTGTTATTGACTGTATGTTTGTTTACTCCATGTGTAACTCTGAGTTGTTGTTTGTGTCTCACTGCTTTGCTTTATATTGGCCAGGTCACAGTTGTAAATGAGAACTTGTTCTCAACTAGCCTACCTGGTTAAATAAAAGTGAAAAAAAAAAAATATATATATATATTATTCAGAGTACTGGGAGCTCGACGAGCAGACTGACACCACATCAGAAACCACCAGTGATTGCTGTAAAAAGCTGTTGAACGGACGTAGTGTTACTCCCACTGTTGTTTCTGTAAAAAGCTGTTGAACGGACGTAGTGTTACTCCCACTGTTGTTTCTGTAAAAAGCTGTTGAACGGACGTAGTGTTACTCCCACTGTTGTTTCTGTAAAAAGCTGTTGAACGGACGTAGTGTTACTCCCACTGTTGTTTCTGATAATGCCCCCCTTCTCCAGAATGTGCTGATGAGTGGGACTTCAAACGTGTGACGCCATCACCGTATCACAGCCAATGCAATGGCAAAGCGGAATCAGCAGAGAAAATTGCCAAAACAGTCCTAAAAAAAGGCTGTGATGGATGTTGAAGACCCGTGGAAAGCGGTGTTGGCATGGTGGAATACTCCAACAGTGACTGAACAACTCAGGATTCCCTGAACGATCACCAAACAAACACGGACGAGGATGACCTTGGAACAGCAGGTGATGAAGGCTGCTGAAATGGAAGCAGCCCCACTGCCTGAAAATGTAACTCTGAGACAGAACAAATATCAGGATGCCTGTGAGATACTCCAGAGACTATGTTGTTTAATCTATATTTGTTGTATTTTAATTGTAAGAGGGAAGAGGATAGTCTACTTACTGACTTTAAAGTTCATGTTTATTGAAGGTACCTGAATAAGAACACAGTTACAGTGGCAAGAAAAAGTATTTGAACCCTTTGGAATTACCTGGATTTCTGCATAAATTGGTCATAAAATTTGACCTTCATCTATGTCACAACAATAGACAATCACAATCTGCTTAAACTAATAACACACACACAATCATACGATTTCATGTCTTTATTGAACACACCGTGTAAACATTGACAGTGTAGAGTTGAAAAAGTATGTGAACCCTTGGTTTTAATAACTGGTTGACCTTCCTTTGGCAGCAATAACCTCAACCAAACGTTTTCTGTAGTTGCGTATCAGACCTGCACAACGGTCAGGAGGAATTTTGGACCATTCATCTTTACAAAACTTTTTCAGTTTAGCAATATTCTTGGGATGTCTGGTGTGAACCGCTCTTGAGGTCATGCTACAGCATTTTAAATCAGCTTGAGGTCAGGACTCTAACTGGGCCACTCCAGAAGGCGTATTTTCTTCTGTTGAAACCATTCTGTTGTTGATTTACTTCTGTGTTTTGGGTTGTTGTCCTGTTGCATCACCCAACTTATGTTGAGCTTCAATTGGTGGACAGATAGCTTTATATTATCCTGCAAAATGTCTTGATAAACTTGGGAATTCATTTTTCCATCGATGATAGCAAGCTGTCCAGGCCCTGAGGCAGAAAGCAGCCCCAAACTATGATGCTCCCTCCACCTTTACATTTGGGATGAGGTTTTGATGTTGGTGTGCTGTGCTTTTTTTTCTCAGCACATAGTATTGTGTGTTCCTTCCAAACAACTCAACTTTAGTTTAAACTGGCCACAGAATATTTTGGCAGAAGCACTGTGGAACATCCAGGTGCACTTTTGTAAACTTCAGTCGTGCAGCAATGTTTTTTTAGGACAGCAGTTGCTTCTTCCGTGGTGTCCTCCCATGAACACCATTCTTGTTTAGTGTTTTACGTATCGTAGACTCGTCAACAGAGTTGCTAGCATGTTCCAGAGATTTCTATGTGTCTTTAGCTGACACTCTAGGATTCTTCTTAACCTCATTGAGCATTCTGCGCTGTGCTCTTGCAGTCATCTTTGCAGGACGGCCACTCCTAGGGAGAGTAGAAACAGTGCAGAACTTTCTCCATTTATCGACAATTTGTCTTACTGTGGACTGATGAACGTCAATGCTTTTAGAGATGCTTTGACACAATTCTTAATCTTAGGTCTTCTGAGATTCTCTTTTGTTCGAGGCATGGTTCACATCAGGCAATGTTTCTTGTGAATAGCAAACTCAAATTTTGTGAGTGTTTTTTATAGGGCAGGGCAGCTCTAACCAAATCTCTAATCTCGTCTCATTGATTGGACTCCAGGTTAGCTGACTCCTGACTCCAATTAGCTTTTGGAAAAGTCATTAGCCTAGGGGTTCACATACTTTTTCCAGCATACAATGTGAATGTTTAAATTATCTATTCAATATAGACAAGAAAAATAAAATACTTTGTGTGTTTCTAGTTTAAATTTGGGATAGGGGGCAGCATTTTCACTTTTGCATGAAATGCGTGCCCAGAGTAAACTGCCTGCTACTCAGTCCCAGTTGCTAATATATGCATATTATTAGTTGTATTGGATAAAAAACACTCTGACGTTTCTAAAACTGTTTGAATGATGTCTGTGAGTATAACAGAACTCATATGGCAGGCAAAAACCTGAGAAAAATTCAACCAGGAAGTGGGAAATCTGAGGTTTGTAATTTTTCAACTCTTTGCCTATTCAAAATATAGTGGAAATTGGTTCATATTGCACTTCCTAAGGCTTCCACTAGACGTCAACATTCTTTAGAACCTTGTTTGATGCTTCTACTATAAAGGAGGGGGGAAATGAGAGGGGATTGAGTCAGAGGTCTGGCAGAGTGCCATGAGCTGGTCACACACATTCACATGAGAGGTAGCTTGCGTTCCATTGCATTTCTGAAGGCAAAGGAATTCTCCGGTTGGAACATTATTGAAGATTTATGATAGAAACATCCTAAAGATTGATTCTATACTTAGTTTGACATGTTTCTACGAACTGTAATGTAACTTTTCGTCTGAACTTTCGCCTGGACCTGCCCGGTGCGTCGTCAGTTTGGATTGTGTACTAAACGCACGTACAAAAGGAAGTATTTGGACATAAATGATGGACTTTATCGAACAAATCAAACATTTATTGTGGAACTGGGATTCCTGGGAGTGCATTCTGATGAAAATCATCAAAGGTAAGTGAATATTCATAATGCTATTTCTGACTTTGTTGACTCCACAACATGGCGGATATCTGTTTGGCTTGTTTGGGCTCTGAGCGCTGTACTCAGAATATTAAATGATGTGCTTTTTCGGTAAAGCTTTTTTTAAATCTGACACAAATATACATTTTCACAAAGTCTGCTGCCTCAGTTTGTATCATGGCAATATCCATATACTCCAGAATGTTATGAAGAGTGTAAAGATGAATTGCAATTAATTGCAAAAAAAAATGAATCCCCCAAAAACATTTCCACTAAATTTCAGCCCTGCCACAAAAGGACCAGCTGACATCATGTCAGTGATTCTCTCGTTAACACAGGTGTGAGTGTTGACAAGGACAAGGCTGGAGATTACTCTGTCATGCTGATTGAGTTCGAATAACAGACTGGAAGCTTCAAAAGGAGGGTGGTGCTTGGAATCATTGTTCTTCCTCTGTCAACCATGGTTACCTGCAAGGAAACACGTGCTGTCATCATTGCTTTGCACAAAAAGGGCTTCACAGGAAAGGATATTGCTGCCAGTAAGATTACACCTAAATCAACCATTTATCAGATCATCAAGAACTTCAAGGAGAGCGGTTCAATTGTTGTGAAGAAGGCTTCAGGGCGCCCAAGAAAGTCCAGCAAGTGCCAGGACCGTCTCCTAAAATTGATTCAGCTGCGGGATTGGGGCACCACCAATACAGAGCTTGCTCAGGAAGGCAGCAGACAGGTGTGAGTGCATCTGCACGCACAGTGAGGTGAAGACTTTTGGAGGATGGCCTGGTGTCAAGAAGGGCAGCAAAAAAGCCACTTCTCTCCAGGAAAAACATCAGGGACAGACTGATATTCTGCAAAAGGTACAGGGATTGGACTGCTGAGGACTGGGGTAAAGTCATTTTCTCTGATAAATCCTCTTTCCGATTGTTTGGGGCATCCGGAAAAAAGCTTATCCGGAGAAGACAAGGTGAGCGCTACCATTAGTCCTGTGTCATGCCAACAGTAAAGCATCCTGAGACCATTCATGTGTGGGGTTGCTTCTCAGCCAAGGGAATGGGCTCACTCACAATTTTGCCTAAGAACACAGCCATGAATAAAGAATGGTACCAACACATCCTCCGAGAGCAACTTCTCCCAACCATCCAGGAACAGTTTGGTGACGAACAATGCCTTTTCCAGCATGATGGAGCACCTTGCCATAAGGCAAAAGTGATAACTAAGTGCCTCGGGGAACAAAACATCGATATTTTGGGTCCATGGCCAGGAAACTCCCCAGACCTTAATCCCATTGAGAACTTGAGGCAGGTGGACAAACAAAAACGCACAAATTCTGACAAACTCCAAGCATTGATTATGCAAGAATGGGCTGCCACCAGTCAGGATGTGGCCCAGAAGTTAATTGACAGCATGCCAGGGTGGATTGCAGAGGTCTTGAAAAAGAAGGGTCAACACTGCAAATATTGACTCTTTGCATCAACTTCATACAATTGTCAATAAAAGCCTTTGACACTTATGAAATGCTTGTAATTATACTTCTGTATTCCATAGCAACATCTGACTTAAACAAGACAGAAGAACTCTGCCTTGAAGTCCAGCATCCCGGAGTCGCCTCTTCACTGTTGACGCACCAGTGACTCTAGGGTGGACAACATGTGGACAACTGACTGTACACTGTAACATTGCTGCATGATTGTAGCTGGTTTACTAACTTGTTAGTTCTATTGGCTGTACTATGACATTAATTTAGCTATTATGGTGACAACAATGTAGGCTGTCTGTAGCGGTTAAGATATGGTTTTGCTTGGAAAGTTTTTTTTGCCATGATGGTCACATATAGCTGATGTTTTGTGCATTGAAGTTCTCAAGCGAACGGAAAAGGTGAGAAGAGGAGAGAGCATAAATGCGAGAATGAGTACAACATTGCTGCTATGAAAGTGATCAGGGGTGTATTCATTCCATCGATTCTGTTGAAAAAATGTTGCTTAATAAACGGAAGCCTAAGGAACAAAAATGAGTATAAACATACCTGAATTTGTCCAATAGAAACTCTCGTTTACAACTATTGGACTAATGATAACACCCCGATTACACCAGTCCTAAAAAATGTCCTTGGGGACATCCGGGAACTAACATTTTGTGACGTTCATAACGACTCATTATTGTTTGCAGGGCTTTTCTCTATTTGCCGTAGGGGCCCTGGGTAAATAGGGTGCCGTTTGGGATGGAAACCTTTGTTGTTTTTATATTGATATTATATATATTATATATTATATATTATATTATATTGTTATTGTTGTTTTTAAACATGTTATTGGAGAATCTTGCGGGTTACGTAGGTTCCAACTGTTGCAAAAGGTTTCATTTAGTTAAATTACTGTAACAGTGGGGAGTTACATTTGTGTGTGATGCTTGAATGTGTGTGTGTGTGTGTGTGTCGCTGCATTGAGTTGCTAGTTATCTTTTAATTAGCTAAACTATTATGGGGTATCATTACCTCCATATAAACAAATACATCTGTTCCCAATCCCTCCATGCCCCTCGCTCCCCCCTTCTCAGAGGCGTCAGCACTGCTGGTTCTAATGTACAGCCAGTCAGACACTCAGCTCCCAACCGCAGAGTATACAGTTAGTGTTAGCTAGCAGTGGTGTTGCTAAGTTACCACTGTAAGTCAAGGAATAACTGAGATAGCTTTTTAGCTACATTGCTAATGCTGCTTGATGTTGTTAGCGTGTCAGCATGCTTGGGTAGCAGGAAGCAGGAGAACATAGCTAAACATCCTGAACCCTTTTAATGGCGTGTTACTCTCAGTGGCATACTACAATGCTAGAAAATGCTTACTCATACATTATCTACCTATAGCCATATTCAGACTCCTTAAAAAATATATTACTAGCATTATTATAAAATTGATTAAATTGTTTTTTTTCTCATCAATCGACACACCCCATAATAACAAGGCAAATACATATATATATATTTTTCTGTTGCATATTTCATAATAATAAAAAACTTAAATAATACATTTTTATTTAACCTTTATATTACTAGGCAAGTCAGTTAATAACAAATTCTTATTTACAATGACGGCCTACACCCGGCCAAAACCTAACCCGACGACGCCGCCCTGTGGGACTCCCAATCATGGCCGGTTGTGATACAGCCATTTAATATTGCCGTCAAAGAAACAAAGTGTTGTAGGTCAAAAATGTCAACACAGGAAAGAGAAAGCAAGTTTTTTAAACAATTATTATTATTATTTTTTGGACAGATGATTTTGCCTAGTGTTGGCTGGCTAGCTAGCAAACATTAGACGGTGTTTTTGTTGGGCATACTATCTAGGCTAGCTAGCTCGTTACCATCTACAGAATCGACTTTCCACGCAATCTGAGTTTTTTGGGAATTAGCTAGCATGCTAGCTAGCTAAATACACTACATGGTATTCAAATTAGTAGATTCAGCTATTTCAGCCACACCCGTTGCTGAAAGGTGTATAAAATCAAGCACACAGCCATGCAATCTCCATAGGTTAACATTGGCAGAGCTCAGTGATTTTCAACAAAGCACTGTCATAGGATGCCACCTTTCCAAAAAGTTAGTTTGTCAAATTTCTGCCTTGCTAGAACTTCCCCGGTCAACCTTAAGGGCTGTTATGTAGAAACATCTCGAGGCAACAACGTCTCAGCCGCAAAGTGGTCGGCCACACAAAATCACAGAATGCACTGAGTGCTGAAGCACATAAAAAATCATCTGTCCTCGGTTGCAACATTCACTACCGAGTTCCAAACTGCCTCTGGAAAGCACCTACAGCACCATAACTGTTTGTTGGGAGCTTCATGAAAATGGGTTTCCATGGCTAAGCAGCCTAAGATCACCATGCGCAATGCCAAGCGGCGGCTGGAGTGGTGAATCATGCTTCACTCTCTGGCAGTCAGAGGGACACATCTGGGTTTGGTGGAAGCCAAGAGAACGCTTCCTGCCCGAATTCATAGTGCCCGCTGTAAAGTTTGGTGGAGGAAGAATAATGGGGCTGTTTTTCATGGTTTGGGCCCCTTAGTTCCAGTGAAGGGAAATCTTAACGCTACAGCATACAATGACATTCTAGACGATTCTGTGCTTCCAACTTTGTGGCAACAGTTTGGGGAAGGCCCTTTCCTGTTTCAGCATGACCAATGCACAAAGTGAGGTCCATACAGAAATGATTTTGTTGAGATCGGTGTGGAAGAACTTGAGTTGCCTACACAGAGCCCTGACCTCAACCCCATCGAACACCTTTGGGATGAATTGGAACGCCGCCTAATCGCCCAACATCAGTGCCTGACTTCACTAATGCTCTTGTGGCTAAATGGAAGCAAATCCCCTGCAGCTAGCTAGCTAAAGCTGACAAATATGATATGGTAGCTACTGGCTAGCTAACTAGCTAGCTAGCTAGCTAACGTTAGCTGTGCTCGATGCTCTTATCTTTTCCTGAACCTTGTTCTCAGGGTATCCGTCACACAAGGGTATTACTTGAGACACACTATGAGTAACGTTAGTACATTTTCAATGTAGCTAAACACTAGCTAACCTATTAGTGTTAGCAAGCACTATTATTGCTAGCTCGATAACACAACAACTAGCTAGGTATCTAGCTAGCTAGGCCTAGGTAACTATATGCCTAGGTAACTATAGTTACCTAGCTAGGCCTAGGTAACTATAGAAACCATGATGATGATAACTTGACTTAATGTACGCTATATTGTCACACGTTCTTCTTCTCTACTGGAGATTTCCAGAAGATCTCAGACTCCAGGATGGGAAAATGCTTACAAGAAAGAAACAGATGAAGACAGAGTCAGAGACAGAGTTGTTGATTTCCACTGTTAAAAAGGGAAGGGAATCACATTTTTCTAAATGAGCTATTTAGGCTACTCACCGTACTGTAGGCTATAGTCACCACTATAATAGTAATGTTATGTTATTGAGTAGGCCTTTATCTTTGTTTAATCTAACTAATCAAATTATTAATCTAACAATAAAAATATTATGTTGTAAGGTATTTTTTTTTACAATATTGCAATACATTTGACTAAAGTCAAAAGCTAATCGTTTGTTTGTAGGTATTTCCACTTGGTAATGAGTAGCATAAACCGCTCATAGGTAACTTTAAAGTTACAGTTCACTTTAAGTAGCTAAATCCTGTGTATCAACTTTTATACAGATATTACAGACTCTGCAGTGTATCAGTGTGTTTAATCTCACCACTTTGACTTTCAGAATGGGTAACGTACTTTGTAGGGACACAATACTTACAAGTAACTACCCTTCAAGATACACTAGTTAAACCCTGTTTAACACCTAGTAAATACATTGTACCTATGCAGATATTACATGTACTCTGTGATGTGCTAGAGTGTTTTATTCTCCCACTTGGATGGCAAGGAAGTTCAGGTTATAACGGTTAAAGTACACATTCTTTATAGGTTGTTATTTTTATTATTACAATCTGAGATGACACCCGTATGGTAGACTCCAGTCAGTGAGGTTGACCTCTGAACTCTTTTTGTAAACTCAACCAGCAAGGGCTAGCAACAACATTATGTATGTTTCCATGAACTGTGTCCAGTGATTTCTTTTTTTGTAGACAGAAACATATCATAGAAAACAGATGCCTGGTGCGTTTAAATTTAACTAGGGTGCTAGGGTGCGTTTAATATTCTGTCGATAAAAAACAGCTGGAGTTAATGATGTCAAACTGTAATGATGCAAAAACTTAGTGTTGAATAAAAATGTATTGGTTCAAGTGTTTCCATTTAGACAAATTGCGCATTAATAAATTGGCAACAGCCTGCATGCCCTCCCACCTATCTGTTTCATGTCTCAGGTAGCCTGAGAAAGCCAGCATGGCTAGAAAGTAATAATGAACTAATATTTGCCATATTCTAATAATTCTATTGTGCCAACACATCGCCACGGGGTCCGTGCCACGGTGAAACGTACACTCCTGTAGATCTGATATAATTGGATGGGGAAACGTACACTCCTGTAGATCTGATATAATTGGATGGGGAAACTTGCCAACCAACCAGAAAAACAAGACGAAGCAATTCAGGCATTCTTGGAAATCTGGAAAATCCTTGTCCTGCAAAGAAACTTAATTGTTTGTTGAAAAAATGATTTAGTACTCACACTCATTCAAGGGTTTTTCTTTATTTTGACTATTTCCTACAATGTAGAACAATAGTGAAGATATTAGAACTATGAAATAACACATATGGAATCATGTAGTAACCAAAAAAGTATTAAAAAAAATCTTAATATATTTCAGATTTTAGATTATTCAAAGTAGCCACCCTTTGCCTTGATGACAGCTTTGCACATGCTTGGCATTCTCTCAACCAGCTTCACCTGGAATGCTTTTTCCCACAATCTTGAAGGAGTTCCCATATATGCTGAGCACTTGCTGGCTGCGTTTCCTTCACTCTGCGGTCCGACTCATCCCAAACCATCTCAATTGGGTTGAGGTCGGGTGATTGTGGAGGCCAGGTCATCTGATGCAGCACTCAATCACTCTCCTTCTTGGTCAAATAGCCCTTACACAGCCTGGAGGTGTGTTGGGTTATTGACCTGTTGAAAAACAAATGATAGTCACACTAAGCGCAAACCAAATGGGATGGCGTATAGCTGCAGAATGCTGTGGTAGCCATCCTGGTTAAGTGTGCCTTGAATAAATCACTGACAGTGTCACCAGTAAAGCACCCCCTACACCATCACACCTCCTCCTCCATGCTTCACGATGGGAACTACCCATGCGGAGATCACCTACTCTGCGTCTCACAAAGAGATGGTGGTTGCAACCAAAAATATCAAGTTTGGACCAATGGACAGATTTCCACCAGTAATGTCCATCACTCATGTTTTTTGGCCCAAGCAAGTATCTTCTTAATTGTGTGCTTTAGTAGTGGTTTCTTTGCAGAAATTCAACTATGCTATCTAAGGTGCATTTAACTCTAATGAACGTATCCTCTGCAGCTGAGGTAACTCTGGGTCTTCCTCTCCTGTGGCGGTCCTCATTAGAACCAGTTCATCATAGCGCTTGATGGTTTTTACGACTGCACTTGAAGAAACTTTCAAAGTTCTTGAATGTCTTAAAATCATGTCTTAAAATAATGATGGACTGTCGTTATTACAGTGTTACTACGCATTATTACAATTAAATACAATATCTGTGTGCCATTACACATATAAGTACACTGTACTAGCCTTGAAAATTAAGTTGATTTTCTTTTTACTTTTACTATTACCTTACTACTTTTCTATTATTATTTGTCTTTTCTCTCTGTGATGTTCTGTGATGTTCTGTACTATTCTGTGATGTTCTGTACTATTCTGTGATGTTCTGTGATGTTCTGTACTATTCTGTGATGTTCTGTACTATTCTGTGATGTTCTGTGATGTTCTGTGATGTTCTGTACTATCCTGTGATGTTCTGTGATGTTCTGTACTATTCTGTGATGTTCTGCACTATTCTGTGATGTTCTGTACTATCCTGTGATGTTCTGTACTATCCTGTGATGTTCTGTACTATCCTGTGATGTTCTGTACTATCCTGTGATGTTCTGTACTATCCTGTGATGTTCTGTACTATCCTGTGATGTTCTGTGATGTTCTGCACTATTCTGTGATGTTCTGTACTATCCTGTGATGTTCTGTACTATCCTGTGATGTTCTGTACTATCCTGTGATGTTCTGTGATGTTCTGTACTATTCTGTGATGTTCTGTACTATTCTGTAATGATCTGCAATGTTCTGTGGACAACCGTTTCACGGTTAGTCCACACCTGTTGTTTACGAATCATGTGACAAATTACATTTTATTCAACCTTTTACACACACACCCATATGCACACACACACACACACACACACACACACACACACACACACACACACACACACACACACACACACACACACACACACACACACACACACACACACACACACACACACACACACACACACACAAGCTGAAGTTCTCAATAGGATGTAGTGCGATGACATCACGATAGCAGGGTAGCGTGACCTGTCCATAAATACCTAGGAAGGATGAGGAGGTGTTTCACCTCTTTGCGGGTCCCTGCTAGACTTTGCTTTTTTATGGACATTTTTTGTGTTAATTATTGTTTTTTGTTATTAATTTGTTGGTTCAGAATGTTTGTGCATTAATTTCCTGCAGTGAACTAAATCAGGGTCACACAGTGTTTTTTGGTTTCTTCTTAAACACATCTACTTTGAAACAAAAGTAAACACCTCACACACATGGTTATGGACTTAACAAAAAGAAGACCCCTGTACCATGTCAGATACAGAGTTGAAATGTATTATATTTTGGAGTTTGCATCCCAATATTACCCTTTATATACATCACAGAAGACTGAAATATAACAAAACTGTATGACATAGAAGTAAAAAAAAAATGATAGTGTATTAATTATGAAAAATATTCCACTAGGTAATCTGACTGCAGGAAAGATCTATGATTTGAATGTGTAATTATAATTCTGTGTAATTATCATGCTATAACGCTGTAATGGAGGTGAAGATGATTAGAGGAACTCTCTGTTTGGACCTTTTTAAAGACATAATCACTTTTATGACCTGTATGTTTACGTTTGATGAAGATATGGGTGAAGATATGGTCACATGGTTGGAGAAGGGCCCGGGTCGGCTGCATAGGTAATGATTGTAGCTGACTAAACACTTCCTGTCTTAAAGGTTAAACACCCCATTACAGCTTCTACAGAGAGAATTACTGTAATACAGATCAGAGACACTTTCATGACTGTACCTTTTATCAGTTAACCTTATTAAGAACATGAAAGAGACCGCCATGCTAAGGATGTAGACACCACCTAGATGCCTGTGAGCTCCTTATGTAGGAAGATGGTGCCAACATATATGGCAGCTCTGCTTCTAGCTCCTAAGCAACTTTGCAGTATTTTTTTGGTGTGTGTTACTTCTTACATTATTAGTCCCAAATCTTTTTTGTGTTATTACATACAGCCGGAAATAACTTTTCGATATTAGAGTGATGGTAACTCACCAGCATTATGACCAGGAATACGACTTTCCAAAATTGGATCCTTTGTTCGTACCCCCCAGGGTAATTTAACTTATTCCAGAGGCTGCTCCAAGATAACGCCGGCGGAGAAGAGGTATTCAGAGTGGACTTTTGGTCCGACTCAGGAGCCGTGTACACCATCCACTGCTTCAGAGTATATTACTCGCTAATGTCTCTGGATAATAAAGTAGACAAGCTCAGGACGAGGATGTCCTTCCAGAGAGACATACTTTGTTTCACGGAAACATGGCTCTCTCGTGATATACTGTCCCCGTCCATACAGCCAGCTGGGTTCTCAGTTCATCGCGCAGACAGGAATAAAGAACTCTCCGGGAAGAAGAAAGGTGGAGGTGTGTGTTTCATGAATAACTACTGATGATGTGATTGTGATAACATACAGGAACTCAAGTCCTTTTGTTCAATCAAATGCAGACTGAAGAGAATTCTCTTTGGTAATAATCATAAGCGGATACCGGGCGGCCCTCAAAACTACACTGGACTTCATGTAAACTGGCATTTATTGTAGCTGGGGATTTTAACAAAGCACATTTGAAGACTGTTTTACTCACTCTGGAAAAACATTGGACAACTGCTATTCAAATTTTCAAAATGCCTAAAAGGCCCTCCCCCGCTCTTCCTTCAGCAAATCTCCTCCCTTGGGCTCCCAAGTCAAAGGCACTGCATCTCAGTGCAAGATGCGTCACTGCAGACCCTGGTTCAAATCAAGGCTGCATCACATCCGGCCGTGATTGGGAGTCCCATAGGCCGGCGCACAATTGGCCCAGCGTCGTCCGGGTTTGGCCGGGGTAGGAAGTCATTATAAATAAGAATTTGTTCTAAACTGACTTACCTATAAATAAAGTGAATTAGTTAATAACTCAAACAGGAAGTACCCGTGCTAAGGTCTATTAAACGCTGGTCTGACCAATCGGAATCCATGCTTCAAGATTGTTTTGATCACACGAACTGGGATATGTTCAGGAATCCTCTGAGAATAACATTGACGAATACATATACGGTGACTGAGTTCATCAGGAAGTTTATAGGATATGTTGTACCCACGGTGACTATTATTAAAACCTATCCAAACCAGAAACCTTGGATAAATGACAGCATTCACACAAAACTGAAAGCATGAACCTCTGCATTCACGAGCCAGGTGAGAGCCCTCCCAGACATCAGCATGATGAGGTATTCTATCTTGGAGCGATCCGAGGGGAAGGAGGAGGGCTGAACCTCTGCATTCACGAGCCAGGTGAGAGCCCTCCCAGACATCAGCGTGATGAGGTATTCTATCTTGGAGTGATCCGAGGGGAAGGAGGAGGGCTGAACCTCGGAAACGAGGGCACACTGAGCTAGAAATGCCCGATGTGCTCTCCATCGATGCATTCTGGGGGAGGTGCGCGGGGTTCCCGGGAAGGTGTAGTGACCGATGACACGGCGCTGCAAGCAGCTGGGTTACTGAGGGGCTATGGGGTCACCACCGTGGTAGGCTGCCTCCCAGACAGCCTGCGGAATTGCTCCAGCAAACTGTCCAATGCCCAGTCATGGCATTCAGCCAACATTTGGACCCCCTCCATAAGGCCACGAAGCAGATCCTCTTGCCTCCTGATGGTGGCTCCATGGGAGGAGATGGCATCACGCAGCTGGCCCGGGTCTGCTGGTTCAGTCATGGCCAGTTCATTCAACACATTTGAAGGCAAGACCCAGATGCAGACAATGTTGAAGTAACAAAACGTGAATTAAATCAAACACGGGCAGTCAGAGGTAAAGGACAGCAAAACAGGCTCAGGGTAGGCAGAGGAAGGTAATCTAGAGTAGTGGGGCAAAGGTACGGGACAGTAGGCAGGCTCAGGGTCAGTGCAGGCAGAAAGGTCAAACCCGGGAAAACAGGCACTATAGACAGGACAGGAGCAAGGGGGAAAACGCTGGTAGGTATGAATGAACAAAACGAACTGGCAACAGACAAACAGAGAACACAGGTACAAATACACAGGGGAAGATGGGCGACACTTGGAGGGGGGTGGATAATAGAGTAGAGTAAAATAGAATAGAATAGACTAGAGTAGAGTAGAATATAATAGAATAGACTAGAGTAGAGTAGAGTAGAATATAATAGAATAGACTAGAGTAGAGTAGAGTAGAATATAATAGAATAGACTATAGTAGAGTAGAATATAGTAGAGTAGAATAGAACACAACATAATAGAATATTGTAGAGTAAAGTGTAGAATTGAATATTTTAAAAATAACAGAAAATAATAGAGTAGAGTAGAATATAATAGAATGGAGTAGACTATAATATAATAGAGTAGAATATAATAGAGTGGAGTAGAATATAATATAATAGAGTAGAATATAATAGAGTGGAGTAGACTATAATATAATAGAGTAGAATATAATAGAGTGGAGTAGAATATAATATAATAGAGTAGAATATAATAGAGTGGAGTAGAATATAATATAATAGAGTAGAATATAATAGAGTGGAGTAGAATATAATATAATAGAGTAGAATATAATAGAATGGAGTAGACTATAATATAATAGAGTAGAATATAATAGAGTGGAGTAGAATATAATATAATAGAGTAGAATATAATAGAGTGGAGTAGAATATAATATAATAGAGTAGAATATAATAGAGTGGAGTAGACTATAATATAATAGAGTAGAATATAATAGAGTGGAGTAGAATATAATATAATAGAGTAGAATATAATAGAGTGGAGTAGAATATAATAGAATGGAGTAGACTATAATATAATAGAGTAGAATATAATAGAGTGGAGTAGAATATAATAGAATGGAGTAGACTATAATATAATAGAGTAGAATATAATAGAGTGGAGTAGAATATAATATAATAGACTATAATATAATAGAGTGGAGTAGACTATAATATAATTTGAGTAGAATATATTAGAGTGGAGTAGACTATAATATAATAGAGTAGAATATAATAGAGTGGAGTAGAATATAATATAATAGAGTAGAATATAATAGAGTGGAGTAGACTATAATATAATAGAGTAGAATATAATAGAGTGGAGTAGAATATAATATAATATAATAAAGTATAATATAATAGAGTGGAGTAGACTATAATATAATAGAGTAGAATATAATGGAGTGGAGTAGAATATAATATAATAGAGTAGAATATAATAGAATGGAGTAGACTATAATATAATAGAGTAGAATATAATAGAGTGGAGTAGAATATAATATAATAGACTATAATATAATAGAGTGGAGTAGACTATAATATAATTTGAGTAGAATATATTGGAGTGGAGTAGACTATAATATAATAGAGTAGAATATAATAGAGTGGAGTAGAATATAATATAATAGAGTAGAATATAATAGAGTGGAGTAGACTATAATATAATAGAGTAGAATATAATAGAGTGGAGTAGACTATAATATAATAGAGTAGAATATAATAGAGTGGAGTAGAATATAATATAATAGAGTAGAATATAATAGAGTGGAGTAGAATATAATATAATAGAGTAGAATATAATAGAGTGGAGTAGAATATAATATAATAGAGTAGAATATAATAGAATGGAGTAGACTATAATATAATAGAGTAGAATATAATAGAGTGGAGTAGAATATAATATAATAGAGTAGAATATAATAGAGTGGAGTAGAATATAATATAATAGAGTAGAATATAATAGAGTGGAGTAGACTATAATATAATAGAGTAGAATATAATAGAGTGGAGTAGAATATAATATAATAGAGTAGAATATAATAGAGTGGAGTAGAATATAATAGAATGGAGTAGACTATAATATAATAGAGTAGAATATAATAGAGTGGAGTAGAATATAATAGAATGGAGTAGACTATAATATAATAGAGTAGAATATAATAGAGTGGAGTAGAATATCATATAATAGACTATAATATAATAGAGTGGAGTAGACTATAATATAATTTGAGTAGAATATATTAGAGTGGAGTAGACTATAATATAATAGAGTAGAATATAATAGAGTGGAGTAGAATATAATATAATAGAGTAGAATATAATAGAGTGGAGTAGACTATAATATAATAGAGTAGAATATAATAGAGTGGAGTAGAATATAATATAATATAATAAAGTATAATATAATAGAGTAGAGTAGACTATAATATAATAGAGTAGAATATAATGGAGTGGAGTAGAATATAATATAATAGAGTAGAATATAATAGAATGGAGTAGACTATAATATAATAGAGTAGAATATAATAGAGTGGAGTAGAATATAATATAATAGACTATAATATAATAGAGTGGAGTAGACTATAATATAATTTGAGTAGAATATATTGGAGTGGAGTAGACTATAATATAATAGAGTAGAATATAATAGAGTGGAGTAGAATATAATATAATAGAGTAGAATATAATAGAGTGGAGTAGACTATAATATAATAGATTAGAATATAATAGAGTGGAGTAGAATATAATATAATAGAGTAGAATATAATAGAGTGGAGTAGACTATAATATAATAGAGTAGAATATAATAGAGTGGAGTAGACAATAATATAATTTGAGTAGAATATAATAGAGTGGAGTAGACTATAATATAATAGAGTAGAATATAATAAAGTGGAGTAGAATATAATATAATAAAGTAGAATATAATAGAATGGAGTAGACTATAATATAATAGAGTGGAGTAGACTATAATAGAGCAGAGTAGGGTAGAGCATAATATAATAGAGGAGAGTAAATTAGAGTAGACTAGAGGAGAGTACAGTATAATATAATACAGCAAAATATAGTAAAGCAGGATAGAGTAGAGTAGAACAGTACAGAGTAGAGTATAATAGAACCCAATATAATAGAGTAGAACAGAATAAAGAGAATAGAGTCGAGTAGAGTGGATTCGAGTAGAATATAGTAGAGTAGAATAGAGCACAATATGATAGAGTAGAACAGAATAAATAGAGTAAAGTAGAGTAGAGTATAATACAGTAGAGTAGAATGGAATAGAGTAGAGTATAATAGAACCCAATATAATAGAGTAGAACAGAATAAAGAGAATAGAGTCGAGTAGAGTGGATTCGAGTAGAATAGAGTAGAGTAGAATAGAGTAGAGTATAATAGAACACAATATAATAGAGTAGAACAGAATAAATAGAGTAAAGTAGATTAGAGTATAATACAGTAGAGTAGAATGTAATAGAGTATAGTAGAGTATAATAGAACACAATATAATAGAGTAGAACAGAATAAATAGAGTAGAGTAGAATATATTAGAGTAGAGTAGAGTAGAATATAATAGAGTAGAGTAGAGTAGAATAGAGTAGAGTAGAATTGAGTAGAATAGAGTATAATAGAACACAATATAATAGAGTAGAACAGAATAAATAGAGTAGAGTAGAGTAGAATATAATACAGTAGAGTAGAGTAGAATATAGTAGTGACGTGTCAGAACTATTAAATGGCCCTGTGTGTCTTTAAGGTATTGTGATATGTAGTTCACAGTTAGACTGATGACACAATAACAGAATAGCAGAACAACACAACAACACAACAAAACAAGATCAAAACAACAGAATAACAGAGCAACACAACAACACAACACAGTAACAGCACAGTTACAACACAACAACAGAATAAAATAACACAACAAAACAACACAACAACAGAACAACACAACAACTGAACAACACAACAACACAACAACACAACAACACAACAACTGAACAACACATCAACACAACAACAGAACAACAGAACAACACAACAACATAATAACACAACAACACAACAACACAGTAGCAACACAATAGAACAGAACAACACAACACAGTAGCAGCACAACAACACAACAACAGAACAACACAACAACACAACAACAGAACAACAGAACAACACAAC
Source organism: Salvelinus alpinus (assembly GCF_045679555.1). Lineage (NCBI taxonomy): Eukaryota > Metazoa > Chordata > Actinopteri > Salmoniformes > Salmonidae > Salvelinus > Salvelinus alpinus. Next base: position 53,727,406 of record NC_092102.1, on the reverse strand, counting down.
AACACAACAACAGAACAACAGAACAACAGAACAACAGAACAACACAACAACAGAACAACAGAACAACACAACAACAGAACAACAGAACAACACAGCAACACAACAACAGAACAACACAACAAAACAACAACAGAACAACACAACAACACAACAACAGAACAGAACAACACAACAACACAGTAGCAACACAACAACAGAACAACACAACAACAGAACAACTGAACAACAGAACAACAGAACAACACAACAACAGAACAACAGAACAACAGAACAACACAACAACACAACAACTCAGTAGCAACACAACAACAGAACAACACAACAACAGAACAACACAACAACAGAACAACAGAACAACACAACAACACAAAAACACAGTAGCAACACAACAACAGAACAACACAACAACACAGTAGCAACACAACAACAGAACAACACAACAACACAGTAGCAGCACAACAACACAACAACACAACAACACAGTAGCAGCACAACAACACAACAACAGAACAACAACACAACAACACAACAACACAGTAGCAACACAACAACAGAACAACACAGTAGCAACACAACAACAGAACAACACAACAACACAGTAGCATCACAACAACACAACAACACAACAACACAGTAGCAACACAACAACACAACAACACAGTAGCAACACAACAACAGAACAACACAACAGCACAACAACAGAACAACACAACAACACAGTAGCAACACAACAACAGAACAACAGAACAACACAGTAGCAACACAACAACAGAACAACAGAACAACAGAACAACACAACAACAGAACAACACAGTAGCAACACAACAACAGAACAACAGAACAACACAACACAGTAGCAGCACAACAACACAACAACAGAACAACACAGTAGCAACACAACAACAGAACAACAGAACAACACAACACAGTAACAGCACAACAACACAACAACAGAACAACACAACAACACAGTTTGTATTTTTTTTCTAACAGTACAGAAACAGAGACAGAAAGACACCGACCACACACACACACACACACACACACACACACACACACACACTCCTCCCTTCCTCCTTCTCTCGCTCTAACCCAGAACACAACTTCTTTTCAATTTCTCATTCTTTCATTCACAGCTTTGTCAAGGCCCCACCGTCTTCCACCCCCCCCCCCCCCTCTCTCCATAGGTTTGACAATAGACTCCATTTTATCTCGTGAGACAGAGGGAGGGGGGAGAAAGAGTCAGGATATGGCTCATATTTAGAAGTTAGGTTTCTCTCCCCTGCAATACTTGGTGGATTATCCTTGTATGTTTGCCACGAGCAACCAAAAGTCTCTGCAGTTACAAGTCGACAAGACACTCTCACACACACACACACACACACACACACACACACACACACACACACACACACACACACACACACACACACACACACACACACACACACGGTCTAAGACTAGTTCCCACATTTCCCTCAGCTTACATTCCAGTGTGTCTGTCCTGTCTTCTCTCTGTACTCTGTGAGACCACTGAGGTTACACAGTCACACAGAGCTGCCCGACACCATGACTCGGGGACATGCAGGCTGCATGTATGTGTGTGCATGGGTGTATGCCACTCACAATGCCTCAACAACACATAGCTTCAGTCTGGGTGGTTTTTATTCGGGATTTTAGTATTTTCTTTAAGGGTGGGTTTGACTTTTTCTGCTAGTATTATTATTGGAACAGGTCCTCTGCAGTGTTTACACCACAGTAGAACAGTAGAACTACCACTGATAGACATGGCCACAGTGTTTACACCACAGTAGAACAGTAGAACTACCACTGATAGACATGGCCACAGTGTTTACACCACAGTAGAACAGTAGAACTAACGCTGATAGACATGGCCACAGTGTTTACACCACAGTAGAACAGTAGTACTCTACCACTGATAGACATGGCCACAGTGTTTACACCACAGTAGAACAGTAGTACTCTACCACTGATAGACATGGCCACAGTGTTTACACCACAGTAAAACAGTATAATTCTAACACTGATTTAAACGGTTACAGGTAAAACCACATTTGAACAGTATAATTCTAACACCGTATTAAACGGTTACAGGTAAAACCACATTTGAACAGTATAATTCTAAGACTGATTTAAACGGTTACAGGTAAAACCACATTTGAACAGTATAATTCTAACACTGTATTAAACGGTTACAGGTAAAACCACATTTGAACAGTATAATTCTAACACTGATTTAAACGGTTACAGGTAAAACCACTCTACCGTTCCATGAATTCTCATTCTATTAGTATCTCACTGTAATCTTACCGGTCTGTGGAGCTGCAGGCTTCAGGCTCGTATGGAAATCAGACTCTCTGCATCCCAAATAGCACCATACTCCCTGCGTAGTGCACTACTTTTGACCAAGGCCCATATAGAGAGTAGGGTGCCATTTGGCATGCAGGCTCCAGATCTCAGGCTACTAGGTCAAGTTTTATATCTATGAGGCAGGCCTACACACCGTAGTCTCTCTCTCAGGTTGGGCTGGAGTCTAATGTTGAAAGGAGAGTCAGTATCTGAATAAGATTTCCTCGTTGAAAAAAGGTAATGATCAGGACAGTCAGCAACCATCTGTTTCCAGTCAGCAAGGAGAATGATTGTTACTTTACAAACAGAATGGAGTCACTACGACCAGGGTCTAACCATCCTAACAGAATGGAGTCACTACGACCAGGGTCTAACCATCCTAACAGAATGGAGTCCCTACGACCAGGGTCTAAACATCCTAACAGAATGGAGTCACTACGACCAGGGTCTAACCATCCTAACAGAATGGAGTCACTACGACCAGGGTCTAACATCCTAACAGAATGGAGTCACTACGACCAGGGTCTAACATCCTAACAGAATGGAGTCACTACGACCAGGGTCTAACCATCCAAACAGAATGGAGTCACTACGACCAGGGTCTAACAATCCTAACAGAATGGAGTCAATACGACCAGGGTCTAACCATCCTAACAGAATGGAGTCACTACGACCAGGGTCTAACATCCTAACAGAATGGAGTCAATACGACCAGGGTCTAACATCCTAACAGAATGGAGTCACTATGACCAGGGTCTAACAATCCTAACAGAATGGAGTCACTACGACCAGGGTCTAACCATCCTAACAGAATGGAGTCACTACGACCAGGGTCTAACATCCTAACAGAATGGAGTCAATACGACCAGGGTCTAACATCCTAACAGAATGGAGTCACTACGACCAGGGTCTAGCCATCCTAACAGAATGGAGTCACTACGACCAGGGTCTAACATCCTAACAGAATGGAGTCACTACGACCAGGGTCTAACAATCCTAACAGAATGGAGTCACTACGACCAGGGTCTAACAATCCTAACAGAATGGAGTCACTATGACCAGGGTCTAACCATCCTAACAGAATGGAGTCACTACGACCAGGGTCTAACATCCTAACAGAATGGAGTCACTACGACCAGGGTCTAACAATCCTAACAGAATGGAGTCACTATGACCAGGGTCTAACCATCCTAACAGAATGGAGTCACTACGACCAGGGTCTAACATCCTAACAGAATGGAGTCACTACGACCAGGGTCTAACCATCCTAACAGAATGGAGTCATTATGACCAGGGTCTAACCATCCTAACAGAATGGAGTCACTACGACCAGGGTCTAACCATCCTAACAGAATGGAGTCACTACGACCAGGGTCTAACCATCCTAACAGAATGGAGTCACTACGACCAGGGTCTAGCCATCCTAACAGAATGGAGTCACTACGACCAGGGTCTAACATCCTAACAGAATGGAGTCACTACGACCAGGGTCTAACAATCCTAACAGAATGGAGTCACTACGACCAGGGTCTAACAATCCTAACAGAATGGAGTCACTACGACCAGGGTCTAACCATCCTAAGAGAATGGAGTCACTACGACCAGGGTCTAACATCCTAACAGAATGGAGTCACTACGACCAGGGTCTAACAATCCTAACAGAATGGAGTCACTACGACCAGGGTCTAACCATCCTAAGAGAATGGAGTCACTACGACCAGGGTCTAACAATCCTAACAGAATGGAGTCACTACGACCAGGGTCTAACAATCCTAACAGAATGGAGTCACTACGACCAGGGTCTAACAATCCTAACAGAATGGAGTCACTATGACCAGGGTCTAACCATCCTAACAGAATGGAGTCACTACGACCAGGGTCTAACCATCCTAACAGAATGGAGTCACTACGACCAGGGTCTAACATCCTAACAGAATGGAGTCACTACGACCAGGGTCTAACAATACTAACAGAATGGAGTCACTACGACCAGGGTCTAACCATCCGAAGAGAATGGAGTCACTACGACCAGGGTCTAACAATCCCAACAGAATGGAGTCACTACGACCAGGGTCTAACAATCCTAACAGAATGGAGTCACTATGACCAGGGTCTAACCATCCTTACAGAATGGAGTCACTACGACCAGGGTCTAACCATCCTAACAGAATGGAGTCACTACGACCAGGGTCTAACCATCCTAACAGAATGGAGTCACTACGACCAGGGTCTAGCCATCCTAACAGAATGGAGTCACTACGACCAGGGTCTAACCATCCTAACAGAATGGAGTCACTATGACCAGGGTCTAACATCCTAACAGAATGGAGTCACTACGACCAGGGTCTAACCATCCTAACAGAATGGAGTCACTATGACCAGGGTCTAACCATCCTAACAGAATGGAGTCACTACGACCAGGGTCTAACCATCCTAACAGAATGGAGTAACTACTACCAGGGTCTAACATCCTAACAGAATGGAGTCACTATGACCAGGGTCTAACATCCTAAGAGAATGGAGTCACTACGACCAGGGTCTAACAATCCTAACAGAATGGAGTCACTACGACCAGGGTCTAACCATCCTAACAGAATGGAGTCACTATGACCAGGGTCTAACAATCCTAACAGAATGGAGTCACTACGACCAGGGTCTAACATCCTAAGAGAATGGAGTCACTACGACCAGGGTCTAACCATCCTAACAGAATGGAGTCACTACGACCAGGGTCTAAACATCCTAACAGAATGGAGTCACTACGACCAGGGTCTAACCATCCTAACAGAATGGAGTCACTATGACCAGGGTCTAACCATCCTAAGAGAATGGAGTCACTATGACCAGGGTCTAACCATCCTAACAGAATGGAGTCACTACGACCAGGGTCTAACATCCTAACAGAATGGAGTCAATACGACCAGGGTCTAACATCCTAACAGAATGGAGTCACTATGACCAGGGTCTAACCATCCTAACAGAATGGAGTCACTACGACCAGGGTCTAACATCCTAACAGAATGGAGTCACTATGACCAGGGTCTAACCATCCTAACAGAATGGAGTCACTACGACCAGGGTCTAACCATCCTAACAGAATGGAGTCACTATGACCAGGGTCTAACCATCCTAACAGAATGGAGTCACTACGACCAGGGTCTAACATCCTAACAGAATGGAGTCAATACGACCAGGGTCTAACCATCCTAACAGAATGGAGTCACTATGACCAGGGTCTAACCATCCTAACAGAATGGAGTCACTACGACCAGGGTCTAACCATCCTAACAGAATGGAGTCACTATGACCAGGGTCTAACCATCCTAACAGAATGGAGTCACTATGACCAGGGTCTAACCATCCTAACAGAATGGAGTCACTATGACCAGGGTCTAACATCCTAACAGAATGGAGTCACTATGACCAGGGTCTAACCATCCTAACAGAATGGAGTCACTACGACCAGGGTCTAACAATCCTAACAGAATGGAGTCACTACGACCAGGGTCTAACCATCCTAACAGAATGGAGTCACTATGACCAGGGTCTAACAATCCTAACAGAATGGAGTCACTACGACCAGGGTCTAACATCCTAACAGAATGGAGTCACTATGACCAGGGTCTAACATCCTAAGAGAATGGAGTCACTACGACCAGGGTCTAACAATCCTAACAGAATGGAGTCACTACGACCAGGGTCTAACCATCCTAACAGAATGGAGTCACTATGACCAAGGTCTAACAATCCTAACAGAATGGAGTCACTACGACCAGGGTCTAACATCCTAAGAGAATGGAGTCACTACGACCAGGGTCTAACCATCCTAACAGAATGGAGTCACTACGACCAGGGTCTAAACATCCTAACAGAATGGAGTCACTACGACCAGGGTCTAACCATCCTAACAGAATGGAGTCACAATGACCAGGGTCTAACCATCCTAAGAGAATGGAGTCACTATGACCAGGGTCTAACCATCCTAACAGAATGGAGTCACTACGACCAGGGTCTAACATCCTAACAGAATGGAGTCAATACGACCAGGGTCTAACATCCTAACAGAATGGAGTCACTATGACCAGGGTCTAACCATCCTAACAGAATGGAGTCACTATGACCAGGGTCTAACCATCCTAACAGAATGGAGTCACTACGACCAGGGTCTAACCATCCTAACAGAATGGAGTCACTATGACCAGGGTCTAACCATCCTAACAGAATGGAGTCACTATGACCAGGGTCTAACCATCCTAACAGAATGGAGTCACTATGACCAGGGTCTAACATCCTAACAGAATGGAGTCACTATGACCAGGGTCTAACCATCCTAACAGAATGGAGTCACTACGACCAGGGTCTAACAATCCTAACAGAATGGAGTCACTACGACCAGGGTCTAACCATCCTAACAGAATGGAGTCACTATGACCAGGGTCTAACAATCCTAACAGAATGGAGTCACTACGACCAGGGTCTAACATCCTAACAGAATGGAGTCACTATGACCAGGGTCTAACATCCTAAGAGAATGGAGTCACTACGACCAGGGTCTAACAATCCTAACAGAATGGAGTCACTACGACCAGGGTCTAACCATCCTAACAGAATGGAGTCACTATGACCAGGGTCTAACAATCCTAACAGAATGGAGTCACTACGACCAGGGTCTAACATCCTAAGAGAATGGAGTCACTACGACCAGGGTCTAACCATCCTAACAGAATGGAGTCACTACGACCAGGGTCTAAACATCCTAACAGAATGGAGTCACTACGACCAGGGTCTAACCATCCTAACAGAATGGAGTCACTATGACCAGGGTCTAACCATCCTAAGAGAATGGAGTCACTATGACCAGGGTCTAACCATCCTAACAGAATGGAGTCACTACGACCAGGGTCTAACATCCTAACAGAATGGAGTCAATACGACCAGGGTCTAACATCCTAACAGAATGGAGTCACTATGACCAGGGTCTAACCATCCTAACAGAATGGAGTCACTACGACCAGGGTCTAACATCCTAACAGAATGGAGTCACTATGACCAGGGTCTAACCATCCTAACAGAATGGAGTCACTACGACCAGGGTCTAACCATCCTATCAGAATGGAGTCACTATGACCAGGGTCTAACCATCCTAACAGAATGGAGTCACTACGACCAGGGTCTAACATCCTAACAGAATGGAGTCAATACGACCAGGGTCTAACCATCCTAACAGAATGGAGTCACTATGACCAGGGTCTAACCATCCTAACAGAATGGAGTCACTACGACCAGGGTCTAACCATCCTAACAGAATGGAGTCACTATGACCAGGGTCTAACCATCCTAACAGAATGGAGTCACTACGACCAGGGTCTAACATCCTAACAGAATGGAGTCACTATGACCAGGGTCTAACCATCCTAACAGAATGGAGTCACTACGACCAGGGTCTAACCATCCTAACAGAATGGAGTCACTATGACCAGGGTCTAACCATCCTAACAGAATGGAGTCACTACGACCAGGGTCTAACATCCTAACAGAATGGAGTCAATACGACCAGGGTCTAACCATCCTAACAGAATGGAGTCACTATGACCAGGGTCTAACCATCCTAACAGAATGGAGTCACTACGACCAGGGTCTAACCATCCTAACAGAATGGAGTCACTATGACCAGGGTCTAACCATCCTAACAGAATGGAGTCACTATGACCAGGGTCTAACCATCCTAACAGAATGGAGTCACTATGACCAGGGTCTAACATCCTAACAGAATGGAGTCACTATGACCAGGGTCCAACCATCCTAACAGAATGGAGTCACTACGACCAGGGTCTAACAATCCTAACAGAATGGAGTCACTACGACCAGGGTCTAACCATCCTAACAGAATGGAGTCACTATGACCAGGGTCTAACAATCCTAACAGAATGGAGTCACTACGACCAGGGTCTAACATCCTAACAGAATGGAGTCACTATGACCAGGGTCTAACATCCTAAGAGAATGGAGTCACTACGACCAGGGTCTAACAATCCTAACAGAATGGAGTCACTACGACCAGGGTCTAACCATCCTAACAGAATGGAGTCACTATGACCAGGGTCTAACAATCCTAACAGAATGGAGTCACTACGACCAGGGTCTAACATCCTAAGAGAATGGAGTCACTACGACCAGGGTCTAACCATCCTAACAGAATGGAGTCACTACGACCAGGGTCTAAACATCCTAACAGAATGGAGTCACTACGACCAGGGTCTAACCATCCTAACAGAATGGAGTCACTATGACCAGGGTCTAACCATCCTAAGAGAATGGAGTCACTATGACCAGGGTCTAACCATCCTAACAGAATGGAGTCACTACGACCAGGGTCTAACATCCTAACAGAATGGAGTCAATACGACCAGGGTCTAACATCCTAACAGAATGGAGTCACTATGACCAGGGTCTAACCATCCTAACAGAATGGAGTCACTACGACCAGGGTCTAACATCCTAACAGAATGGAGTCACTATGACCAGGGTCTAACCATCCTAACAGAATGGAGTCACTACGACCAGGGTCTAACCATCCTAACAGAATGGAGTCACTATGACCAGGGTCTAACCATCCTAACAGAATGGAGTCACTACGACCAGGGTCTAACATCCTAACAGAATGGAGTCAATACGACCAGGGTCTAACCATCCTAACAGAATGGAGTCACTATGACCAGGGTCTAACCATCCTAACAGAATGGAGTCACTACGACCAGGGTCTAACCATCCTAACAGAATGGAGTCACTATGACCAGGGTCTAACCATCCTAACAGAATGGAGTCACTACGACCAGGGTCTAACATCCTAACAGAATGGAGTCACTATGACCAGGGTCTAACCATCCTAACAGAATGGAGTCACTACGACCAGGGTCTAACCATCCTAACAGAATGGAGTCACTATGACCAGGGTCTAACCATCCTAACAGAATGGAGTCACTACGACCAGGGTCTAACATCCTAACAGAATGGAGTCAATACGACCAGGGTCTAACCATCCTAACAGAATGGAGTCACTATGACCAGGGTCTAACCATCCTAACAGAATGGAGTCACTACGACCAGGGTCTAACCATCCTAACAGAATGGAGTCACTATGACCAGGGTCTAACCATCCTAACAGAATGGAGTCACTATGACCAGGGTCTAACCATCCTAACAGAATGGAGTCACTATGACCAGGGTCTAACATCCTAACAGAATGGAGTCACTATGACCAGGGTCCAACCATCCTAACAGAATGGAGTCACTACGACCAGGGTCTAACAATCCTAACAGAATGGAGTCACTACGACCAGGGTCTAACCATCCTAACAGAATGGAGTCACTATGACCAGGGTCTAACAATCCTAACAGAATGGAGTCACTACGACCAGGGTCTAACATCCTAACAGAATGGAGTCACTATGACCAGGGTCTAACATCCTAAGAGAATGGAGTCACTACGACCAGGGTCTAACAATCCTAACAGAATGGAGTCACTACGACCAGGGTCTAACCATCCTAACAGAATGGAGTCACTACGACCAGGGTCTAACAATCCTAACAGAATGGAGTCACTACGACCAGGGTCTAACATCCTAAGAGAATGGAGTCACTACGACCAGGGTCTAACCATCCTAACAGAATGGAGTCACTACGACCAGGGTCTAAACATCCTAACAGAATGGAGTCACTACGACCAGGGTCTAACCATCCTAACAGAATGGAGTCACTATGACCAGGGTCTAACCATCCTAAGAGAATGGAGTCACTATGACCAGGGTCTAACCATCCTAACAGAATGGAGTCACTACGACCAGGGTCTAACATCCTAACAGAATGGAGTCAATACGACCAGGGTCTAACATCCTAACAGAATGGAGTCACTATGACCAGGGTCTAACCATCCTAACAGAATGGAGTCACTACGACCAGGGTCTAACATCCTAACAGAATGGAGTCACTATGACCAGGGTCTAACCATCCTAACAGAATGGAGTCACTACGACCAGGGTCTAACCATCCTAACAGAATGGAGTCACTATGACCAGGGTCTAACCATCCTAACAGAATGGAGTCACTACGACCAGGGTCTAACATCCTAACAGAATGGAGTCAATAAGACCAGGGTCTAACCATCCTAACAGAATGGAGTCACTATGACCAGGGTCTAACCATCCTAACAGAATGGAGTCACTACGACCAGGGTCTAACCATCCTAACAGAATGGAGTCACTATGACCAGGGTCTAACCATCCTAACAGAATGGAGTCACTACGACCAGGGTCTAACATCCTAACAGAATGGAGTCACTACGACCAGGGTCTAACCATCCTAACAGAATGGAGTCACTACGACCAGGGTCTAACCATCCTAACAGAATGGAGTCACTACGACCAGGGTCTAACCATCCTAACAGAATGGAGTCACTACGACCAGGGTCTAACATCCTAACAGAATGGAGTCACTACGACCAGGGTCTAACATCCTAACAGAATGGAGTCACTACGACCAGGGTCTAACCATCCTAACAGAATGGAGTCACTACGACCAGGGTCTAACCATCCTAACAGAATAATGAATGAGTTTCCTTTACTGTGCCAAGCCAAAACTGTGTGTGTGTGTGTGTGTGTGTGTGTGTGTGTGTGTGTGTGTGTGTGTGTGTGTGTGTGTGTGTGTGTTTGTGTGTGTCTGGTGTCTTCTCACGTTGTATTGTTCAGTAATGAAATGTTCTCCACCAGAAAACCCACAGTATCTCAGGAGCATCTAAAGTGTGTAGTGTGCTGCCCCCTAGTGGTCAGATACAGCACTACACAACCATTATACTACACAACCACACCACCATTATACAATACAACTACACCACCGCTGCACTATACAACTACACCTCTACTACACCACAACTACACCTCTACTACACCACAACTACACCACCACTACACCTCTACTACACCACCACTACACCTCTACTACACCACCACTACACCTCTACTACACCACAACTACACCACCACTACACCTCTACTACACCACCACTACACCTCTACTACACCACAACTACACCACCACTACACCTCTACTACACCACCACTACACCTCTACTACACCACCACTACACATCTACTACAGCTCTACTACACCACCACTAAACCACAACTACACCTCTACTACACCACAACTACACCACCACTACACCTCTACTACACCACCACTACCCCTCTACTACACCATCACTACACCTCTACTACAGCTCTACTACATCACCACTACACCACCACTACACCACCGCTGCACTATACAACTACACCTCTACTACACCACCACTACACCTCTACTACACCTCTACTACACCACCACTACACCTCTACTACAGCTCTACTACACCTCTACTACACCATCACTACACATCTACTACAGCTCTACTACACCACCACTACACCACCACTACACCACCACCACTACACCTCTACTACATCACCACTACACCTCTACTACAGCTCTACTACACCACCACTACACCTCTACTACACCATCACTACACCTCTACTACAGCTCTACTACACCACCACTACACCACCACTACACCTCTACTACACCATCACTACACCATCACTACACCTCTACTACACCACCACTACACCTCTACTATACCACCACTACACCTCTACTACACCACCACTACACCTCTACTATACCACCGCTACACCACCACTACACCTCTACTACACCATCACTACACCATCACTACACCTCTACTACACCACCACTACACCTCTACTATACCACCACTACACCTCTACTACACCACCACTACATCTCTACTATACCACCGCTACACCACCACTACACCTCTACTACACCATCACTACACCACCACTACACCTCCACTACACCACCACCACTACACCTCTACTACACCACCACTAAACCTCTACTACACCACCACTACACCACCATTACACCACAACTACACCTCTACTACACCATCACTACACCATCACTACACCTCTACTACACCACCACTACACCTCTACTATACCACCACTACACCTCTACTACACCACCACTACACCTCTACTATACCACCGCTACACCACCACTACACCTCTACTACACCATCACTACACCACCACTACAACTCCACTACACCACCACCACTACACCTCTACTACACCACCACTACACCTCTACTACACCACCACTACACCACCACTACACCTCCACTACACCACCACAACTACACCTCTACTACACCACCACTACACCTCTACTACACCACCACTACACCTCTACTATACCACCGCTACACCACCACTACACCTCTACTACACCATCACTAAACCACCACTACACCTCTACTACACCACCACTACACCTCTACTACAGCTCTACTACACCACAACTACACCACCACTACACCTCTACTACACCATCACTACACCTCTACTACAGCTCTACTACACCACCACTACACCACCACTACACCACCACTACACCACTACACCATCACTACACCACCACTACACCTCTACTACACCACCACTAGACCTCTACTACACCATCACTACACCATCACTACACCACCACTACACCACCACTACACCACCACTACACCTCTACTATACCACCACTACACCTCTACTACACCTCTACTACACCATCACTACACCATCATTACACCACCACTACACCTCTACTACACCACCTCCACTACACCTCTACTATACCACAACTACACCTCTACTACACCATCACTACACCTCTACTACACCTCTACTACACCTCTACTACACCATCACTACACCACCTCCACTACACCTCTACTACACCTCCACTACACCTATACTACACCACCACTACACCTCTACTACACCACCACCACTATACCATCACTACACCTCTACTACACCTCTACTACACCACCACCACTATACCACCACTACACCTCTACTACACCACCTCCACTACACCTCTACTACACCTCCACTACACCTATACTACACCACCACTACACCTCTACTACACCACCACTACACCTCTACTACACCACCACCACTACACCTCTACTACACCACCACCACTATACCATCACTACACCTCTACTACACCATCACTACACCTCTACTACACGACCACTACACCTCTACTACACCACCACTACACCTCTACTACACCACCACCACTACACCTCTACTACACCACCACCACTATACCATCACTACATCTTTACTACACCTCCACTACACCTCTACTACACCACCACCACTTCACCTCTACTACACCACCACTACACCTCTACTACACCACCACTACACCTCTACTACACCACCACCACTACACCTCTACTACACCACCACAGCTACACCTCTACTACACCACCACCACTATACCATCACTACCACCACTACACCTCTACTACACCACCACTAAACCACCACTACACCTCTACTACACCACCACTACACCTCTTCTACACCACCACTACACCACCACTACACCTCTACTACACCACCACTACACCACCACTACACCTCTACTACACCATCACTACACCACCACTACACCACAACTACACCACCACTACACCTCTACTACACCATCACTACACCACCACAACACCTCTACTACACCACCACTACACCACCACTACACCTCTACTATACCACCACTACACATCTACTACACCATCACTACACCACCACTACACCTCTACTACACCATCACTACACCACCACCACACCTCTACTACACCATCACTACACCACCACTACACCTCTACTACACCACCACTACACCTCTACTACACCACCACTACACCTCTACTACACCACCACTTCACCTCTACTACACCATCACTACACCAACACTACACCACCACTACACCACCACTACACCATTACTACACCACCACTACACCACCACTACACCTCTACTATACCACCACTACACCACCACTACACCTCTACAACACCATCACTACACCCCCACTTCACCTCTACTACACCACCACTACACCACCACTACACCACCACTACACCACCACTACACCATCACTACACCACCAATACACCTCTACTACACCACCACTACACCTCTACTACACCATCACTACACCACCACTACACCTCTACTATACCACCACTACACCTCTACTACACCACCACTACACCTCTACTACACCACCACTACACCACCACTACACCACCACTACACCACCACTACACCTCTACTACACCACCACTGCACCATAACTACACCACCACTACACCACCACTACACCTCTACTACACCACCACTTCACCTCTACTACAACATCACTACACCACCACTACACCACCACTACACCACCACTACACCTCTACTACACCATCACTACACCACCACTACACCTCTGCTACACCACCACTACACCATCACTACACCACCACCAATTCACCACCACTACACCTCTACTACACCACCACTACACCTCTACTACACTACCACTACACCACTACTACACCATCACTACACCACCACCACACCATCACTACACCTCTACTACACCACCACTACACCTCTACTACACCACCACTACACCATCACTACACCTCTACTACACCACCACTACACCTCTACTACACCACCACTACACCTCTACTACACCACCACTACACCACCACTACACCACCACCACTAAACCTCTACTACACCTCTACTACACCTCTACTACACCATCACTACACCACCACTACACCACCACTACACCTCTACTACACCTCTACTACACCTCTACTACACCATCACTACACCTCTACTGCACCACCACTACACATCTACTACACCATCACTACACCACCACTACACCTCTACTACACCATCACTACACCTCTACTACACCACCACTACACCTCTACTACACCACCACTACACCTCTACTACACCATCACTACACCTCTACTACACCACCACTACAATACCGATATACCACCACTACACCACCACTACACCACTACTACAACATCACTACACCACCACTACACCTCTACTACACCACCACTACACCTCTACTATACCACCGCTACACCACCACTACACCTCTACTACACCATCACTACACCACCACTACACCTCCACTACACCACCACCACTACACCTCTACTACACCACCACTAAACCTCTACTACACCACCACTACACCACCATTACACCACAACTACACCTCTACTACACCATCACTACACCATCACTACACCTCTACTACACCACCACTACACCTCTACTATACCACCACTACACCTCTACTACACCACCACTACACCTCTACTATACCACCGCTACACCACCACTACACCTCTACTACACCATCACTACACCACCACTACAACTCCACTACACCACCACCACTACACCTCTACTACACCACCACTACACCTCTACTACACCACCACTACACCACCACTACACCTCCACTACACCACCACAACTACACCTCTACTACACCACCACTACACCTCTACTACACCACCACTACACCTCTACTATACCACCGCTACACCACCACTACACCTCTACTACACCATCACTAAACCACCACTACACCTCTACTACACCACCACTACACCTCTACTACAGCTCTACTACACCACAACTACACCACCACTACACCTCTACTACACCATCACTACACCTCTACTACAGCTCTACTACACCACCACTACACCACCACTACACCACCACTACACCACTACACCATCACTACACCACCACTACACCTCTACTACACCACCACTAGACCTCTACTACACCATCACTACACCATCACTACACCACCACTACACCACCACTACACCACCACTACACCTCTACTATACCACCACTACACCTCTACTACACCTCTACTACACCATCACTACACCATCATTACACCACCACTACACCTCTACTACACCACCTCCACTACACCTCTACTATACCACAACTACACCTCTACTACACCATCACTACACCTCTACTACACCTCTACTACACCTCTACTACACCATCACTACACCACCTCCACTACACCTCTACTACACCTCCACTACACCTATACTACACCACCACTACACCTCTACTACACCACCACCACTATACCATCACTACACCTCTACTACACCTCTACTACACCACCACCACTATACCACCACTACACCTCTACTACACCACCTCCACTACACCTCTACTACACCTCCACTACACCTATACTACACCACCACTACACCTCTACTACACCACCACTACACCTCTACTACACCACCACCACTACACCTCTACTACACCACCACCACTATACCATCACTACACCTCTACTACACCATCACTACACCTCTACTACACGACCACTACACCTCTACTACACCACCACTACACCTCTACTACACCACCACCACTACACCTCTACTACACCACCACCACTATACCATCACTACATCTTTACTACACCTCCACTACACCTCTACTACACCACCACCACTTCACCTCTACTACACCACCACTACACCTCTACTACACCACCACTACACCTCTACTACACCACCACCACTACACCTCTACTACACCACCACAGCTACACCTCTACTACACCACCACCACTATACCATCACTACCACCACTACACCTCTACTACACCACCACTAAACCACCACTACACCTCTACTACACCACCACTACACCTCTTCTACACCACCACTACACCACCACTACACCTCTACTACACCACCACTACACCACCACTACACCTCTACTACACCATCACTACACCACCACTACACCACAACTACACCACCACTACACCTCTACTACACCATCACTACACCACCACAACACCTCTACTACACCACCACTACACCACCACTACACCTCTACTATACCACCACTACACATCTACTACACCATCACTACACCACCACTACACCTCTACTACACCATCACTACACCACCACCACACCTCTACTACACCATCACTACACCACCACTACACCTCTACTACACCACCACTACACCTCTACTACACCACCACTTCACCTCTACTACACCATCACTACACCAACACTACACCACCACTACACCACCACTACACCATTACTACACCACCACTACACCACCACTACACCTCTACTATACCACCACTACACCACCACTACACCTCTACAACACCATCACTACACCCCCACTTCACCTCTACTACACCACCACTACACCACCACTACACCACCACTACACCACCACTACACCATCACTACACCACCAATACACCTCTACTACACCACCACTACACCTCTACTACACCATCACTACACCACCACTACACCTCTACTATACCACCACTACACCTCTACTACACCACCACTACACCTCTACTACACCACCACTACAC
Organism: Salvelinus alpinus; assembly: GCF_045679555.1. NCBI lineage: Eukaryota > Metazoa > Chordata > Actinopteri > Salmoniformes > Salmonidae > Salvelinus > Salvelinus alpinus. The sequence continues at coordinate 53,709,615 of NC_092102.1, read as the reverse complement.
CACCACTACACCACCACTACACCACCACTACACCTCTACTACACCACCACTGCACCATAACTACACCACCACTACACCACCACTACACCTCTACTACACCACCACTTCACCTCTACTACAACATCACTACACCACCACTACACCACCACTACACCACCACTACACCTCTACTACACCATCACTACACCACCACTACACCTCTGCTACACCACCACTACACCATCACTACACCACCACCACTACACCACCACTACACCTCTACTACACCACCACTACACCTCTACTACACTACCACTACACCACTACTACACCATCACTACACCACCACCACACCATCACTACACCTCTACTACACCACCACTACACCTCTACTACACCACCACTACACCATCACTACACCTCTACTACACCACCACTACACCTCTACTACACCACCACTACACCTCTACTACACCACCACTACACCACCACTACACCACCACCACTAAACCTCTACTACACCTCTACTACACCTCTACTACACCATCACTACACCACCACTACACCACCACTACACCTCTACTACACCTCTACTACACCTCTACTACACCATCACTACACCTCTACTGCACCACCACTACACATCTACTACACCATCACTACACCACCACTACACCTCTACTACACCATCACTACACCTCTACTACACCACCACTACACCTCTACTACACCACCACTACACCTCTACTACACCATCACTACACCTCTACTACACCACCACTACAATACCGATATACCACCACTACACCACCACTACACCACTACTACAACATCACTACACCACCACTACACCTCTACTACACCACCACTACACCTCTACTACACCATCACTACACCTCTACTACACCACCACTACAATACCGATATACCACCACTACACCACCACTACACCACCACTATACCACCACTACACCTCTACTACACCACCTCCACTACACCTCTACTACACATCCACTACACCTATACTACACCACCACTACAGCTCTACTACACCACAACTACACCACCACTACACCTCTACTACACCATCACTACACCTCTACTACAGCTCTACTACACCACCACTACACCACCACTACACCACCACTACACCACTACACCATCACTACACCACCACTACACCTCTACTACACCACCACTACACCTCTACTACACCATCACTACACCATCACTACACCACCACTACACCACCACTACACCACCACTACACCTCTACTATACCACCACTACACCTCTACTACACCTCTACTACACCATCACTACACCATCATTACACCACCACTACACCTCTACTACACCATCTCCACTACACCTCTACTATACCACAACTACACCTCTACTACACCATCACTACACCTCTACTACACCTCTACTACACCTCTACTACACCATCACTACACCACCTCCACTACACCTCTACTACACCTCCACTACACCTATACTACACCACCACTACACCTCTACTACACCACCACCACTATACCATCACTACACCTCTACTACACCTCTACTACACCACCACCACTATACCACCACTACACCTCTACTACACCACCTCCACTACACCTCTACTACACCTCCACTACACCTATACTACACCACCACTACACCTCTACTACACCACCACTACACCTCTACTACACCACCACCACTACACCTCTACTACACCACCACCACTATACCATCACTACACCTCTACTACACCACCACCACTTCACCTCTACTACACCACCACTACACCTCTACTACACCACCACTACACCTCTACTACACCACCACCACTACACCTCTACTACACCACCACAGCTACACCTCTACTACACCACCACCACTATACCATCACTACCACCACTACACCTCTACTACACCACCACTAAACCACCACTACACCTCTACTACACCACCACTACACCTCTTCTACACCACCACTACACCACCACTACACCTCTACTACACCACCACTACACCACCACTACACCTCTACTACACCATCACTACACCACCACTACACCACAACTACACCACCACTACACCTCTACTACACCATCACTACACCACCACAACACCTCTACTACACCACCACTACACCACCACTACACATCTAATACACCATCACTACACCACCACTACACCTCTACTACACCATCACTACACCACCACCACACCTCTACTACACCATCACTACACCACCACTACACCTCTACTACACCACCACTACACCTCTACTACACCACCACTACACCTCTACTACACCACCACTTCACCTCTACTACACCATCACTACACCAACACTACACCACCACTACACCACCACTACACCATTACTACACCACCACTACACCACCACTACACCTCTACTATACCACCACTACACCACCACTACACCTCTACTACACCATCACTACACCCCCACTTCACCTCTACTACACCACCACTACACCACCACTACACCACCACTACACCACCACTACACCATCACTACACCACCAATACACCTCTACTACACCACCACTACACCTCTACTACACCATCACTACACCACCACTACACCTCTACTATACCACCACTACACCTCTACTACACCACCACTACACCTCTACTACACCACCACTACACCACCACTACACCACCACTACACCTCTACTACACCACCACTGCACCATAACTACACCACCACTACACCACCACTACACCTCTACTACACCACCACTTCACCTCTACTACAACATCACTACACCACCACTACACCACCACTACACCACCACTACACCTCTACTACACCATCACTACACCACCACTACACCTCTGCTACACCACCACTACACCATCACTACACCACCACCACTACACCACCACTACACCTCTACTACACCACCACTACACCTCTACTACACTACCACTACACCACTACTACACCATCACTACACCACCACCACACCATCACTACACCTCTACTACACCACCACTACACCTCTACTACACCACCACTACACCATCACTACACCTCTACTACACCACCACTACACCTCTACTACACCACCACTACACCTCTACTACACCACCACTACACCACCACTACACCACCACCACTAAACCTCTACTACACCTCTACTACACCTCTACTACACCATCACTACACCACCACTACACCACCACTACACCTCTACTACACCTCTACTACACCTCTACTACACCATCACTACACCTCTACTGCACCACCACTACACATCTACTACACCATCACTACACCACCACTACACCTCTACTACACCATCACTACACCTCTACTACACCACCACTACACCTCTACTACACCATCACTACACCTCTACTACACCACCACTACACCTCTACTACACCACCACTACACCTCTACTACACCATCACTACACCTCTACTACACCACCACTACAATACCGATATACCACCACTACACCACCACTACACCACTACTACAACATCACTACACCACCACTACACCACCACTACACCTCTACTACACCACCACTACACCTCTACTACACCATCACTACACCTCTACTACACCACCACTACAATACCGATATACCACCACTACACCACCACTACACCACCACTATACCACCACTACACTTCTACTACACCACCTCCACTACACCTCTACTACACATCCACTACACCTATACTACACCACCACTACACCTCTACTACACCACCACTACACCTCTACTACACCACCACCACTACACCTCTACTACACCACCACCACTATACCATCACTACACCTCTACTACACCATCACTACACCTCTACTACACCACCACTACACCTCTACTACACCACCACTACACCTCTACTACACCACCACCACTACACCTCTACTACACCACCACCACTATACCATCACTACACCTCTACTACACCTCCAATACACCTCTACTACACCACCAACACTTCACCTCTACTACACCACCACTACACCTCTACTACACCACCACTACACCTCTACTACACCACCACCACTACACCTCTACTACACCACCACCACTACACCTCTACTACACCACCACCACTATACCATCACTACCACCACTACACCTCTACTACACCACCACTAAACCACCACTACACCTCTACTACACCACCACTACACCTCTTCTACAACACCAATACACCACCACTACACCTCTACTACACCACCACTACACCACCACTACACCACCACTACACCTCTACTACACCATCACTACACCACCACTACACCACAACTACACCACCACTACACCTCTACTACACCATCACTACACCACCACAACACCTCTACTACACCACCACTACACCTCTACTATACCACCACTACACCTCTACTATACCACCACTACACCTCTACTACACCATCACTACACCACCACTACACCTCTACTACACCACCACTACACCACCACTACACCTCTACTACACCATCACTACACCACCACTACACCACCACTACACCTCTACTACACCATCACTACACCACCACAACACCTCTACTACACCACCACTACACCACCACTACACCTCTACTATACCACCACTACACATCTAATACACCATCACTACACCACCACTACACCTCTACTACACCATCACTACACCACCACCACACCTCTACTACACCATCACTACACCTCTACTACAGCTCTACTACACCACCACTACACCACCACTACACCACCACTACACCACTACACCATCACTACACCACCACTACACCTCTACTACACCACCACTAGACCTCTACTACACCATCACTACACCATCACTACACCACCACTACACCACCACTACACCACCACTACACCTCTACTATACCACCACTACACCTCTACTACACCTCTACTACACCATCACTACACCATCATTACACCACCACTACACCTCTACTACACCACCTCCACTACACCTCTACTATACCACAACTACACCTCTACTACACCATCACTACACCTCTACTACACCTCTACTACACCTCTACTACACCATCACTACACCACCTCCACTACACCTCTACTACACCTCCACTACACCTATACTACACCACCACTACACCTCTACTACACCACCACCACTATACCATCACTACACCTCTACTACACCTCTACTACACCACCACCACTATACCACCACTACACCTCTACTACACCACCTCCACTACACCTCTACTACACCTCCACTACACCTATACTACACCACCACTACACCTCTACTACACCACCACTACACCTCTACTACACCACCACCACTACACCTCTACTACACCACCACCACTATACCATCACTACACCTCTACTACACCATCACTACACCTCTACTACACGACCACTACACCTCTACTACACCACCACTACACCTCTACTACACCACCACCACTACACCTCTACTACACCACCACCACTATACCATCACTACATCTTTACTACACCTCCACTACACCTCTACTACACCACCACCACTTCACCTCTACTACACCACCACTACACCTCTACTACACCACCACTACACCTCTACTACACCACCACCACTACACCTCTACTACACCACCACAGCTACACCTCTACTACACCACCACCACTATACCATCACTACCACCACTACACCTCTACTACACCATCACTACACCACCACTACACCTCTACTACACCACCACTACACCACCACTACACCTCTACTACACCATCACTACACCACCACTACACCACCACTACACCTCTACTACACCATCACTACACCACCACAACACCTCTACTACACCACCACTACACCACCACTACACCTCTACTATACCACCACTACACATCTAATACACCATCACTACACCACCACTACACCTCTACTACACCATCACTACACCACCACCACACCTCTACTACACCATCACTACACCTCTACTACAGCTCTACTACACCACCACTACACCACCACTACACCACCACTACACCACTACACCATCACTACACCACCACTACACCTCTACTACACCACCACTAGACCTCTACTACACCATCACTACACCATCACTACACCACCACTACACCACCACTACACCACCACTACACCTCTACTATACCACCACTACACCTCTACTACACCTCTACTACACCATCACTACACCATCATTACACCACCACTACACCTCTACTACACCACCTCCACTACACCTCTACTATACCACAACTACACCTCTACTACACCATCACTACACCTCTACTACACCTCTACTACACCTCTACTACACCATCACTACACCACCTCCACTACACCTCTACTACACCTCCACTACACCTATACTACACCACCACTACACCTCTACTACACCACCACCACTATACCATCACTACACCTCTACTACACCTCTACTACACCACCACCACTATACCACCACTACACCTCTACTACACCACCTCCACTACACCTCTACTACACCTCCACTACACCTATACTACACCACCACTACACCTCTACTACACCACCACTACACCTCTACTACACCACCACCACTACACCTCTACTACACCACCACCACTATACCATCACTACACCTCTACTACACCATCACTACACCTCTACTACACGACCACTACACCTCTACTACACCACCACTACACCTCTACTACACCACCACCACTACACCTCTACTACACCACCATCACTATACCATCACTACATCTTTACTACACCTCCACTACACCTCTACTACACCACCACCACTTCACCTCTACTACACCACCACTACACCTCTACTACACCACCACTACACCTCTACTACACCACCACCACTACACCTCTACTACACCACCACAGCTACACCTCTACTACACCACCACCACTATACCATCACTACCACCACTACACCTCTACTACACCACCACTAAACCACCACTACACCTCTACTACACCACCACTACACCTCTTCTACACCACCACTACACCACCACTACACCTCTACTACACCACCACTACACCACCACTACACCTCTACTACACCATCACTACACCACCACTACACCACAACTACACCACCACTACACCTCTACTACACCATCACTACACCACCACAACACCTCTACTACACCACCACTACACCACCACTACACCTCTACTATACCACCACTACACATCTACTACACCATCACTACACCACCACTACACCTCTACTACACCATCACTACACCACCACCACACCTCTACTACACCATCACTACACCACCACTACACCTCTACTACACCACCACTACACCTCTACTACACCACCACTACACCTCTACTACACCACCACTTCACCTCTACTACACCATCACTACACCAACACTACACCACCACTACACCACCACTACACCATTACTACACCACCACTACACCACCACTACACCACCACTACACCTCTACTATACCACCACTACACCTCTACTACACCTCTACTACACCATCACTACACCATCATTACACCACCACTACACCTCTACTACACCACCTCCACTACACCTCTACTATACCACAACTACACCTCTACTACACCATCACTACACCTCTACTACACCTCTACTACACCTCTACTACACCATCACTACACCACCTCCACTACACCTCTACTACACCTCCACTACACCTATACTACACCACCACTACACCTCTACTACACCACCACCACTATACCATCACTACACCTCTACTACACCTCTACTACACCACCACCACTATACCACCACTACACCTCTACTACACCACCTCCACTACACCTCTACTACACCTCCACTACACCTATACTACACCACCACTACACCTCTACTACACCACCACTACACCTCTACTACACCACCACCACTACACCTCTACTACACCACCACCACTATACCATCACTACACCTCTACTACACCATCACTACACCTCTACTACACGACCACTACACCTCTACTACACCACCACTACACCTCTACTACACCACCACCACTACACCTCTACTACACCACCACCACTATACCATCACTACATCTTTACTACACCTCCACTACACCTCTACTACACCACCACCACTTCACCTCTACTACACCACCACTACACCTCTACTACACCACCACTACACCTCTACTACACCACCACCACTACACCTCTACTACACCACCACAGCTACACCTCTACTACACCACCACCACTATACCATCACTACCACCACTACACCTCTACTACACCACCACTAAACCACCACTACACCTCTACTACACCACCACTACACCTCTTCTACACCACCACTACACCACCACTACACCTCTACTACACCACCACTACACCACCACTACACCTCTACTACACCATCACTACACCACCACTACACCACAACTACACCACCACTACACCTCTACTACACCATCACTACACCACCACAACACCTCTACTACACCACCACTACACCACCACTACACCTCTACTATACCACCACTACACATCTACTACACCATCACTACACCACCACTACACCTCTACTACACCATCACTACACCACCACCACACCTCTACTACACCATCACTACACCACCACTACACCTCTACTACACCACCACTACACCTCTACTACACCACCACTACACCTCTACTACACCACCACTTCACCTCTACTACACCATCACTACACCAACACTACACCACCACTACACCACCACTACACCATTACTACACCACCACTACACCACCACTAAACCTCTACTATACCACCACTACACCACCACTACACCTCTACTACACCATCACTACACCCCCACTTCACCTCTACTACACCACCACTACACCACCACTACACCACCACTACACCACCACTACACCATCACTACACCACCAATACACCTCTACTACACCACCACTACACCTCTACTACACCATCACTACACCACCACTACACCTCTACTATACCACCACTACACCTCTACTACACCACCACTACACCTCTACTACACCACCACTACACCACCACTACACCACCACTACACCACCACTACACCTCTACTACACCACCACTGCACCATAACTACACCACCACTACACCACCACTACACCTCTACTACACCACCACTTCACCTCTACTACAACATCACTACACCACCACTACACCACCACTACACCACCACTACACCTCTACTACACCATCACTACACCACCACTACACCTCTGCTACACCACCACTACACCATCACTACACCACCACCACTACACCACCACTACACCTCTACTACACCACCACTACACCTCTACTACACTACCACTACACCACTACTACACCATCACTACACCACCACCACACCATCACTACACCTCTACTACACCACCACTACACCTCTACTACACCACCACTACACCATCACTACACCTCTACTACACCACCACTACACCTCTACTACACCACCACTACACCTCTACTACACCACCACTACACCACCACTACACCACCACCACTAAACCTCTACTACACCTCTACTACACCATCACTACACCACCACTACACCACCACTACACCTCTACTACACCTCTACTACACCTCTACTACACCATCACTACACCTCTACTGCACCACCACTACACATCTACTACACCATCACTACACCACCACTACACCTCTACTACACCATCACTACACCTCTACTACACCACCACTACACCTCTACTACACCACCACTACACCTCTACTACACCATCACTACACCTCTACTACACCACCACTACAATACCGATATACCACCACTACACCACCACTACACCACTACTACAACATCACTACACCACCACTACACCTCTACTACACCACCACTACACCTCTACTACACCATCACTACACCTCTACTACACCACCACTACAATACCGATATACCACCACTACACCACCACTACACCACCACTATACCACCACTACACCTCTACTACACCACCTCCACTACACCTCTACTACACATCCACTACACCTATACTACACCACCACTACAGCTCTACTACACCACAACTACACCACCACTACACCTCTACTACACCATCACTACACCTCTACTACAGCTCTACTACACCACCACTACACCACCACTACACCACCACTACACCACTACACCATCACTACACCACCACTACACCTCTACTACACCACCACTACACCTCTACTACACCATCACTACACCATCACTACACCACCACTACACCACCACTACACCACCACTACACCTCTACTATACCACCACTACACCTCTACTACACCTCTACTACACCATCACTACACCATCATTACACCACCACTACACCTCTACTACACCATCTCCACTACACCTCTACTATACCACAACTACACCTCTACTACACCATCACTACACCTCTACTACACCTCTACTACACCTCTACTACACCATCACTACACCACCTCCACTACACCTCTACTACACCTCCACTACACCTATACTACACCACCACTACACCTCTACTACACCACCACCACTATACCATCACTACACCTCTACTACACCTCTACTACACCACCACCACTATACCACCACTACACCTCTACTACACCACCTCCACTACACCTCTACTACACCTCCACTACACCTATACTACACCACCACTACACCTCTACTACACCACCACTACACCTCTACTACACCACCACCACTACACCTCTACTACACCACCACCACTATACCATCACTACACCTCTACTACACCATCACTACACCTCTACTACACGACCACTACACCTCTACTACACCACCACTACACCTCTACTACACCACCACCACTACACCTCTACAACACCACCACCACTATACCATCACTACATCTTTACTACACCTCCACTACACCTCTACTACACCACCACCACTTCACCTCTACTACACCACCACTACACCTCTACTACACCACCACTACACCTCTACTACACCACCACCACTACACCTCTACTACACCACCACAGCTACACCTCTACTACACCACCACCACTATACCATCACTACCACCACTACACCTCTACTACACCACCACTAAACCACCACTACACCTCTACTACACCACCACTACACCTCTTCTACACCACCACTACACCACCACTACACCTCTACTACACCACCACTACACCACCACTACACCTCTACTACACCATCACTACACCACCACTACACCACAACTACACCACCACTACACCTCTACTACACCATCACTACACCACCACAACACCTCTACTACACCACCACTACACCACCACTACACATCTAATACACCATCACTACACCACCACTACACCTCTACTACACCATCACTACACCACCACCACACCTCTACTACACCATCACTACACCACCACTACACCTCTACTACACCACCACTACACCTCTACTACACCACCACTACACCTCTACTACACCACCACTTCACCTCTACTACACCATCACTACACCAACACTACACCACCACTACACCACCACTACACCATTACTACACCACCACTACACCACCACTACACCTCTACTATACCACCACTACACCTCTACTACACTACCACTTCACCTCTACTACACCATCACTACACCAACACTACACCTCTACTACACCACCACTACACCACCACTACACCACCACTACACCACCACTACACCATCACTACACCACCAATACACCTCTACTACACCACCACTACACCTCTACTACACCATCACTACACCACCACTACACCTCTACTATACCACCACTACACCTCTACTACACCACCACTACACCTCTACTACACCACCACTACACCACCACTACACCACCACTACACCTCTACTACACCACCACTGCACCATAACTACACCACCACTACACCACCACTACACCTCTACTACACCACCACTTCACCTCTACTACAACATCACTACACCACCACTACACCACCACTACACCACCACTACACCTCTACTACACCATCACTACACCACCACTACACCTCTGCTACACCACCACTACACCATCACTACACCACCACCACTACACCACCACTACACCTCTACTACACCACCACTACACCTCTACTACACTACCACTACACCACTACTACACCATCACTACACCACCACCACACCATCACTACACCTCTACTACACCACCACTACACCTCTACTACACCACCACTACACCATCACTACACCTCTACTACACCACCACTACACCTCTACTACACCACCACTACACCTCTACTACACCACCACTACACCACCACTACACCACCACCACTAAACCTCTACTACACCTCTACTACACCTCTACTACACCATCACTACACCACCACTACACCACCACTACACCTCTACTACACCTCTACTACACCTCTACTACACCATCACTACACCTCTACTGCACCACCACTACACATCTACTACACCATCACTACACCACCACTACACCTCTACTACACCATCACTACACCTCTACTACACCACCACTACACCTCTACTACACCATCACTACACCTCTACTACACCACCACTACACCTCTACTACACCACCACTACACCTCTACTACACCATCACTAAACCTCTACTACACCACCACTACAATACCGATATACCACCACTACACCACCACTACACCACTACTACAACATCACTACACCACCACTACACCACCACTACACCTCTACTACACCACCACTACACCTCTACTACACCATCACTACACCTCTACTACACCACCACTACAATACCGATATACCACCACTACACCACCACTACACCACCACTATACCACCACTACACCTCTACTACACCACCTCCACTACACCTCTACTACACATCCACTACACCTATACTACACCACCACTACACCTCTACTACACCACCACTACACCTCTACTACACCACCACCACTACACCTCTACTACACCACCACCACTATACCATCACTACACCTCTACTACACCATCACTACACCTCTACTACACCACCACTACACCTCTACTACACCACCACTACACCTCTACTACACCACCACCACTACACCTCTACTACACCACCACCACTATACCATCACTACACCTCTACTACACCTCCAATACACCTCTACTACACCACCAACACTTCACCTCTACTACACCACCACTACACCTCTACTACACCACCACTACACCTCTACTACACCACCACCACTACACCTCTACTACACCACCACCACTACACCTCTACTACACCACCACCACTATACCATCACTACCACCACTACACCTCTACTACACCACCACTAAACCACCACTACACCTCTACTACACCACCACTACACCTCTTCTACAACACCAATACACCACCACTACACCTCTACTACACCACCACTACACCACCACTACACCACCACTACACCTCTACTACACCATCACTACACCACCACTACACCACAACTACACCACCACTACACCTCTACTACACCATCACTACACCACCACAACACCTCTACTACACCACCACTACACCTCTACTATACCACCACTACACCTCTACTATACCACCACTACACCTCTACTACACCACCACTACACCACCACTACACCTCTACTACACCACCACTACACCACCACTACACCTCTACTACACCACCACTACCACCACCACTACACCACCACTACACCTCTACTACACCATCACTACACCACCACTACACCTCCACTACACCACCACTACACCACCACTACACCTCTACTATACCACCACTACACATCTAATACACCATCACTACACCACCACTACACCTCTACTACACCATCACTACACCACCACCACACCTCTACTACACCATCACTACACCACCACTACACCTCTACTACACCACCACTACACCTCTACTACACCACCACTACACCTCTACTACACCACCACTTCACCTCTACTACACCATCACTACACCAACACTACACCACCACTACACCACCACTACACCATTACTACACCACCACTACACCACCACTACACCTCTACTATACCACCACTACACCACCACTACACCTCTACTACACCATCACTACACCCCCACTTCACCTCTACTACACCACCACTACACCACCACTACACCACCACTACACCACCACTACACCATCACTACACCACCAATACACCTCTACTACACCACCACTACACCTCTACTACACCATCACTACACCACCACTACACCTCTACTATACCACCACTACACCTCTACTACACCACCACTACACCTCTACTACACCACCACTACACCACCACTACACCACCACTACACCTCTACTACACCACCACTGCACCATAACTACACCACCACTACACCACCACTACACCTCTACTACACCACCACTTCACCTCTACTACAACATCACTACACCACCACTACACCACCACTACACCACCACTACACCTCTACTACACCATCACTACACCACCACTACACCTCTGCTACACCACCACTACACCATCACTACACCACCACCACTGCACCACCACTACACCTCTACTACACCACCACTACACCTCTACTACACTACCACTACACCACTACTACACCATCACTACACCACCACCACACCATCACTACACCTCTACTACACCACCACTACACCTCTACTACACCACCACTACACCATCACTACACCTCTACTACACCACCACTACACCTCTACTACACCACCACTACACCTCTACTACACCACCACTACACCACCACTACACCACCACCACTAAACCTCTACTACACCTCTACTACACCTCTACTACACCATCACTACACCACCACTACACCACCACTACACCTCTACTACACCTCTACTACACCTCTACTACACCATCACTACACCTCTACTGCACCACCACTACACATCTACTACACCATCACTACACCACCACTACACCTCTACTACACCATCACTACACCTCTACTACACCATCACTACACCTCTACTACACCATCACTACACCTCTACTACACCACCACTACACCTCTACTACACCACCACTACACCTCTACTACACCATCACTAAACCTCTACTACACCACCACTACAATACCGATATACCACCACTACACCACCACTACACCACTACTACAACATCACTACACCACCACTACACCACCACTACACCTCCACTACACCACCACTACACCTCTACTACACCATCACTACACCTCTACTACACCACCACTACAATACCGATATACCACCACTACACCACCACTACACCACCACTATACCACCACTACACCTCTACTACACCACCTCCACTACACCTCTACTACACATCCACTACACCTATACTACACCACCACTACACCTCTACTACACCACCACTACACCTCTACTACACCACCACCACTACACCTCTACTACACCACCACCACTATACCATCACTACACCTCTACTACACCATCACTACACCTCTACTACACCACCACTACACCTCTACTACACCACCACTACACCTCTACTACACCACCACCACTACACCTCTACTACACCACCACCACTATACCATCACTACACTTCTACTACACCTCCAATACACCTCTACTACACCACCAACACTTCACCTCTACTACACCACCACTACACCTCTACTACACCACCACTACACCTCTACTACACCACCACCACTACACTTCTACTACACCACCACCACTATACCATCACTACCACAACTACACCTCTACTACACCACCACTAAACCACCACTACACCTCTACTACACCACCACTACACCTCTTCTACAACACCAATACACCACCACTACACCTCTACTACACCACCACTACACCACCACTACACCACCACTACATCTCTACTACACCATCACTACACCACCACTACACCACAACTACACCACCACTACACCTCTACTACACCATCACTACACCACCACAACACCTCTACTACACCACCACTACACCTCTACTATACCACCACTACACCTCTACTATACCACCACTACACCTCTACTACACCATCACTACACCACCACTACACCTCTACTGCACCATCACTACACCACCACCACAACTCTACTACACCATCACTACACCACCACTACACCTCTACTACACCACCACTACACCTCTACTACACCACCACTACACCATCACTACACCTCTACTACACCACCACTACACCACCACTACACCACCACCACTAAACCTCTACTACACCTCTACTACACCTCTACTACACCATCACTACACCACCACTACACCACCACTACACCTCTACTACACCTCTACTACACCTCTACTACACCATCACTACACCTCTACTGCACCACCACTACACATCTACTACACCATCACTACACCACCACTACACCTCTACTACACCATCACTACACCTCTACTACACCACCACTACACCACCATTACACCTCTACTATACCACCACTACAATACCACTACACCTCTACTATACCACCACTACACCTCTACTACACCATCACTACACTACAACTACACCACCACTACACCATCACTACACCATCACTACACCACCACTACACCTCCACGACACCACCACCACTACACCACCACTACACCATCACTACACCTCCACTACACCATCACTACACCTCCACTACACCTCTACTACACCTCTACTACACCTCTACTACACCTCCACTACACCTGTACTACATTACCACACCATTTTCTCTCTTGGTGGTTGTCCCCAGGACTGTCTCTCTTGGTGGTTGTCCCCAGGACTGTCTCTCTTGGTGGTTGTCCCCAGGACTGTCTCTCTTGGTGGTTGTCCACAGGCCTGTCTCTCTTGGTGGTTGTCCCCAGGCCCCTGTCTCTCTTGGTGGTTGTCCCCAGGACTGTCTCTATTGGTGGTTGTCCCCAGGACTGTCTCTCTTGGTGGTTGTCCACAGGCCTGTCTCTCTTGGTGGTTGTCCCCAGGACTGTCTCTCTTGGTGGTTGTCCACAGGCCTGTCTCTCTTGGTGGTTGTCCCCAGGCCCATGTCTCTCTTGGTGGTTATCCCCAGGCCTGTCTCTCTTGGTGGTTGTCCCCAGGCCCCTGTCTCTCTTGGTGGTTGTCCCCATTCCTGTCTCTCTTGGTGGTTGTCTCAATTCCTGTCTATCTTGGTGGTTGTCCCCAGGCCCCTGTCTCTCTTGGTGGATATCCCCAGCCCTTTCTCTCTTGGTGGTTGTCCCCAGGCCCCTGTCTCTCTTGGTGGTTGTCCCCATTCCTGTCTCTCTTGGTGGTTGTCCCCATTCCTGTCTCTCTTGGTGGTTGTCTCAATTCCTGTCTATCTTGGTGGTTGTCCCCAGGCCCCTGTCTCTCTTGGTGGTTATCCCCAGCCCTTTCTCTCTTGGTGGTTGTCCGCAGGCCCCTGTCTCTCTTGGTGGTTGTCCCCAGGTCCATGTCTCTCTTGGTGGTTGTCCCCAGGCCCCCGTCTCTCTTGGTGGTTGTCCCCAGGCCCCTGTCTCTCTTGGTGGTTGTCCCCAGGCCCATGTCTCTCTTGGTGGTTATCCCCAGGCCTGTCTCTCTTGGTGGTTGTCCCCAGGCCCCTGTCTCTCTTGGTGGTTGTCCCCAGGACTGTCTCTCTTGGTGGTTGTCCCCAGGACTGTCTCTCTTGGTGGTTGTCCACAGGCCTGTCTCTCTTGGTGGTTGTCCCCAGGACTGTCTCTCTTGGTGGTTGTCCACAGGCCTGTCTCTCTTGGTGGTTGTCCCCAGGCCCATGTCTCTCTTGGTGGTTATCCCCAGGCCTGTCTCTCTTGGTGGTTGTCCCCAGGCCCCTGTCTCTCTTGGTGGTTATCCCCAGGCCTTTCTCTCTTGGTGGTTGTCCCCAGGCCCCTGTCTCTCTTGGTGGTTGTCCCCATTCCTGTCTCTCTTGGTGGTTGTCCCCATTCCTGTCTATCTTGGTGGTTGTCCCCAGGCCCCTGTCTCTCTTGGTGGTTGTCCCCAGGTCCATGTCTCTCTTGGTGGTTGTCCCCAGGCCCCTGTCTCTCTTGGTGGTTGTCCCCAGGCCCCTGTCTCTCTTGGTGGTTGTCCACAGGCCTGTCTCTCTTGGTGGTTGTCCCCAGGCCCATGTCTCTCTTGGTGGTTATCCCCAGGCCTGTCTCTCTTGGTGGTTGTCCCCAGGCCCCTGTCTCTCTTGGTGGTTATCCCCAGGCCTTTCTCTCTTGGTGGTTGTCCCCAGGCCCCTGTCTCTCTTGGTGGTTGTCCCCATTCCTGTCTCTCTTGGTGGTTGTCCCCATTCCTGTCTATCTTGGTGGTTGTCCCCAGGCCCCTGTCTCTCTTGGTGGTTGTCCCCAGGTCCATGTCTCTCTTGGTGGTTGTCCCCAGGCCCCTGTCTCTCTTGGTGGTTGTCCCCAGGCCCCTGTCTCTCTTGGTGGTTGTCCACAGGCCTGTCTCTCTTGGTGGTTGTCCCCAGGCCCATGTCTCTCTTGGTGGTTATCCCCAGGCCTGTCTCTCTTGGTGGTTGTCCCCAGGCCCCTGTCTCTCTTGGTGGTTATCCCCAGGACTGTCTCTCTTGGTGGTTGTCCCCAGGACTGTCTCTCTTGGTGGTTGTCCCCAGGACTGTCTCTCTTGGTGGTTGTCCACAGGCCTGTCTCTCTTGGTGGTTGTCCCCAGGCCCATGTCTCTCTTGGTGGTTATCCCCAGGCCTGTCTCTCTTGGTGGTTGTCCCCAGGCCCCTGTCTCTCTTGGTGGTTGTCCCCAGGACTGTCTCTATTGGTGGTTGTCCCCAGGACTGTCTCTCTTGGTGGTTGTCCACAGGCCTGTCTCTCTTGGTGGTTGTCCCCAGGACTGTCTCTCTTGGTGGTTGTCCACAGGCCTGTCTCTCTTGGTGGTTGTCCCCAGGCCCATGTCTCTCTTGGTGGTTATCCCCAGGCCTGTCTCTCTTGGTGGTTGTCCCCAGGCCCCTGTCTCTCTTGGTGGTTGTCCCCATTCCTGTCTCTCTTGGTGGTTGTCTCAATTCCTGTCTATCTTGGTGGTTGTCCCCAGGCCCCTGTCTCTCTTGGTGGATATCCCCATCCCTTTCTCTCTTGGTGGTTGTCCCCAGGCCCCTGTCTCTCTTGGTGGTTGTCCCCATTCCTGTCTCTCTTGGTGGTTGTCCCCTTTCCTGTCTCTCTTGGTGGTTGTCTCAATTCCTGTCTATCTTGGTGGTTGTCCCCAGGCCCCTGTCTCTCTTGGTGGTTATCCCCAGCCCTTTCTCTCTTGGTGGTTGTTGTCTCTCTTGGTGGTTGTCCCCAGGTCCATGTCTCTCTTGGTGGTTGTCCCCAGGCCCCCGTCTCTCTTGGTGGTTGTCCCCAGGCCCCTGTCTCTCTTGGTGGTTGTCCCCAGGCCCATGTCTCTCTTGGTGGTTATCCCCAGGCCTGTCTCTCTTGGTGGTTGTCCCCAGGCCCCTGTCTCTCTTGGTGGTTGTCCCCAGGACTGTCTCTCTTGGTGGTTGTCCCCAGGACTGTCTCTCTTGGTGGTTGTCCACAGGCCTGTCTCTCTTGGTGGTTGTCCCCAGGACTGTCTCTCTTGGTGGTTGTCCACAGGCCTGTCTCTCTTGGTGGTTGTCCCCATGCCCATGTCTCTCTTGGTGGTTATCCCCAGGCCTGTCTCTCTTGGTGGTTGTCCCCAGGCCCCTGTCTCTCTTGGTGGTTATCCCCAGGCCTTTCTCTCTTGGTGGTTGTCCCCAGGCCCCTGTCTCTCTTGGTGGTTGTCCCCATTCCTGTCTCTCTTGGTGGTTGTCCCCATTCCTGTCTATCTTGGTGGTTGTCCCCAGGCCCCTGTCTCTCTTGGTGGTTGTCCCCAGGTCCATGTCTCTCTTGGTGGTTGTCCCCAGGCCCCTGTCTCTCTTGGTGGTTGTCCCCATGCCCCTGTCTCTCTTGGTGGTTGTCCACAGGCCTGTCTCTCTTGGTGGTTGTCCCCAGGCCCATGTCTCTCTTGGTGGTTATCCCCAGGCCTGTCTCTCTTGGTGGTTGTCCCCAGGCCCCTGTCTCTCTTGGTGGTTATCCCCAGGCCTTTCTCTCTTGGTGGTTGTCCCCAGGCCCCTGTCTCTCTTGGTGGTTGTCCCCATTCCTGTCTCTCTTGGTGGTTGTCCCCATTCCTGTCTATCTTGGTGGTTGTCCCCAGGCCCCTGTCTCTCTTGGTGGTTGTCCCCAGGTACATGTCTCTCTTGGTGGTTGTCCCCAGGCCCCTGTCTCTCTTGGTGGTTGTCCCCAGGCCCCTGTCTCTCTTGGTGGTTGCCCACAGGCCTGTCTCTCTTGGTGGTTGTCCCCAGGCCCATGTCTCTCTTGGTGGTTATCCCCAGGCCTGTCTCTCTTGGTGGTTGTCCCCAGGCCCCTGTCTCTCTTGGTCGTTATCCCCAGGACTGTCTCTCTTGGTGGTTGTCCCCAGGACTGTCTCTCTTGGTGGTTGTCCCCAGGACTGTCTCTCTTGGTGGTTGTCCCCAGGCCTGTCTCTCTTGGTGGTTGTCCCCAGGCCCCTGTCTCTCTTGGTGGTTGTCCCCAGGACTGTCTCTATTGGTGGTGTAGTAGTAACATAAGGCAACTGGATGCTAATGGTAGAAGAGACATATAGTCTGACAATTCCAATAAGACACATACTAGAGAAATATGCCTAAGACAATTGGACACATTAATGAAAGGGGGAGACACATGGTCTGCTGACCTGACACACTAATGATAAAAAGGACCCATAGTCAGCTCCTTCTAAAAAGAAGGCGTATAGTACAGAATCTGCTGATTCCAATAAAGGCAAACTGAACAAAGAGTACATTGACACATTATGCTGACACACTAAAGATAGAGGGATCCATAGTCAGCTGCTTCTAAACAGAGGTTTATAAGACAGAATCTGCTGATTCCAATAAAGGCAAACAAAACAAAGAGTACATTGACACATTATGCTGACACACTAGGATGGAGGGTCCGGCCACCATTGTAGTCTAGCTGAGAGCAGATGTGGGCGTTATTGGGCGTGAACAAGCAGGAAGCTTGAACTAGAGGATAGTGGTGGCGAATGACTTGAGAAGGGAGACTTCATTTGCATAAGGGATGGACATAGTGCTATGTGTGTATAAATATAGGAGCTAAGGCTCTGGGAAGGGGGGTTCCGCGGTGGGTGTTCCGCGGTGTGTGTGCCGCGGGGTGTGTTCCGCGGACATTCCAGATTGTGATACAATTTGTATTAAAAATCTTATTTGAGTTCACAAAGTTCTTGTAAGAGTTATATTTGAAGTGATTTTCTACGACATAATTGGCGAGCTAGCCAGGAGCTGATAGGGACTGGGACGTTCTTGGCTGATGATGGGTTCTTTGGACAATCTAAACAAACAGAGGTGGCCACCCAACTATATACGGTAAGCAAGTTCTTACAATAGTTGAAATGTTTGTGTGGATTGCTTCAGAGTCCTGTCTCAGCGGGAGGAATGTCATGTAGGTCTCTCTCTCAAATTTCCTAAAAACGATAAAAACGAAAGAACTTTTGAATTCAAATAAATGTGCATGCATGTGTGAGTTTGGGTTTTGTATGAATGCGCATGTCTAGAGATTGAGTGAACTGGAACTGTGAACTTTGATTGTGTCGGGTGTTTGGCTGGGGGGAGCGGGCATTTGTTCTGGTTGGACTGCTCGAGACAGGTTCATGTGTCTGGTTTGATTGGGGGAGTTGTTCCGTCTGATTCTGCTTGGCCGGGTTCGACCGTATCAGGATCTGTTTTGGGATGTGCGTAAACACACCTCAGTCAACCTGAGCGGGCGACTCGTGTCGGGTGTGTGTGATTCGGACTGCCCCTCTCGTCGGACCATTCATTTTGAGCAGCCTTGTGTGGGCTGATCGGCGCAACTGTTTGTACTCTCTAGTTGAGCGGCGCAGGGCTACAACAAGTAGTTTATACAGTCAAAGCATAAAACAGTAGGTTGTAGGAAAACGTTAGCCCGATTGTGCGGCGTTCAACTGCAAAAGTAGCTTATACAGTCAAAGCATAAAACAGTAGGTTGTAGGAAAACGTTAGCCCGATTGTGCGGCGTTCAACTGCAAAAGTAGCTTATACAGTCAAAGCATAAAACAGTAGGTTGTAGGAAAACGTTAGCCCGATTGTGCGGCGTTCAACTGCAAAAGTAACTTATACGGTCAAAGCATAAATTGGTAGGTTGTAGGAAAACGTTAGCCCGATTGTGCGGCGTTCAACTGCAAAAGTAACTTATACGGTCAAAACATAAATCAGTAGTTAAATAAATATTCATAGTTTCCGCTCTGAAATGAGGACTGTATGAAGTGAAGTAGTAGGTGCAGGAAAAACGTTGGCCCGATTGTGCGGCGTTCAAATGCAAAAGAAATCCTGCGAATAAAAAACCGCTCTGTCTAGCTACCAGGGTTTGGTAATTCAGTAGGTCACGCCACAATACTACTCAAATAATAGAAGAAAAGATAAGTATTTGAGGCAGAATGGTTACATAGGGCTGTTATTAAAAATTAAGATTTTGTGATTTTGCTATAAGAAGGAAGTCTGTTGTCAGGGAATAACCCATGTGTTAGTGTGTATGTCCTCAGGAAAAAACAGCCAGAAATGGAAGGGCTTGGGCTGCATTCTGGAGACTGAGTGTACATCAAGATACACCAGGCTGGGGGTATACTTCTTACAACACTGCAGTGGTAAAATTCTTCATGTCTCTCTTTGGTGGGTGCATAAGTCTCACGAGAAGTGAGGTCCAGCTGAATAATGGGTGAGCTTGAAAACACCATGACAGAGGACGTGGAATCAGAGAGAGAGAGAGAGAGAGAGAGACTAGATTTCACTATAGACATACTGGGTTGAGTTTTGGGGCTACTTTAGACATACTGGGTTGTGTTTGGGGGCTACTTGTTTCATTTTTTAATGCATCATGTGAAAAAGAATAGATGATAGGATATTATACTCTAAACAAACATGTTAAAGGGATTGATATGAAAGCATATACAGTGTTGAATTAATTCAAGAAGAGATAATGTTAATTGTAGGTTATGCACATGATTATCAGTTGAAATGGAGCAAATGGGAAACTAAGTAAAAAATGACATGATTTGGGAACACCTCTCAGAACCTGGGGCCGAAAGGGGAAGACTGGGTGGAAGCATGAGGAAGCTTTTTAGGGCTTTTATTTTTGTGGAGTCCAGCAGAAAAATATCCTGGAGGCATAGAGTCAGGTAAAGAGAGAGTGGGAATTGTCATGGTCTCAGATTTCAGTTTGCATGAATATATTTATGCATAACACATAACATTGTCAATGCTGTTATGTTTTGTCTGTTGTTTTCCAAGTCTTATGTTTAGGAAACCAGACGGAGAGGGGTTCGCCAGCTTCAGCTGGAATGTCTGTTTGTTGTGTGATGAGTGATGGAAGTAAGAGGATGTATGGTGCAATCTTAGAACAGAGGCCATAAGTCTCTAAGTATGAATGCTTCACAGAAAGTAGGCAGAAACCTGAACCAGGATGAGAGGTTCTGCGTCTGATGATCCAAGGGGACCAGAAGGACCTCTCTCAGTGGTACCAGGAGATCTAGTCCACGTTGGAGGGATCCGGAGGAAGTGGGATCAACCGAGGAGAGATGGACCCTATGAGGTGGCCAAAACAACAAGAACGGCCGTCCAAGTGAAAAGAAGCCAGACGTGGTACCATCTGAACCACTGCAGCTGAGTCCCAACAGAGAGAAGGATACAACCACATAGAGATGAGGACACAGAGGATGCTGATTCACCAGGAGGGAGCCCGGAGGGAGCAGGAGCAGCGGAAACGATTGAGACGCCAGGGAGGAGCCAAGAAAACAGCAAATGAAGTGAAAGTCAAAATACGACAAGTGCACTGACTAATGCACCCATAAGAGGAGGAGAGGCCTCACAAGGAACAGAATGAGAAGATCTTTTCCCTGAAACCTTCCAGATGGAAGTTAAGTCCGGCCTGAGGAGGGAGCCTCAGGTGAAGAAAGAGGAGGAAAAGTCCTGCAAGCTGAAGAAAATGGGGATTTCCTCACAATTGACTTTTAAACTTTTGAATGGTCTCCTTTACAGACAATTGAAGTTAGAACAACAAAAGAATAATGACATTGACATAACAGAAGCAACAGTGAATGCTAGTATAGAAACAACAGACTAATGCACAATCAAGATGTATGGTGGGAGCAGGAAGAGAAGAATGGAATCAGCCGAACAATCCAAAAAGACTGACAAGGTTAGAATCTATGTTCCACCTCAATGTATAACAGAAGCAGGAGAACTGAAGTCTATCTCAATCATAAGGATCAAACCCTTATCGGAGATTGCACTCAGTGGATGGACAGATCACCAAACAAAGGGAGAAGTCGTTTGGGACCCGAAAGGATGTGACCTGACATGAATCAAAGAAAAAGACGAGTAGGTGCTCATCATGAACAAGATTGAACCAGTGGAAGGTGAAGACCTACCCCTGCACCTGAACAGGAAGAACCTGTGACAACAACAAGGGTGGCGGCTGCTGTGACGACCACAGTAGCTACCACTAGATGACATCGACTGCCCTTACCAAGCAGACCACCGTGCGAACAAAGCAATCTGAGACATCAGTCAGGAGAGTTTTTACTGATATTTGAAACTTTCTGATAAACTCTAATGATCTACCTCAAGATAAGAACATTGAAAAAGCAACAGAATTAGATATATCTCATGCTTCATCAAATATGTAATATTTTATCCTTATATTTTTTATACCAAATTTGATCTATTACTCTTATGACAATTGGAGATGTTTGGTCTAGTTAGTTTTTGTTTTTTTATGTTTCTGATTAGATCTTTTACTCCTATTTCACATTGGAGATGTTTGGTCTAGTTGGTTTATATGCTTCACTTTGTTTTTATTTTTTGTATTTTCTTGTTTATCATAGGTATTTTCTTTTACTATCCCAAAGTCTTATTTGTATCATTTATGTGGCTAAATAGCCCCAGAGGGGGGATTGTAGTAGTAACATAAGGCAACTGGATGCTAATGGTAGAAGAGACATATAGTCTGACAATTCCAATAAGACACATACTAGAGAAATATGCCTAAGACAATTGGACACATTAATGAAAGGGGGAGACACATGGTCTGCTGACCTGACACACTAATGATAAAAAGGACCCATAGTCAGCTCCTTCTAAAAAGAAGGCGTATAGTACAGAATCTGCTGATTCCAATAAAGGCAAACTGAACAAAGAGTACATTGACACATTATGCTGACACACTAAAGATAGAGGGATCCATAGTCAGCTGCTTCTAAACAGAGGTTTATAAGACAGAATCTGCTGATTCCAATAAAGGCAAACAAAACAAAGAGTACATTGACACATTATGCTGACACACTAGGATGGAGGGTCCGGCCACCATTGTAGTCTAGCTGAGAGCAGATGTGGGCGTTATTGGGCGTGAACAAGTAGGAAGCTTGAATACTATGTGTGGATAAATAGAGTAGCTGGAGTTCTGAGGAGGGGGGTTCCGCGGTGGGTGTTCCGCGGTGTGTGTGCCGCGGGGTGTGTTCCGCGGACATTCCAGATTGTGATACAATTTGTATTAAAAATCTTATTTGAGTTCACAAAGTTCTTGTAAGAGTTATATTTGAAGTGATTTTCTACGACAGTGGTTGTCCCCAGGACTGTCTCTCTTGGTGGTTGTCCACAGGCCTGTCTCTCTTGGTGGTTGTCCCCAGGACTGTCTCTCTTGGTGGTTGTCCACAGGCCTGTCTCTCTTGGTGGTTGTCCCCAGGCCCCTGTCTCTCTTGGTGGTTATCCCCAGGCCTGTCTCTCTTGGTGGTTGTCCCCAGGCCCCTGTCTCTCTTGGTGGTTGTCCCCATTCCTGTCTCTCTTGGTGGTTGTCTCAATTCCTGTCTATCTTGGTGGTTGTCCCCAGGCCCCTGTCTCTCTTGGTGGTTATCCCCAGCCCTTTCTCTCTTGGTGGTTGTCCCCAGGCCCCTGTCTCTCTTGGTGGTTGTCCCCATTCCTGTCTCTCTTGGTGGTTGTCCCCATTCCTGTCTCTCTTGGTGGTTGTCTCAATTCCTGTCTATCTTGGTGGTTGTCCCCAGGCCCCTGTCTCTCTTGGTGGTTATCCCCAGCCCTTTCTCTCTTGGTGGTTGTCCGCAGGCCCCTGTCTCTCTTGGTGGTTGTCCCCAGGTCCATGTCTCTCTTGGTGGTTGTCCCCAGGCCCCCGTCTCTCTTGGTGGTTGTCCCCAGGCCCCTGTCTCTCTTGGTGGTTGTCCCCAGGCCCATGTCTCTCTTGGTGGTTATCCCCAGGCCTGTCTCTCTTGGTGGTTGTCCCCAGGCCCCTGTCTCTCTTGGTGGTTGTCCCCAGGACTGTCTCTCTTGGTGGTTGTCCCCAGGACTGTCTCTCTTGGTGGTTGTCCACAGGCCTGTCTCTCTTGGTGGTTGTCCCCAGGACTGTGTCTCTTGGTGGTTGTCCACAGGCCTGTCTCTCTTGGTGGTTGTCCCCAGGCCCATGTCTCTCTTGGTGGTTATCCCCAGGCCTGTCTCTCTTGGTGGTTGTCCCCAGGCCCCTGTCTCTCTTGGTGGTTGTCCCCATTCCTGTCTCTCTTGGTGGTTGTCCCCATTCCTGTCTATCTTGGTGGTTGTCCCCAGGCCCCTGTCTCTCTTGGTGGTTGTCCCCAGGTCCATGTCTCTCTTGGTGGTTGTCCCCAGGCCCCTGTCTCTCTTGGTGGTTGTCCCCAGGCCCCTGTCTCTCTTGGTGGTTGTCCACAGGCCTGTCTCTCTTGGTGGTTGTCCCCAGGCCCATGTCTCTCTTGGTGGTTATCCCCAGGCCTGTCTCTCTTGGTGGTTGTCCCCAGGCCCCTGTCTCTCTTGGTGGTTATCCCCAGGCCTTTCTCTCTTGGTGGTTGTCCCCAGGCCCCTGTCTCTCTTGGTGGTTGTCCCCATTCCTGTCTCTCTTGGTGGTTGTCCCCATTCCTGTCTATCTTGGTGGTTGTCCCCAGGCCCCTGTCTCTCTTGGTGGTTGTCCCCAGGTACATGTCTCTCTTGGTGGTTGTCCCCAGGCCCCTGTCTCTCTTGGTGGTTGTCCCCAGGCCCCTGTCTCTCTTGGTGGTTGCCCACAGGCCTGTCTCTCTTGGTGGTTGTCCCCAGGCCCATGTCTCTCTTGGTGGTTATCCCCAGGCCTGTCTCTCTTGGTGGTTGTCCCCAGGCCCCTGTCTCTCTTGGTCGTTATCCCCAGGACTGTCTCTCTTGGTGGTTGTCCCCAGGACTGTCTCTCTTGGTGGTTGTCCCCAGGACTGTCTCTCTTGGTGGTTGTCCACAGGCCTGTCTCTCTTGGTGGTTGTCCCCAGGCCCCTGTCTCTCTTGGTGGTTGTCCCCAGGACTGTCTCTATTGGTGGTTGTCCCCAGGACTGTCTCTCTTGGTGGTTGTCCACAGGCCTGTCTCTCTTGGTGGTTGTCCCCAGGACTGTCTCTCTTGGTGGTTGTCCACAGGCCTGTCTCTCTTGGTGGTTGTCCCCAGGCCCATGTCTCTCTTGGTGGTTATCCCCAGGCCTGTCTCTCTTGGTGGTTGTCCCCAGGCCCCTGTCTCTCTTGGTGGTTGTCCCCATTCCTGTCTCTCTTGGTGGTTGTCTCAATTCCTGTCTATCTTGGTGGTTGTCCCCAGGCCCCTGTCTCTCTTGGTGGTTATCCCCAGCCCTTTCTCTCTTGGTGGTTGTCCCCAGGCCCCTGTCTCTCTTGGTGGTTGTCCCCATTCCTGTCTCTCTTGGTGGTTGTCCCCATTCCTGTCTCTCTTGGTGGTTGTCTCAATTCCTGTCTATCTTGGTGGTTGTCCCCAGGCCCCTGTCTCTCTTGGTGGTTATCCCCAGCCCTTTCTCTCTTGGTGGTTGTCCGCAGGCCCCTGTCTCTCTTGGTGGTTGTCCCCAGGTCCATGTCTCTCTTGGTGGTTGTCCCCAGGCCCCCGTCTCTCTTGGTGGTTGTCCCCAGGCCCCTGTCTCTCTTGGTGGTTGTCCCCAGGCCCATGTCTCTCTTGGTGGTTATCCCCAGGCCTGTCTCTCTTGGTGGTTGTCCCCAGGCCCCTGTCTCTCTTGGTGGTTGTCCCCAGGACTGTCTCTCTTGGTGGTTGTCCCCAGGACTGTCTCTCTTGGTGGTTGTCCACAGGCCTGTCTCTCTTGGTGGTTGTCCCCAGGACTGTGTCTCTTGGTGGTTGTCCACAGGCCTGTCTCTCTTGGTGGTTGTCCCCAGGCCCATGTCTCTCTTGGTGGTTATCCCCAGGCCTGTCTCTCTTGGTGGTTGTCCCCAGGCCCCTGTCTCTCTTGGTGGTTATCCCCAGGCCTTTCTCTCTTGGTGGTTGTCCCCAGGCCCCTGTCTCTCTTGGTGGTTGTCCCCATTCCTGTCTCTCTTGGTGGTTGTCCCCATTCCTGTCTATCTTGGTGGTTGTCCCCAGGCCCCTGTCTCTCTTGGTGGTTTTCCCCAGGTCCATGTCTCTCTTGGTGGTTGTCCCCAGGCCCCTGTCTCTCTTGGTGGTTGTCCCCAGGCCCCTGTCTCTCTTGGTGGTTGTCCACAGGCCTGTCTCTCTTGGTGGTTGTCCCCAGGCCCATGTCTCTCTTGGTGGTTATCCCCAGGCCTGTCTCTCTTGGTGGTTGTCCCCAGGCCCCTGTCTCTCTTGGTGGTTATCCCCAGGCCTTTCTCTCTTGGTGGTTGTCCCCAGGCCCCTGTCTCTCTTGGTGGTTGTCCCCATTCCTGTCTCTCTTGGTGGTTGTCCCCATTCCTGTCTATCTTGGTGGTTGTCCCCAGGCCCCTGTCTCTCTTGGTGGTTGTCCCCAGGTCCATGTCTCTCTTGGTGGTTGTCCCCAGGCCCCTGTCTCTCTTGGTGGTTGTCCCCAGGCCCCTGTCTCTCTTGGTGGTTGTCCCCAGGCCCCTGTCTCTCTGAGGCCAGCGGAAGTGCACTTCAGATGGTGAGGATCCCATAGGAGAGGAGGAGGAGGATAGTAGAGGAGAGGAGGAGGAGGATAGTAGAGGAGAGGAGGATAGTACAGGAGGAGGAGGATAGTAGAGGAGAGGAGGAGGAGGATAGTAGAGGAGGAGGAGGATAGTAGAGGAGGAGGAGGATAGTAGAGGAGGAGGAGGATAGTAGAGGAGAGGAGGAGGAGGTTAGTAGAGGAGAGGAGGAGGAGGATAGTAGAGGAGGAGGAGGATAGTAGAGGAGAGGAGGAGGAGGATAGTAGAGGAGGAGGAGGATAGTAGAGGAGAGGAGGAGGAGAGTAGTAGAGGAGAGGAGGAGAGGAGGAGGAGAGGAGGGGAGGGGGGAGGAGAGGAGAGGAGGACAGTAGAGGAGGGGAGGGGGGAGGAAAGGAGGGAAGGAGCAGAGGAGAGGAAGAGGATAGGAGGAGGAGGATAGTAGAGGAGGGGAGGGGGGAGGGAAGGAGGGAAGGAGCAGAGGAGAGGAGGAGGATGGTGGAGAGTAGAGTAGGAGGAGAGTAGTAGAGGATAGGAGGAGAGTAGAGGAGGAGGAGAGGAGAGGAGGAGGAGAGTAGTAGAGGAGGAGGATGGTAGAGGAGAGGAGGAGGAGGAGAGTAGTAGAGGAGAGGAGGAGGAGGAGAGTAGAGGAGAGGAGGAGGAGGATAGTAGAGGAGGGGAGGAAAGGAGGGAAGGAGCAGAGGAGGGGAGGAGGAGAGTAGTAGAGGAGGGGAGGGGGGAGGGAAGGAGGGAAGGAGCAGAGGAGAGGAGGAGGAGGAGAGTAGAGGAGGGGAGGGGGGAGGAAAGGAAAGGAGGGAAGGAGCAGAGGAGAGGAGGAGGAGAGTAGAGGAGGGGAGGGGGGAGGAAAGGAGGGAAGGCGCAGAGGAGAGGAGGAGGAGGATAGTAGAGGAGGGGTTGGGGGAGGAAAGGAGGGAAGGAGCAGAGGAGAGGAGGAGGATAGTAGAGGAGGGGAGGAGGGAAGGAGGGAAGGAGCAGAGGAGAGGAGGAGGAGGATAGTAGAGTAGGGGAGGGGGGAGGATAGTAGAGGAGGGGAGGGGGGAGGGAAGGAGGGAAGGAGCAGAGGAGAGGAGGAGGAGGATAGTAGAGGAGGGGAGGGGGGAGGGAAGGAGGGAAGGAGCAGAGGAGAGGAGGAGGAGGATAGTAGAGGAGGGGAGGGGGGAGGAAAGGAGGGAAGGAGCAGAGGAGGGGAAGAGGAGAGGTAACCCTACCCCTCATTACTCCTTGTTCTGCTAACTCTATCCTTTATTAGGCTCTACACCACAACAGACTCCTGTTCTACCCACCTGTCCCCAACTGGCCTCTCTGGCCCTCTGTTCTCCCCCTCACCCCCTAACTCCCCCCTTTTCTCTCTGCTAGTTATCAGGTGTCCTTGGCTCTTTGTCGGTTTCTTTGTCTGAGGGAACAAAGAGTCTCTCCCTTTCTCTCTCTCTAACTCTCTTTCTCAATGTCTCTAATTCTCTAACGCTCTATTTGCCAAATTCCCCTGCCCTAATGGCATGTCTGGCTTTACTTCTTGTATTGTAAAACATGCATGACCAGTCAAGAGGTTTTCTTTATCTGACTATTGTCTACATTGTAGAATAATAGTGAAGACATCAAAACTATGAAATAACACATATGGAATCATGTAGTAACCAAAAAAGTTTTAAACATATCAAAATATATTTTGTATTTTACATTCTTCAAAATAGCCACCCTTTGCCTTGATGAAAGCTTTGCACACTTGGCATTCTGTTAACCAGCTTCATGAGGTAGTCACCTGGAATACGTTTCAATTAACATGTGTGCCTTGTTAAAAGTTAATTTGTGGAATTTCTTGCCTTCTTAATGAGTTTGAGTAGATCAGTTGTGTTCTGCCACGGTAGGGGTGGTATACAGAATATAGCCCTATTTGTTAAAAGACCAAGTCCATAGTATGGCAAGAACAGCTTAAATAAGCAAAGAGAAATGACAGTCCATCAAGTGCAGTCGCAAAACCATCAAGCGCTACGATGAAACTGGCTCTTATAAGGTCTGCCACAGGAAAGGAAGACACAGTTACCTCTGCTGCAGACCTTCGTGGACAAATTACTGCAAAGAAATCATTAGTAAAGGACACTGAAAATAAGAAGAGACTTGCTTGGGCCACGAATCACGAGCAATGGACATTAGACCGGTGGAAATCTGTCCTTTGGTCTGATGAGTCCAAATTTGAGATTTGTGTTTCCAACCGCTGTGCCTTTGTGAGGCGCAAAGAATGTGAACGGATGATCTCTGCATGTGTGGTTCCCACCGTGAAGCATGGAGGAGGAGGTGTGATGGTGAGGGGGTGCTTTGCTGGTGACAGTCAGTGATTTATTTAGAATTCAGGGCACACTTAACCAGCATGGCTACCACAGCATTCTGCAGCCTTTTCTGCAGCCTTACGCCATCCCATCTGGTTTGCGCTTAGTGGGACTATCATTTTGTTTTTCATCAGGACATTGACCCAAAACACATCTCCAGGCTGTGTAAGGGCTATTTGGCCCAGGAGAGTTATGGGGTGTTGCATGAGATGACATGTCCTCCACAATCACCCGACCTCAACCCAATTGAGATGGTTTGGGATGAGTTGAACCTCAGAGTGAAAGAAAAGCAGCCAACAAGTGCTCAGCATATGTGGGAACTCCTTCAAGACTGTTGAAAAAGCCTTCCAGTTGAAGCTGGTTTCGAGAATGCCAAGAATGTGCAAAGCTTTCATCAAGGCTACTTTGAAGAATCTAAAATCTAAAATATATTTTGATTTGTTTAACACTTTTTTGGTTACTACATGATTCCATATGTGTTATTTCCAAGTTTATTCTACGATATAGAAAATAGTCAAAATAAAGAAAAACCCTTGAATGAGTAGGTTTGAGTCCAATGGTCCCACTCATTCACTCAGCCTATTGAGTCCACTGGTCCCACTCATTCACTCAGCCTATTGAGTCCACTGGTCTCTCTCATTCACTCAGCCTATTGAGTCCACTGGTCCCACTCATTCACTCAGCCTATTGAGTCCACTGGTCCCACTCATTCACTCAGCCTATTGAGTCCACTGGTCCCACTCATTCACTCAGCCTATTGAGTCCACTGGTCCCACTCATTCACTCAGCCTATTGAGTCCACTGGTCTCACTTATTCACTCAGCCTATTGAGTCTACTGGTCCCACTTATTCACTCAGCCTATTGAGTCCACTGGTCCCACTCATTCACTCAGCCTATTGAGTCCACTGGTCCCACTCATTCACTCAGCCATCCTCCCTTCTCCGGACCATCTCTGGAGACCTTCTCCCATTCCTCACTTCCCTCCACAACTCATCCCAACTCATCCCAACCCTCTGGTTTAAAAATGGCCCGTGGCTCCCCTCCTCAAGAAACCAACACTCAACTCCTCTGATGTCAAAAATGACCAACCCTTTTTAATTTTATTTCCAAAACACTGCGCTGTCTCTGACTAACTCTCACTATCTTTCTCAGAACAACCTTTACCTTAACCAGTCAGGCTCTAAGACAGGTCACTCAACCGAGACTGCTGTTCTCTGTGTTATGGAGGCTCTCGACACTGCCAAAGCTGACTCTCTCTCCCCTGTTCTCATCCTCCTAGATCTATCCGCTGCCTTCGACACCACGAAGCATCAGATTCACCTCTCCACCCTTTCAGGTCTTGGCTTCTCAGGCTCTGCACACTCTTGGATTGCATCTCACCTGGTCCTACCAGGTGTCATGGAGAGGATCTGTGTCTGCATCACGTGCTCTCACTACTGGTGTCCCACAGGGCTTGATTCTAGGCTTGATTCTTCTCCTCTTCTCTCTATACACCAAGTTACTCGGGTCCATCAAATCCTCACATGGTCTCTCCTATCATTGCTAGGCAGATGACACTTAACTTATTTTCTCCTTCCCCCCTTCTGACACCCTAGGTGGAGAAATGCCTGACAAATATCTCCGCTTGGATGTTGGCCCACCACCTCAAGCTCAACCTCTACAAGATGGAGCTGCTCTTCCTCCTGGGGAAGGCCTGCCTACTCCAAGAACTCTCCATAACAGTTGACAACTCAGTTGACAACTCAATGGTCTCCCCCTCCCAGAGTGCAAATAACCTTGGCATGACCCTGGACTACACCCTGTCATAAAGCAGTAACTCGCTCCTGTAGGTTCATGCTCTATCTCACACAGGAAGCGATGCAGGTCCTGATCCAGGCACTTGTAATGTCCCATCTGGACCAGCTGTTGGCTGGGCTCCCCGCTTGTGCCATCAAACCCCTGAAACTTATCCAGAACGCTGCAGCCCACCTGGTGTTCAACCTTCCCCAGTTCTCCCATGTCACCCCGCTCCTCCACACACTCCACTGGCTGGCCTCCAGTCGAAATCCACTACAAGACCATGGAACTTGCCTACAGAGCAGCAAGAGGAACTGCCCCTCCGTACCTTCAGGCTCAAACACTTCACCACAACTCGAGCACTCCGTTCTGCCACCTCTGGTCCCTTGGCCCTCCCACCCATACGGGAGGTCAGCTCCCGCTCAGCCCACTCCAACCTCTTCTCTGTCCTGGTGTAACCAGCTTTCTTCTGAAGCTAGGACATCAGAGTGCCTGCCCATTTTCCCCAAACATCTGAAACCCTACGTTTTCAAAGAGTACTGTATCTTAAATATCCCACTTTGTTGTAGAGCGTTTAACACAAAATCCGGGGAGGGGCAAGCTGAGTATAAGACTGTATCATCTGCATATATATGGATGAGAGAGCTTCCTACTGCCTGAGCTATGTTGTTGATGTAAATTGAGAACAGCGTGGAGCCTAGGATTGAGACTTGAGGTACACCCTTGGTGACAGGCTGTGGCTCAGACAGCAGATGTTCTGACTTTATACACTGCACTCTTTGAGAGAGGTAGTTAGCAAACCAGCCCAAAGACATCTCAGAGACACCAATACTCCTTAGCCGGCCTACAAGAATGGAATGGTCTACCGAATCAAAAGCTTTGGCCAAGTCAATAAAAATAGCAGCACAATATTGCAATGGTGACATCATTGAGGACCTTTAAGGTTGCAGTGACACGTCCATAACCTGAGCGGAAACCAGATTGCATACCAGAGAGAATACTTGACAATTATTGACAAGTTTTTCCAACACTTTTGATAAACAGGGCAAAATAGAAATAGGCCTATAACAGTTAGGATCAGCTTGATCTCCCCCTTTAAATAAAGGATGAACCGTGGCTGCCTTCCAAGCAATGTGAACCTCCCCAGAAAGGAGAGACAGGTTAAAAAGGTCAGAGATAGGCTTGGCAATGATAGGGGCAGCAACCTTAAAGAAAAAAGGGTTTAAACCATCTGACCCAGATTATTTTTGGGGGTCAAGTTTAAGGAGCTCCTTTAGCACCTCGGACTCAAGGACCGCCTGCAGGGAGAAACTTGGTAGCTCGGCAGGGGGAAAAGAGGGAGGAGCATCGGGGCTAGTCGCAAGGAGGATGGGCAAGGAAGCATGGCTGAGTCAATCCTTAATGAAGTAGTGATTAAATGGCTCAGTCATGTGCTTCTTGTCAGTAACAACCACATCATCAACTTTAAGAGACACGGGCAGCTGTGAGGAGGAGGGTTTATTCTCCAGGTTTTTAACCGTTTTCCAGAACTTCTTGGGGTTAGACCCACAGAGAGAGAACTGCTCCTTAAAGTTACTAACTTGAGCCTTCTGGATAGCCTGAGTGCACTTATTTCTCATTTGCCTGAACGAGAGCCAGTCAGCCTGAGGAGGCATGTGCCGAGCCTTTCGCCAAATGCAATTCTTGAGGTGGAGTAACTCTGCAAGATCACGTTGAAACCAGGGGCTGAACCTGTATTTAATTCTCATTTTCTTTATGGGGGCGTGTTTGTTAAAATACCATTGAAAATATCAAAAAAGAATGTCCAAGCGTCTTCAACAGAGGGGATCAAGCTGATTCTATTCCATTTTACAGAGGACAGGTCATGAAGGAGGGCTTGCTCATTAAAGTTTTTTAGCAAGTGTCTATGACAAATCAGGACAGGTCATTTCACTGAGCAGCTTTACGAACAGAGGCTGTAAAACTGTGATCACTAAGGTCATTACAGAAAACACCAGACTGATACCTATCAGGATTATTTGTGAGGATAACATCGAGGAGAGTAGCCTTTTCTGGGTGTTTGGAGTCATACCTTATGGGATTGGTAATAATCTGAGAAAGATTTAGGGAGTCCCAATGCTTTAGGACTTGGACCGGTTGGTTTTAGCATGTCCCATTTTAGGTCACCTAGCAGGACAAATTCAGACCTAGTCTAAGGAGCCAGGAGAGAGCTTAGGGCAGGTAGGGTACAGGCCGGTGCTGATGGAGGACGATAGCACCCAGCAACAGTCAACAAAGAGCTATTTGAAAGTTTAACGCTTAAAACCAGCAAATCAAATTGTTTTGGGACAGACTTGGTGCAGACAAAGATTGCCACTCCCCCACCTTTGGAAGATCTGTCTTGCTGAAAAAGGTTACAACCAGAAAGGTTAACATCAGTTTTCAAAACACTCTTTCTTAACCACATCTCAGTAATGACCAACACATCTGGATTGGAGCTGTGAACCCACACTTTCAATTGATCCATTTTAGGTAATAAGCTTAGGTAATTTTAGGTAATTTTAGGTAATAAGCAGAAAACCCAGGCTTTTACGAGAGCAGAAATCAGTGAAGCAGATATCAGAGCACAAGTCAGAATTGGGGCTAGCAACAGTAGATGGGCCAGGGTGTACACGCACATTTCCAGATATCATCAACATTAATACAATCAAGGCACGGCAGAGGACAGGGAGTGTGCAATTGGCATGCTGACATGCAGGGATGTCCACCAGAACTGTTGCCAGAGAATTGAATGTTCCTTTCTTTACCAACATCGTTTTAGAGAATTTGGCAGCACATCTCTCTCTCTCTCCCCTGTCTCTCTTTCTCTCGCTCTCCTCTCTGTCTTTTGCTCTCTCTCTCCTGTTTCTCTGTCTCTCTCTCTCTCTCCTTCTCTCTATCTGTGTCTCTTTCTCCTTCTCTCTCTCAATTCAAATCAAAAGGCTTTATTGCCAAAACAAATGGAATAGACAATAAACAAAAGGGATATAAACACGGAAATAAACAGTAAACATTACACTCACAAAAGTTTTAAGACTTTATACATTTTTCATGGAAATTACCACCGGGGCCACCTGAAAACAATCTTAAAACTTTTTTGGGATAGGGGTCAGCATTTTCACTTTTGGATGAATAGCGTGCCCAGAGTGAACTGCCTCCTACTCTGTCCCAGATGCTAATATATGCATATTATTATTACTATTGGATGGAAAACACTCTGAGGTTTCTAAAACTGTTTGAATGATGTCTGTGAGTATAACAGAACTCATATGGCAGGCAAAAACCTGAGAAAAATCCAACCAGGAAGTGGGATATCTGAGGTTGGTCAATTTTCAACTCTGCCCCTATTGAATGCACAGTAGGATATGGATCTGTGTGCACTTCCTACGGCTTCCACTAGATGTCAACAATCTGTAGAACCTTGGATGAAGCTTCTACTGTGATGTGGAGCCGGATGGGAGCTGTTTGAGTCAGTGGTCTCGCAGAGAGCCAGGTACTGGTCACTCGCATTTCACATGATAGCGACCTGCGTTCCATTGCTTCTCTACAGACAAAGGAATTCTCCGGTTGGAACGTAATTGAATATGTATGATAACAACATCCTAAATATTGATTCTATACTTAGTTTGACAAGTTTCTTCGACCTGTAATATAACTTTTTGAAGTTTTCGTCCGACGTTCGGCTGGACATGCACGAGCGTTTGGACAAGTGCACTAAACATGCTAGCAAAAGTAGCTACTTAGACATAAGTAATGTACATTATCGAACAAACAACGATTTATTGTGGAACTAGGATTCCTGGGGGTGCATTCTGATGAAGATCATCAAAGGTAAAGGAATATTTATGATGTAATTTCGTATTTCTGTTGACTCCAACATGGCGGAGAAATGTTGTTATTTTTGAGCGCCGTCTCAGATTATTGCATGGTGTGCTTTTTACGTAAAGTTTTTTTAAATCTGCCACAGCGGTTGCATTAAGAACAACTGTATCTTTAATTCTGTGTAAAATTATTCTGACCTGGTGTGCTGGGCGTGTGTTTTTAAGGAGAAGTTTATCTAAAGTTCCATGTAAAACAATTGTATCTTTCATCAAAGTGTATGATGTGTATTTCTGTTATTTGATGTGGCTCTCTGCAATTTCTCCGGATATTTTGGAGGCATTTCTGAACATGGCGCCAATGTAAACTGAGGTTTTTGGATATAAATATTAACTTTATCGAACAAAACATATATGTATTGTGTAACATGAAGTCCTCTGAGTGTCTGATGAAGATCATCAAAGGTTATTGATTAATTTTATCTCTATTTCTGCTTTTTGTGACTCCTATCTTTGGCTGGAAAAATGGCTGTGTTTTTGTGACTTGGCTCTGATATATGTTGTGTTTTCGCTGTAAAGCATTTTTGAAATCGAACACGACAGGTAGATTAACAAGATGTTTATCTTTCATTTGCTGTATTGGACTTGTTAATGTGTGAAAGTTACATATTTCCCCAAAATATTTTTGAATTTCCCGCACTGCCTTTTCAGCGGAATGTTGTCGAGGGGTTCCGCTAGGGGAACGCCTGTCCTAGAAAGGTTAAATGATATATTTCAAAAATGAACAGCAAGCTGGAGAGGTCACATTCCAACTCAAGCTGGAGAGGTCACAGTCCAACTCTAGCTGGAGAGGTCACAGTCCAACTCTAGCTGGAGAGGTCACATTCCAACTCAAGCTGGAGAGGTCACATTCCAACTCTAGCTGGAGAGGTCACATTCCAACTCTGGCGAGAGAGGTCACATTCCAACTCTAGCTGGAGAGGTCACATTCCAACTCTAGCTGGAGAGGTCACAGTCCAACTCTAGCTGGAGAGGTCACATTCCAACTCTAGCTGGAGAGGTCACAGTCCAACTCTAGCGGGAGAGGTCACAGTCTAACTCTAGCTGGAGAGCTCACAGTCCAACTCTAGCTGGAGAGGTCACAGCCCAACTCAAGCTGGAGAGGTCACAGTCCAACTCTAGCTGGAGAGGTCACATCCCAACTCTAGCTGGAGAGGTCACAGTCCAACTCAAGCTGGAGAGGTCACATTCCAACTCTAGCTGGAGAGGTCACAGTCCAACTTAGATCTATAAAGTACCGGTCTGAATGGAGCTCCGCCGTTAGATGTCTTATTTACTGATCAGACAAGTTATATTTGCATGATTTAGCTAATTCATTATTCATAGTTAATTCATCATTAACTTTTGGTTCGTAACATGTCACGGACCAATACCTCACGAGGCTTCTTCCCTCCAAGCTGAGACCTTGAAACTGAGACAATCCTATTCTTTAAACAAGGTTCTGGGCGTACTGCCAAAATGCAGATACCAATAGTGAGGATTCATCCCAGGCACGATCAATCAGTCACTTGTGTTGTAATTATGTGCAAATAGATGATGAAAAGGGTAATGAAAAAACAGGTTGTATTTACAATGTTTTTTTTGTCCTCCACTGTCCTCCACTGTCCTCCACTGTCCTCCACTGGTCGCTCTTTTCTCATTGCAACGAGCCACACATCTTGCTGCTGTGACAGATATGGGAGTTTATAAATGTTTTATTTGTTTTTTAAATTCTTTGTGGTTCTGTGTGATATGTGGCAAAAGTCTGTCTTCTCTTGAGAGCCAGGTCTGCCTATGGTTGGCTGTCTCAATAGCAAGGCTATGCTCACAGAGTCTGTACATAGTCAACGTTTTTTTTAGGGTCAGTCACAGTGGTTTTTTCTCTCTCTCTCTCTCTCTCTCTCTCTCTCTCTCTCTCTCTCTCTCTCTCTCTCTCTCTCTCTCTCTCTCTCTCTCTCTCTCTCTCTCTCTCTCTCTCTCTCTCTCTTTCTCTCTCTCTCTCTCTCTCTCTCTCTCTCTCTCTCTCTCTCTCTCTCTCTCTCTCTCTCTCTCTCTCTCTCTCTCTCTCTCTCTCTCTCTCTCTCTTTCTCCCTCTCTCTTTCTCTCTCTCTCTCTCTATCTTACTCCCCCTCTCTGTCTGTCTGTCTGTCTGTCTGTCTGTCTGTCTGTCTGTCTGTCTGTCTGTCTGTCTGTCTGTCTGTCTGTCTGTCTGTCTGTCTGTCTGTCTGTCTGTCTGTCTGTCTGTCTGTCTGTCTGTCTGCCTGTCTGCCTGTCTGCCTGTCTGTCTGTCTCTCTACCTTTTCTGTTCTGTAAGAAGATGCATTCTAATTTAGGTATTTAGCTCTGGAACAAATCACTTCTTTATAGCTGTAGAAATATGTTGTAATTACCCTTTATGTTCCTAGCCAGCGTATTCTGCCTGCCACACGCACACGCACACGCACACACACAACACAAAGGCTTCCTGCCCTTAATTATAATTAGCAATGTTAGCACCACTACATCCTGGTGATTAGGATGTATTTAGGTACTTTATATAAAAATATACTTTATTTGATGTGTATGTGTATGTGTATGTGTATGTGTGTGTGTGTGTGTGTGTGTGTGTGTGTGTGTGTGTGTGTGTGTGTGTGTGTGTGTGTGTGTGTGTGTGTGTGTGTGTGTGTGTGTGTGTGTCTGCTTTGTGGGAGACAGAAGCCTCCCACAAAGCAATCTACACTCCCAACAAGAGGCCCGGAATGTATACAAACTGTGAATAGTTTTGCTGCCCTGGAGCCTGATCTTCCTGCACCTGTGACTGCGGCTGCTGTGCCTTCTTCTCCTCCTTCAAAGTTGACGTTGGAAACCTTCCGTCCCTAATAGCTAGAGGGCAATTGAACAAAATGTCCTTACACCATGGTAACCCTGTCTCCCTACAAGCTATGGGTATTGATCATGTTCCGGCCTCTATTAAAAAGGGGACCATCTTAACAATTAAACCAAAGGGAAAGTTTTTGGATTTACAAACTACAGGCCACTAAGTACCCTGGTTTAAATGAAGATATGGATTTCTCACCCTTCCTGTAGGGTCGTGATGGGTCCATTTGCTGTCATCTAGTGGACATTTTGCTCAATTGCCCTCTAGCTATGTTTGGACTGTTGTTCATGTTTTGCTGTGGTCTGGAGTACTGTGGAATATATTGCTTTCTTGTTCTGGACACTTCTCCCAGTCATGGTTAGGGTTGGAACTGCCTCTCTGGGTGTTCTGATGCTTCTAGCTTGGAGTTGTATGCTCATGATAGCATAGCTACAGTATTTCACCTTTTCATGTGTATATTATTGCTTACTAGGTGTGTCCAATTTGGTAACCACTCCCTCTTCTAATTAGGGCTAATTGGAAAAGCCTTTCAAAAGAGGACATTGTATTCTCCTTTTTCTGTACTCCCTGACGAAGGCCATGCAGCCGAAACGCGTCGGTTTTTAAACAACTTTGTTTCTATTGAACATGCCATACTAATAAAGGCATTTTAATTAATTATATGAAGAGTGCCTTGGTCCTCCTTTCTTTTTGATGACCAATTTACACCTTTTACCAAAGAGCACCTTCTATCTACCAAAATATACTATAGTGTACCTTAGTAGCGCTTCCCTTCCTCCTCTTTCTACTAGTTAAACAGCACTTGGGTGGTGCTTAGAGGAAGCAGCTCCACAGTTATTTCTTTCTGTGTTTTTTGAGGACATTTCACAACACAAACTATGGATTTTACCCAAGAATCTACAAGATTTTCCTATTCCCATGAAGAGGGCCAAAGGATTATTACCACTACCTCATTGCTAGATGAGATGACTGCCACAGAGAATACTGGAATGGACTTCAACAAGGCTTACAGAGACTTGCAACACCTTATGGAGAAAGATACCAAACTTGACCTCAATTCTATCACCTTGTCTGATTATTGGAGGAAAGGCCTAATCCCCAGAGGACTCCGTATTATGAAGTTTCCAGCTAATGGAGCACAAGGTAAAACTGAATTTAAAGATAAATGGGAGGCTATTCTCAACAAGTGTTCTTTTGACCTAATGCTACTTCTAATAGAAGATTCTAAAAAGGACAGACAAGTAGTCCAAACAGAAATTGAAGAATTAAAAAGGAAAATTTCAGAACACAGTGATATTTCTAACAAAGCACAATGTGATGAGATCTTGAAAGAGAAAGTAGACACATTCACTCTGACATTGAAGCAAGACAAGCTAAGAAAATTTAGAAGAGATGAAGTAGATTATAGAGATGGCAAGGTCTTTGCCTGGAGAAGACCAACACGCAAGAATTCAGAATCACATCTGCAGAGAAGGAAGCCTAGATCTGTTTCTTTCAACTTTACAAGCAGTGACGATGAGGATCACCCCAGACGCTCAGAGGCTAGCTCCTCCCAAGATTTTTTAGATCAGGAAGAGGAGCCACGCAGGTTCCTCAACAAGAGAGGGAGAGGACGCGGAAGAGGCCAACACGGAGGGGGAGGAAGAATTCAAGACTATCCAACCACACGGAGCAGGACCAGAACAAGGCTGGGATCAGCATTTCTGGAGAACCCCTTTCTGATTGCATAAGGGTCTTGTCTAAAGGACTGTCCTTTGCCCCCACATATTCAACTAATGAATTTAATACAAAGATTGACCTATTTCGTTTCTACAGGAATCTACATCTGAAGGCCTGGTACAAGCAAAACATCTCTCCAACTACAGACGCCAGTGTCTCAGGTCAGGCAGTTTCTGTTCCCTCAAAAACACCTTTTAAGCCCAAGTCCACTTTTTGTCCCATAGTCCAGAATGCCACACTAAATACATTTGCCAAGAAAGTTAATTTTGATGTGGAGAATCTGTTTAAGGGTAAAATTGATTCCAACAAAACACGACGTAATCTTTCTAAGACAGAGAGGGATGCAGTTGAATCATTGTCCAAAAATGAACGGATTGTAATTAAAAAAGCAGACAAAGGTGGTGCTACAGTAGTGTGGTGTAAAGACAAATATGTGACAGAAGCCTACCGTCAATTAGACAATGACGAATTCTACCAATCTCTTACCTTCAACCCTACAGAGGACCTAAAAACTGAATTGAAAGGGATTCTCACAGAAGCTAAGGAAAATGGTTACATTTCAGACAATGAGTTCAAATTTCTTTTCAATGGCAGTCCGCGTATGGCTTCTTTTTACCTTCTTCCAAAAATCCACAAAAATCTTGAAAACCCCCCAGGCAGACCAGTCATTAGTGGTAATGAAAGTCTGACAGAACCCATCTCTAAGTACATTGATTACTTTATTAAGCCTTTTCTGATGTCACTTCCAGCCTATCTAAGATAGCACAGATGTGTTGAACAAAATTAAGGAATTGAAGAATATAGGTACAGCTTCCTTTTTAGTCACCATGGATGTGGAGTCTCTATACACCACCATTGAGCATCAACAAGGTTTGGCAGCGATGCACCATTTCTTGAGTACCCGGCCTGAAACTGAGATGCCTCCTACAGAATTCATTGTATCACTGACTGAATGGACTCTTAATCATAACATCTTTATCTTCCAGGACCGTATTTTCAAACAGGTCAAAGGATGTGCCATGGGAGCTTGCTACAGCCCTTCCTACGCTGGTTTGTACTTGGGTAAATGGGAAAATGACTTCATTTTGGATCCTTCTAATAACCATTTCTTTGACCGGATTATATGGTGGGGACGCTATATTGATGATGTTTGCCTGTTTTGGTCCGGCTCAGAAGATGAACTTATTTCCTTCCACCAATACCTTAACAGCATTAACCCTAACATCAAACTAACTATGGAATACAGCAAGGATAACATTCATTTTTTGGACCTCGACATTAGTAAAAATGACAAAGGTTATTTGCACACATCAATCTTTAGGAAGCCTACAGATGGGAATACCATTCTGAGGGCAGACAGCTTTCAC
Source organism: Salvelinus alpinus (assembly GCF_045679555.1). Lineage (NCBI taxonomy): Eukaryota > Metazoa > Chordata > Actinopteri > Salmoniformes > Salmonidae > Salvelinus > Salvelinus alpinus. The sequence continues at coordinate 53,666,762 of NC_092102.1, read as the reverse complement.
CCCAAAAGGCTAAAAGAGAATATTCCATATGGCCAATTCCAAAGAGTCCGTAGAATTTGCGATCAGGAAACAGACTACAGTGTCAAATCTGCTGAATTGGAGAATCGCTTTTTGGATCGGGGCTACAGCGTTCAGGTCCTGAAAGATGCAGGTATAAGGGCTGGATTACTTGACAGAGAGAACTTGTTACGAAGAGGAGTGCCTCGTGATACATCAGAGAGAGTGTATTTTGTTACAAAATACAGCACTGAAGCAGAGAACATTAAAAGAATCATTAAAAATAATTGGGGAATCATCCAAAGTGATACGCTACTACGCCAAGTCTTTCCTGAACCACCAGTCATAAGCTTTAAGAGATGTCCTACCCTAAATGACAAATTAGTCCACAGTTATCTTCCGGGTGACTCTCAAAAAACTTGGCTTGACCACAAACCCAAGGGCTCTTTTAAATGTTACCAGTGCAACCATTGCAGTAATATTGTACAGAAAAAGTATTTTGTTGACACAGCTTCTAAAATGGAGTATTACCTCAAGCATTTTATTAACTGCAAAACCACTCATGTCATCTATAGACTGGAATGTCCACAGTGCAAGGTGTTCTACATTGGACGGACAAAGAGACGCCTTCAAGATCGCTTGGCGGAACACAAGTACGCCATACGGGTAGACAATGAAGACTACCCCATGGCAAGGCACTACAAGTCCTTACACCATGGTAACCCTGTCTCCCTACAAGCTATGGGTATTGATCATGTTCCGGCCTCTATTAGAAAAGGGGACCGTCTTAAACAGTTAAACCAAAGGGAAAGTTTTTGGATTTACAAACTACAGGCCACTAAGTACCCTGGTTTAAATGAAGATATGGATTTCTCACCCTTCCTGTAGGGTCGCGATGGGTCCATTTGCTGTCATCTAGTGGACATTTTGCTCAATTGCCCTCTAGCTATGTTTGGACTGTTGTTCATGTTTTGCTGTGGTCTGGAGTACTGTGGAATATATTGCTTTCTTGTTCTGGACACTTCTCCCAGTCATGGTTAGGGTTGGAACTGCCTCTCTGGGTGTTCTGATGCTTCTAGCTTGGAGTTGTATGCTCATGATAGCATAGCTACAGTATTTCACCTTTTCATGTGTATATTATTGCTTACTAGGTGTGTCCAATTTGGTAACCACTCCCTCTTCTAATTAGGGCTAATTGGAAAAGCCTTTCAAAAGAGGACATTGTATTCTCCTTTTTCTGTACTCCCTGACGAAGGCCATGCAGCCGAAACGCGTCGGTTTTTAAACAACTTTGTTTCTATTGAACATGCCATACTAATAAAGGCATTTTAATTAATTATATGAAGAGTGCCTTGGTCCTCCTTTCTTTTTGATGACCAATTTACACCTTTTACCAAAGAGCACCTTCTATCTACCAAAATATACTATAGTGTACCTTAGTAGCGCTTCCCTTCCTCCTCTTTCTAAAGGCTAAATTATAGATGGGCTATGTACAGGTGCAGTAATCTGTGAGCTGCTCTGACAGCTGGTGCTTAAGGCTAGTAAGGGAGATAAGTGTTTCCAGCTTCAGAGATTTTTGCAGTTCGTTACAGTCATTGGCAGCAGAGAACTGGAAGGAAAGACGACCAAAGGAGGAATTTGCTTTGGGGGTGACCAGTGAGATATACCTGCTGGAGCGTGTGCTACGAGTGGGTGCTGATATGGTGACCAGTGAGCTGAGATAAGGCGGGGCTTTACCTAGCAGAGACTTGTAGATAACCTGTAGCCAGTGGGTTTGGCGACGAGTATCAAGCGAGGGCCAACCAACGAGAGTGTACAGGTCGCAATGGTGGGTAGTGTATGGGGCTTTGGTGACAAAACGGATGGCACTGTGATAGACTGCATCCAGTTTGTTGAGTAGAGTGTTGGAGGCTATTTTATAGATGACATCACCGAAGTCGAGGATCGGTAGGATGGTCAGTTTTACGAGGGTATGTTTGTGTTTTGTGCTTGTCAAGGGCAGTCACGTCTGGAGTGAACCAAGGGCTATATCTGTTCTTAGTTCTACATTTTTTGAAAGGGGCTTATTTAGGATGGTGAGGAAATTACTTTTAAAGAACGACTAGGCATCCTCTACTGACGTAATGAGGTCAATATCCTTCCAGATACCTGGGCCAGGTCGATTAGAAAGGCCTGCTCGCAGAACTGTTTTAGGGAGCTTTTGACAGTGATGAGGGGTGGTTGTTTGACCACGGACCCATAGCGGATACAGGCAATGAGGCAATGATCGCTGAGATCCTGATTGAAAACAGCAGAGGTGTATTTGGAGGGCAAGTTGGTCAGGATAATATCTATAAGGGTGCCCATGTTTACGGACTTAGGGATGTACCTTGATAATTTGTGTGAGATTGAGGGCATCTAGCTGAGATTGTAGGACGACCGGGGTGTTAAGCATATCCCAGTTCAGGTCACCTAACAGAATGAACTCTGAAGATAGATGGGGGGCAATCAATTCACATATGGTGTCCAGGGCACAGCTGGGAGCTGAGGGGGGTCTATAACAGGTGGCAACAGTGAGAGACTTATTTCTGGAGAGATTAATTTTTTTAATTAGAAGCTCGAACTGTTTGGGAATAGACCTGGAAAGTATGACAGAACTTTGCAAGCTATCTCTGCAGTAGATTGCAACTCCTCAGTTGGCAGTTCTATCTTGATGGAAAATGTTGTAGTTGGGTTTGGAAATCTCAGAATTTTTGGTGGCCTTCCTAAGCCAGGATTCAGACACGGCTAAGACATCCGGGTGACAGAGTGTGCTAAAGCAGTGAGTAAAACAAACTTAGTGTAACGGATGTGAAATGGCTAGCTAGTTAGCGGGTATGCGCTACTAGCATTTCAATCAGTTACGTCACTTGCTCTGAGACTTAAGTAGGGTTTCCCCTTGCTCTGCAAGGGCCGTGGCCTTTGTGGAGCGATGGGTAACGATGCTTCTTGGGCGACCGTTGTTGATGTGTGCAGAAGGTCCCTGGTTCGCGCCCGTGTCGGGGCGAGGGGACGGTTTAAAGTTATACTGTTACATTGATGCTGTTGACCCGGATCACTGGTTGCTGCGGAAAAGGAGGAGGTTGAAAGGGGGGTGAGTGTAACGGATGTGAAATGGCTAGCTAGTTAGCGGGTATGCGCTACTAGCATTTCAATCAGTTACGTCACTTGCTCTGAGACTTAAGTAGGGTTTCCCCTTGCTCTGCAAGGGCCGCGGCTTTTGTGGAGCGATGGGTAACGACGCTTCGTGGGTGTCAGTTGTTGATGTGTGCAGAGGGTCCCTGGTTCGCGCCCGTGTCGGGGCGAGGGGACGTACTAAAGTTATACTGTTACATTAGGGAGGAGGCTTCTGATGTTGACATGCATGAAACCAAGGCTTTTAATGTTACAGAAGTCAACAAATGAGAGTGAATGGGGACTGCAGACACGCAGGGCCTGGGTTAGCCTCCACTATCACCCGAGGAACAGAGGAGGAGTAGGATGAGGGTACGGCTAAAGGCTAGCAAAACTGGTCGTCTAGTGCGTTGGGGACAGAGAATAAAAGGAGCAGATTTCTGGGCGTGGAAGAATAGATTCAGGGCATAATGTGCAGGCGGGTATGGTGGGGTGCGGGTACAGTGGAGTTAAGCCCAGGCCCTGAGTGATGATAAGAGAGGTTTCATCTTTGGACATGCTGGTTATACACCTGCATTGCTTGCTTCTACACCTGCATTGCTTGCTTCTACACCTGCATTGCTTGCTGTTTGGGGTTTTAGGCTGGGTTTCTCTACATGACTTTGATATATAAGCTGATGTAAGAAGGGCTATATAAATACATTTGATTTGATTTTAAATACATTTTATTTTTACTCTGTGAGGTCACCGCATGTGTGGGATGTGGGACAAAGGAGGAATCTAAGGCATGTACAGTGGGACTAGGGGCTCCACAGTAAACTAAAACAATGTTAATTTTCCTTAACAACAGTATACAAGGCATATTGACATTTGAGAGAGACATAAAGCGAGGCATAAAGCAATCACAGGTGTTGATTGGGAGGGCTAGCTAAGTCAACAACGGGTAAGACAATAACAGCTAATCAGCTAAGTCAACAACAACAGGAAAAATGGCAATGAATGGGCAGAGAGGGTCGGTTAACTACACACAGGGCCTGAGTTCGGGGCTAGGGCCGACAGATAAACAAAGGTAAACAAAGTGGAGTACCGTGATAAATGAACAGTCCAGCAGGCATCAGCTATGTAGCCAAGTGATCATAGGGTCCAGTGAACAGCAATAGATGAAACAGGGAAGCCGCTAGGTAGTCGTTACTACGCGGGAGACACAGCGTTTAAAGTTAGCGAGGTAAGCAGAGGCTCCGTCGTCCGGTTGAAGGCACAGCTGATGGAATTACGGACCAGTCGTGGTGGTACGGCGGGGCGCCATGTCGACGAAGGGACCGGGCCAGATGGCGAAAGAGGTTTTGTAGTTTGGTAATTTTGTTTGCTAGTCGGAAGATGCGCCTGGCTCAGGGCTAGCTTCGGGGCTGGGTAACTCAGTTGCAGCTAGATAGCTAGATAGCTGTGATGATCAATGGTCCAGGGTTTACGGCAGGAATCTAGCATTGTAGTGGAGAAAAACAGTCCGCTGCTGGCAGGTATTATCCAGGCTAAAAAAACGGCTGGTGCCTGAGCAGAGGGTAAAGGCCGCTAGCAGTGGCTAACAATGACTAAATAGCTAGTAGCTAATTATCTGACTACCTTCTGATGAAAGTTTTGGCTATTGGGTCTAAAGAAATTGCGGATCCGTGTCACATTGAGTGAGGCGGGTTACCGGAAGGTATATTTAATTTAAAAATGGAAAAAGAGATTGAAAAATAAATTGGAATATATATATACAAAAAAATACAAAAAATACAAAAGTATCCATCTTGGATTTAATGATGGTGTTGGAGTCGTGTTTGGCCACACAGTCGAGGGTGAACAGGGAGTACAGGAGGGGACTAAGCACGAGGGTCCCCAGTGTTGAGGCAGCATGGCAGATGTGTTGTCGCCTACCCTTACCATCTGGGGGCGGCCCGTCATGAAGTCCAGGATCCAGTTGCAGAGGGAGATGTTTAGTCCCAGGGTCCTTAGCTTATTGATGAACTTTGAGGGTATTATGGTGTTGAACGCTTTGCTGTATTCAATGAACAGCATTCTCACATAGGTGTTCCTTTTGTCCAGGTGAGAAAGGGCAATATGGATCGCATCATCTGTGAAACTGTTCGGGTGGTATGTGAATGGGCTCTAGGGTATCCGGGAGGATGCTGTTGATGTGAGCCATGGCCAGCCTTTCAAAGGACAGCTTGTCACACCTGTATTTGTGGACTTTCTTCCATTCTTCTTTGCAGATCCTCTCAAGCTCTGTGATTTGAGCCGGTCGGTCACATTTATTCCGACCCTTTACTCAGTACTTTGTTGAAGCCCCTTTGGCAGCGATTACAGCCTTGAGCCTTCTTGGGTATGATGCTACAAGCTTGGCACACCTGTATTTAGACAGTTTCTAATATTCATCTCTGCAGATCCTCCCAATACCTGTCAGGTTGGAGGGAGAGCGTCACTGCACAGCTATTTTCAGTGATCTCCAGAGATGTTCGATTGGGTTCAAGTCTGGGCTCTGCCTTGGCCACTCAAGGACATTCAGAAACTTGTCCCGAAGGCACTCCTGCATTGTCTTGACTGTGTGCTTAGGGTCGTTCACCCCAGTCTGAGGCCCTCAGTGCTCCGGAGCAGGGTTTCATCAAGGATCTCTCTCTACTTTGCTCCGTTCATCTTTCCCTTGTTCCTCCCGCGCTCAGGTCTGTTCAACGCTGGTCCGACCAATCTGAATCCACGCTTCAAGACTGCTTCGATCACGCGGATTGGAATATGTTCCGCATCGCGTCCAACAACAATATTGACGAATATGCTGATTCGGTGAGCGAGTTCATTAGGAAGTGCATTGACGATGTCGTATCCACAGCAACGATAAAAACATTCCCAAACCAGAAACCGTGGATTGACGGCAGCATTCGCGTGAAACTGAAAGCGCGAACCACTGCTTTTAACCAGGGCAAGGTGACCGGAAGCATGACCGAATACAAACAGTGTAGCTATTCTCTCCGCAAGGCAATCAAACAGGCTAAGTCTCAGTACAGAGACAAAATCGAGTCGAAATTCAACAGCTCAGACACAAGAGGTATGTGGCAGGGTCTACAGTCAATAACGGATTACAAAAAGAAAACCAGCCCCGTCGAGGACCAGGATGTCTTGCTCCCAGACAGGCTAAACAACTTTTTTGCCCGCTTTAAGGACAATACAGTGCCACTGACACGGCCCCCTACCAAAACCTGCGGGCTCTCCTTCACTGCAGCCGAGGTGAGTAAAACATTTAAACGTGTTAACCCTCGCAAGGCTGCAGGCCCAGACGGCATTCCCAGCCGCGTCCTCAGAGCATGCGCAGACCAGCTGGCTGGTGTGTTTACGGACATATTCAATCAATCCTTATCCCAGTCTGCTGTTCCCACATGCTTCAAGAGGGCCACCATTGTTCCTGTTCCCAAGAAAGCTAAGGTAACTGAGCTAAACGACTACCGCCCCGTAGCACTCACTTCCGTCATCATGAAGTGCTTTGAGAGACTAGTCAAGGACCATATCACCTCCACCCTACCGGACACCCTAGACCCACTCCAATTTGCTTACCGACCCAATAGGTCCACAGACGACGCAATCGCAACCACACTGCACACTGCGCTAACCCATATGGACAAGAGGAATACCCATGTGAGAATGCTGTTCATCGATTACAGCTCAGCATTTAACACCATAGTACCCTCCAAACTCGTCATCAAGCTCGAGACCCTGGGTCTCGACCCCGCCCTGTGCAACTGGGTCCTGGACTTCCTGACGGGCCGCCCCCAGGTGGTGAGGGTAGGTAACAACATCTCCACCCCGCTGATCCTCAACACTGGGGCCCCACAAGGGTGCGTTCTGAGCCCTCTCCTGTACTCCCTGTTCACCCACGACTGCGTGGCCATGCACGCCTCCAACTCAATCATCAAGTTTGCGGATGACACTACAGTGGTAGGCTTGATCACCAACAACGACGAGACGGCCTACAGGGAGGAGGTGAGGGCCCTCGGAGTGTGGTGTCAGGAAAATAACCTCATACTCAACGTCAACAAAACAAAGGAGATGATTGTGGACTTCAGGAAACAGCAGAGGGAGCACCCCCCTATCCACATCGACGGGTCAGTAGTGGAGAAGGTGGAAAGTTTTAAGTTCCTCGGTGTACACATCACGGACAAACTGAATTGGTCCACCCACACAGACAGCGTTGTGAAGAAGGCGCAGCAGCGCCTCTTCAACCTCAGGAGGCTGAAGAAATTCGGATTGTCACCAAAAGCACTCACAAACTTCTACAGATGCACAATCGAGAGCATCCTGTCGGGCTGTATCACCGCCTGGTACGGCAACTGCTCCGCCCACAACCGTAAGGCTCTCCAGAGGGTAGTGAGGTCTGCAGAACGCATCACCAGGGGCAAACTACCTGCCCTCCAGGACACCTACACCACCCGATGTCACAGGAAGGCCATAAAGATCATCAAGGACAACAACCACCCATGCCACTGCCTGTTCACCCCGCTATCATCCAGAAGGCGAGGTCAGTACAGGTGCATCAAAGCAGGGACCGAGAGACTGAAAAACAGCTTCTATCTCAAGGCCATCAGACTGTTAAACAGCCACCACTAACATTTAGCGGCCGCTGCCAACATACTGACTCAACTCCAGCCACTTTAAAAATGGGAATTGATGGAAATTATGTAAAAATGTACCACTAGCCACTTTAAGCAATGCCACTTAATACAATGTTTACATACCCTACATTACCCATCTCTTATGTATATATACTGTACTCTATATCATCTACTGCATCTTGCCATCTTTATGCAATACATGTACCACTAGCCACTTTAAACTATGCCACTTTATGTTTACATACCCTACAGTACTCATCTCATACGTATATACCGTACTCTATACCATCTACTGCATCTGCCATGCCGTTCTGTACCACCACTCATTCATATATCTTTATGTACATATTCTTTATCCCTTTACACTTGTGTGTGTGTGTAAGGTAGTAGTGTGGAATTGTTAGGTTAGATTACTGTTGGTTATTACTGCATTGTCGGAACTAGAAGCACAAGCATTTCGCTACACTCGCATTAACATCTGCTAACCATGTGTATGTGACTAATAAAATTTGATTTGATTTGATTTGACTAGTCTCCCAGTCCCTGCCACTGAAAAACATTCCCACATCATGATGCTGCCACCACCATGCTTCACCGTAGGGATGGTGCCAGGTTTCCTCTAGACGTGACGCTTGGCATTCAGGCAAAGAGTTAAATTTTGGCTTCATCAGACCAGAGGATCTCGTTTCTCATGGTCTGAGATTCTTTTAGGTGCCTTTAGTCAAACTCCAAGCGGGCTGTCATTTGCATTTTACTAAGGAGTGGCTTCTGTCTAGCCACTCTACCATAAAGGCCTGATTGGTTGAGTGATGAAGAGATGGTTGTCCTTTTGGAAGGTTCTCCCATCTCCACAGAGGAACTCTTGAGCTCTGTCAGAGTGACTATCGGGTTCTTGGTCACCTCCCTGACCAAGGCCCTTCTACCCCGATTGCTCAGTTTGTCCAGGCGGCCAGCTCTAGGAAGAGTCTTTGTGGTTCCAAATGATGGATGATGGAGGTCACTGTGTTCTTGGGGACCTTCAATGCTGCAGACATTTTTTGGTATCCTTCCCCAGATTTGTGCCTCGACACAATCCTGTCTTGGAGCTCTACGGACAATTCCTTCGACCTCATGGCTGGTTTTTGTTCTGACATGCACTTTCATGCACTTTCAACTGTAGGACCTTATATAGACAGGTGTGTTCCTTTCCAAATCATGTCCAATCAACTGAATGTACCACAGGTGGACTCCAATCAAGTTGTAGAAACTCTACCTGACTATCGGGCTCTCTCTCTCTCTCTCTCTCTCGCTCTCTCTCGCTCTCTCTCGCTCTCTCTCGCTCTCTTAATTTAATTTTAATTTAAGGGCTTTTTTGAGATGGAAACATATGTCTACATTGCTAAAGAACACGAAATAAATAATAAACAAACTGTTAGAGTCCGGTACTCTGGGTACCAAGGGGAACGTTCAGGTGGTCATCCCCTTCCTGACAGAGTCGTACAGCTCCTCTCAGGATCCCCCGGAGAAGTCCATCCCCATCTGCACACTGAAGAACTTCCCCAACGCCATCGAACACACTCTGCAGGTAACACACACACACACTCTGCAGGTAACACACACACACACACACTGCAGGTAACACACACACACACTCTGCAGGTAACACACACACACACTCTGCAGGTAACACACACACACACGTGAAATAAACATTAGAAAAATGTACAGTAAACATTAAACTCCAAAATAATATTATGTGCAAATAGTTAAAGTTCCAATATTAATAAGGGTTGTATTTACAATGGTGTTTGTTCTTCAGTGGTTGCCCGTTTCTTGTGGCAACAGGCTACAAATCTTGCTGCTGTGATGGCACACTGTGGTATTTCACCAAGTAGATATGGGAGTTTATCAAAATTGGATTCGTTTTCGAATTCTTTGTGGGTCTGTGTACTCTGATGGAAATATGAGTCTCTAATATGGTCATACGTTTGGCAGGAGGTTAGGAAGTGCAGCTCAGTTTCCATCTCATTTTGTGGGCAGTGTGCACATAGCGTTTCTTCTCTTGAGAGCCAGGTCTGCCTTCGGTGTCCTTTCTCAATAGCAAGGCTATGCTCACTGAGTCTGTACATAGTCAAAGCTTTCCTTAATTTTGTTTCAGTCACAGTGGTCAGGTATTCTGCCACTGTGAACTCTCTGTTTGGAGCCAAATAGCATTCTAGTTTGCTCGTTTGTTTTTGTTAATTCTTTCCAATGTGTCAAGTAATTATCTTTTTGTTTCCTCATGATTTGGTTTGGTCTAATTGTGTTTCTGTCCTGGGGCTCTGTGGGGTCTGTTTGTGAACAGAGCCCCAGGACCAGCTTGCTTAGGGGCCTCTTCTCCAGGTTCATCTCTCTATAGGTGATGGCTCTGTTATGGAAGGTTTGGGAATCATTTTAGGTGGTTGTAGAATTTAACGGCTCTATTCTGGATTTTGATCATTAGCAGGTATCGGCCTAATTCTGCTCTGCATGCATAGTCTGAATTTGGTGTTTGCCCCATTTAGTTAATTCTTGGTTGGTGAGCAGACCCCAGACCTCACAACCATAAAGGGCAATGGGTTCTATAATTAATTCAAGTATTTTTTGCCAGATCCTAATTGGTATGTGGAATTTTATGTTCCTTTTGATGGCATAGAATGCCCTTCTTGCTTTGTCTCTCAGATCGTTCACAGCTTTGTGGAAGTTACCTGTGGCGCTGATGTTTTGGCCGAGGTATGTATAGTTTTTTGTGTGCTCTGGGGCAACGGTGTCTAGATGGAATTTGTATTTGTGGTCCTGGCCACTGGACCTTTTTTGGAAACCATTATTTTTGTTTTACTAAGATTTACTGTCAGGACCCAGGTCTGACAGAATCTGTGCAGTAGATCTTGGTGCTGCTGTAGGCCCTCCTTGTTTGGAGACAGAAACACCAGCTCATCAGCAAACAGTAGACATTAAGCTGCATCTCACCCCACGACCTTGTGAAAAGAATATGTTTGTGTTTATTGCCAATTTTATCGGCACACTTGTTTGTATACATGGATTTTATAATGTCGTGTCTTCTTCCCCAACACCACTTTCCATCAATTTGTATAGCAGAGGACAGCTTGTCACACCTGTATCATGCCAAATTGAGTCAAAAGCTTTTTGGAAATCAACAAAGCATGAGAGGACTGCCTTTGTTTTGTTTGTTTGTCAATTAGGGTGTGCAGGGTGAATACATGGTCTGTCGTACGGTGATTAGGGTGATTAGGGGTCATTTGGTATAAAGCCAATTTGACATTTGCTCAGTACATTGTTTTCGCTGAGGAAATGTACGAGTCTGTTAATGATAATGCAGAGGATTTTCCCACGGTTGCTGTTGATGCATATCCCACGGTAGTTATTGGGGTCAAATTTGTCTCCTCTTTTGTGGATTGGGTGATCAGTCCTTGGTTCCAAATATTGGGGAAGATGCCAGAGCTGAGGATGATGTTAAAGAGTTTTAGTATAGCCAATTGGAATTTGTGGTCTGTAAATGTTATCATTTCATTGAAGATACCATCAACACCACAGGCCTTTTTGGGTTGGAGGGTTTGTATTTTGTCCTGTAGTTCATTCAATGTAATTGGAGAATCCAGGGGGTTCTGGTAGTCTTTAATAGCTGACTCTAAGTTTTGTTTTTTATCATGTTGATGTTTTTTGCTATTTGTTCTTTGTTATAGAGCCAACAAGATTGTAAAGTGTTTTATCCACACATCTCCATTTTGGATAGATAACTAGTTTTGTTGTTTGTTTAGTGTTTTCCAACTTTCCCAGAAGTGGTTCGATTCTATGAATTCTTCAATTACATTTTTCCGTAGTGTATTTCTGCATTGTTTTTGTGTTACGCCATTTGAATGAGGAGACCAAGGTGCAGCGTGGTAGGCGAACATCTTACTTTTATTAAAATGAACACCGAAAAACAACAAAATATAAAACAAACGTAAAGTTCTGCAGGCTACACAGCAACTATACAAAATCAAGATCCCACAAACTAAGGTGGGAAAAAAGGCTGCCTAAGTATGATCCCCAATCAGAGACAACGATAGACAGCTGCCTCTGATTGGGAACCATACCAGGCCAAACAAAGAAATAGGAAAACTAGATTGCCCACCCTAGTCACACCCTGACCTAACCAAATAGAGAATTAAAACGATCAGGGTCAGGGTGTGCCATAGTGAAGGTGTAGGCTCTGGTTTTCTGGGTCTCTATGCTTTTGGTTGGACAGGTTTCTCAATTTCTTTCTTAGGTTTTTGAATTCTTCATCAAACCATTTGTCATTGTTGTTAGTTTTCTTGGGTTGTCTGCTAGGGAAGCTATGAGGTCAAATATACCGTTTAGGTTTTTTACTGCTAAGTTTACCACTTCACATTTTTTTCAGGAAGTTGTCTGGAAGGGACTGAATGTGTTTTTGCCTACTTGTTTTTTGGTTGGTTTCTACATGACTTTCATTCCATCTAAAGCATTTCCTAATATTACTCAGTGCTTTTCCTTTGATGCCTCATGATTGATTATTGCTCTGTTCAAGTAGACTGTGGTTTTGCTGTGATCTGATAGGGGTGTTAGTGGGCTGACTGTGAACGCTCTGAAAGACACTGGGTTGAGGTCAGTGATAAAGTAGTCTACAGTACTGCTGCCAAGAGATGAGCTATAGGTGTACCTACCATAGGACCCTGGGTTGAGGTCAGTGATAAAGTAGTCTACAGTACTGCTGCCAAGGCGATGAGCTGTAGGTGTACCTACCATAGGACTCTGGGTTGAGGTCAGTGATAAAGTAGTCTACAGTACTGCTGCCAAGGCGCTGAGCTGTAGGTGTACCTACCATAGGACTCTGGGTTGAGGTCAGTGATAAAGTAGTCTACAGTACTGCTGCCAAGGCGCTGAGCTGTAGGTGTACCTACCATAGGACTCTGGGTTGAGGTCAGTGATAAAGTAGTCTACTGTACTACTGCCAAGGCGCTGAGCTGTAGGTGTACCTACTGTAACAGTCCCCTCGAAGCCTACCATTGGCGATTTAGAGACCCAGCGGGCGACAGAGCTGCAGCAGTTGTGACCCGTCTTTGTTGGTTGTTTTGTCAAAGTTGTGTCTGGGGGAGGGAAAGCTGTCACCTCCAGGTTGGTGTTTGTCTCCCTGTGTGCTGAGGGTGTCAGGTTCTTGTCCAGTTCTGACATTTAGGTCGCCACTGACTATTACATGTCCCTGGGCCTGGAAATGATTGATGTCCCCTTCTAGGATGAAGAATCTGTCATTGGGGATTCAATTGGGGGGGGGGGGTGTAGTTAGCACACAGGAGGACATTTTTCTCTGTTGAGATCATTTCCTTATTAATTTCTAGCCAGATGTAAAATGTTCCTGTTTTCACTCATTTAATAAAGTGAGTTAGGTCTGCTCCATACCAAATTAGCATCCGCTCTGCTATCTCCCTCGCGCTTTCTCTCTCTCTCTCTCGCTCTCTCTCACTGTCTCTCTCCTTTCTCGCTCTCTCTACTCACTCCCGCCCTCTCTCTATCTCTCTCTGTCCTCCTCGCTCCATTACTCTGTCAGAATAACTCTCTCTCTTCTCTATGTGCCGGAGGCCAGCCTCTACTGTACATCTTTCTACATCCAAGACTGAAGCACTGTAGTGACAGAATTGGGAGGTGACCAACAACCTTTTGGTTAAAACACAACTTTTGCCCTCAAAATTAACTTGTAGAGCACTTACCAATGCTAGTGTCGGTACACTTTCAAACACATCCAAGGATGCAGGATATTGAAAGTTCTATTTAGAGCCAGTTACCTTGACCCACCAGTGGTAAACATAGAGCCAGTTACCTTGACCCACCAGTGGTAAACATAGAGCCAGTTACCTTGACCCACCACTGGTAAACATAGAGCCAGTTACCTTGACCCACCAGTGGTAAACATAGAGCCAGTTACCTTGACCCACCAGTGGTAAACATAGAGCCAGTTACCTTGACCCACCACTGGTAAACATAGAGCCAGTTACCTTGACCCACCAGTGGTAAACATAGAGCCAGTTACCTTGACCCACCACTGGTAAACATAGAGCCAGTTACCTTGACCCACCACTGGTAAACATAGAGCCAGTTACCTTGACCCACCAGTGGTAAACATAGAGCCAGTTACCTTGACCCACCAGTGGTAAACATAGAGGCAGTTACCTTGACCCACCAGTGGTAAACATAGAGCCAGTTACCTTGACCCACCAGTGGTAAACATAGAGCCAGTTACCTTGACCCACCAGTGGTAAACATAGAGCCAGTTACCTTGACCCACCAGTGGTAAACATAGAGCCAGTTACCTTGACCTACCAGTGGTAAACATAGAGCCAGTTACCTTGACCCACCAGTGGTAAACATAGAGCCAGTTACCTTGACCCACCAGTGGTAAACATAGAGCCAGTTACCTTGACCCACCACTGGTAAACATAGAGCCAGTTACCTTGACCCACCAGTGGTAAACATAGAGCCAGTTACCTTGACCCACCAGTGGTAAACATAGAGCCAGTTACCTTGACCCACCACTGGTAAACATAGAGCCAGTTACCTTGACCCACCAGTGGTAAACATAGAGCCAGTTACCTTGACCCACCACTGGTAAACATAGAGCCAGTTACCTTGACCCACCACTGGTAAACATAGAGCCAGTTACCTTGACCCACCAGTGGTAAACATAGAGCCAGTTTCCTTGACCCACCAGTGGTAAACATAGAGCCAGTTACCTTGACCCACCAGTGGTAAACATAGAGCCAGTTACCTTGACCCACCAGTGGTAAACATTGAGCCAGTTACCTTGACCCACCAGTGGTAAACATAGAGCCAGTTACCTTGACCCACCAGTGGTAAACATAGAGCCAGTTACCTTGACCCACCAGTGGTAAACATAGAGCCAGTTACCTTGACCCACCAGTGGTAAACATAGAGCCAGTTACCTTGACCCACCAGTGGTAAACATAGAGCCAGTTACCTTGACCCACCAGTGGTAAACATAGAGCCAGTTACCTTGACCCACCAGTGGTAAACATAGAGCCAGTTACCTTGACCCACCAGTGGTAAACATAGAGCCAGTTACCTTGACCCACCAGTGGTAAACATAGAGCCAGTTACCTTGACCCACCAGTGGTAAACATAGAGCCAGTTACCTTGACCCACCAGTGGTAAACATAGAGCCAGTTACCTTGACCCACCAGTGGTAAACATAGAGCCAGTTACCTTCACCCACCAGTGGTAAACATAGAGCCAGTTACCTTGACCCACCAGTGGTAAACATAGAGCCAGTTACCTTGACCCACCAGTGGTAAACATAGAGCCAGTTACCTTGACCCACCAGTGGTAAACATAGAGCCAGTTACCTTGACCCACCAGTGGTAAACATAGAGCCAGTTACCTTGACCCACCAGTGGTAAACATAGAGCCAGTTACCTTGACCCACCAGTGGTAAACATAGAGCCAGTTACCTTGACCCACCAGTGGTAAACATAGAGCCAGTTACCTTGACCCACCAGTGGTAAACACAGAGCCAGTTACCTTGACCCACCAGTGGTAAACATAGAGCCAGTTACCTTGACCCACCAGTGGTAAACATAGAGCCAGTTACCTTGACCCACCAGTGGTAAACATAGAGCCAGTTACCTTGACCCACCAGTGGTAAACATAGAGCCAGTTACCTTGACCCACCAGTGGTAAACATAGAGCCAGTTACCTTGACCCACCAGTGGTAAACATAGAGCCAGTTACCTTGACCCACCAGTGGTAAACATAGAGCCAGTTACCTTGACCTACCAGTGGTAAACATAGAGCCAGTTACCTTCACCCACCAGTGGTAAACATAGAGCCAGTTACCTTGACCCACCAGTGGTAAACATAGAGCCAGTTACCTTGACCCACCAGTGGTAAACATAGAGCCAGTTACCTTCACCCACCAGTGGTAAACATAGAGCCAGTTACCTTGACCCACCAGTGGTAAACATAGAGCCAGTTACCTTGACCCACCAGTGGTAAACATAGAGCCAGTTACCTTGACCCACCAGTGGTAAACATAGAGCCAGTTACCTTGACCCACCAGTGGTAAACATAGAGCTAGTTACCTTGACCTTAAAAGAGCTCCCAAACGTTTAAATATATCTCCGTTGGTGTCCTACTCTACTAATTTTACCCATAAACCCTCTCTTTGTTCTCCAGCAGACCTCATGGCCCCTCCCAACCAGGGGGTGATTATGCTAATCAGACCAGAGCGAATGATGGTGATAATTACCACAGAGCTCTGTTCTGCTGCGCGCCTAAAATTACATTCCTCGGGACAATCATCACTCAGCAGTTTCAGTTGCAACCGGAGATGATTCCCCATTAACACACACCCACACGCATGCATACACACACACACACACACGCATTCATACACACACACCCACACGCACACACGCATACACACATACACTAAGGTTGAGTATGGAAAGGTGTGAGAGGCAGGTGGAGGACAGTAAGAGAGGTCTGTTAGAGATTGAGGCCAGCTGCTGCGCCATAATCAATGTGTGTGTGTGTGTGTGTGTGTGTGTGTGTGTGTGTGTGTGTGTGTGTGTGTGTGTGTGTGTGTGTGTGTGTGTGTGTGTGTGTGTGTGTGTGTGTGTGTGTGTGTGTGTGTGTGTGTGTGTGTGTGTGTGTGTGTGTGTGTGTGTGTGTGTGTGTGTGTGTGTGTGTGTGTGTGTGTGTGTGCAATCATTCAGCAGATAATGAGGACAATAGGAGTTAACAGCAGAGCTGATGATGGGGACAGAAGGAGCAGATGATGAGGACAATAGGAGTTAACAGCAGAGCTGATGATGAGGACAATAGGAGCTGATGATGAAGACAAGAGGAGTTAACAGCAAAGCAGATAATGAGGACAATAGGAGCTAACAGCAGAGCTGATGATGAGGACAATAGGAATTAACAGCAGAGCTGATGATGAGGACAATAGGAGTTAACAGCAGAGCAGATGATGAGGACAATAGGAGTTAACAGCAGAGCAGATGATGAGGACAATAGGAGCTAGCAGCAGAGCAGATGATGAGGACAATAGGAGCTGATGATGAGGACAATAGGAGTTAACAGCAGAGCTGATGATGAGTACAATAGGAGCAGATGATGAGGACAATAGGAGCAGATGATGAGGACAATAGGAGCAGATGATGAGGACAATATGAGTTAACAGCAGAGCAGATGATGAGGACAATAGGAGCTAACAGCAGAGCTGATGATGAGGACAATAGGAGTTAACAGCAGAGCTGATGATGAGGACAATAGGAGCAGATGATGAGGACAATAGGAGCAGATGATGAGGACAATAGGAGCAGATGATGAGGACAATATGAGTTAACAGCAGAGCAGATGATGAGGACAATAGGAGCTAACAGCAGAGCTGATGATGAGGACAATAGGAGGTAACAGCAGAGCAGATGATGAGGACAATAGGAGCTGATGATGAGGACAATAGGAGTTAACAGCAGAGCTGATGATGAGTACAATAGGAGCAGATGATGAGGACAATAGGAGCAAATGATGAGGACAATAGGAGTTAACAGCAGAGCTGATGATGAGGACAATAGGAGTTAACAGCAGAGAAGATGATGAGGACAATAGGAGCTAACAGCAGAGCTGATGATGAGGACAATAGGAGCAGGTGATGGGGAAAATATGAGTTCTACTAATTGAGTTCTGACTGATATACTGAAAACTGGATTCATGACTGATATACTGAACACTGGATTCATGACTGATATACTTAACACTGGATTCATGACTGATACACTGAACACTGGAGTCATGACTGATATACTGAACACTGGAGTCATGACTGATAAACTGAACACTGGATTCATGACTGATATACTGAACACTGGATTCATGACTGATATACTGAACACTGGATTCATGACTGATATACTGAACACTGGATTCATGACTGATAAACTGAACACTGGAGTCATGACTGATAAACTGAACACTGGAGTCTTGACTGATATACTGAACACTGGAGTCATGACTGATACACTGAACACTGGAGTCATGACTGATATACTGAACACTGGAGTCATGACTGATATACTGAACACTGGAGTCTTGACTGATATACTGAACACTGGAGTCTTGACTGATATACTGAACACTGGAGTCATGACTGATACACTGAACACTGGAGTCATGACTGATATACTGAACACTGGAGTCATGACTGATATACTGAACACTGGAGTCTTGACTGATATACTGAACACTGGGGTCATGACTGATATACTGTATAGTTGTCAATCAACTGCATACAAGAACCCAGCTGATTGGCAGAAATCATCAC
Source organism: Salvelinus alpinus (assembly GCF_045679555.1). Taxonomy (NCBI): domain Eukaryota; kingdom Metazoa; phylum Chordata; class Actinopteri; order Salmoniformes; family Salmonidae; genus Salvelinus; species Salvelinus alpinus. The sequence goes on along the minus strand of NC_092102.1, from coordinate 53,648,645 downwards.
TTCTGTAGCAGTGTGTTGAACACTGGATGTTGTAGACTCTCTCACACACACATACACACAAATGTAAATGTCATGCCTGTGTAATTTAAAAGTGCAACGAGAGAGAGAGAGAGAGAGAGAGAGAGAGAGAGAGAGAGAGAATGTGTCCTCATGGTAGCTCTTGGTAAAGTCATGATGACCCACAAAGCCTGAGAGAGATCACAGAGGGCACCAAGAAACTACTTGTTTGTGTGAGTGTGTTTCCACAGCAACCAGACTCTATTAATGACTTATAGCCTCTGAGGACTCCAGCTGCAACATACAGCCTGAGGCTGAAATACCACTCTTCTTCTCTACCTCCCAGTAAGACGCACACACTCCTCTGGAGGTCCTTTGGAACGGGAGAAGTATGGGAACAGTTTAGACAGTGTAAATGGTTGAGGGAGGGAGGAAGGAAGGGAGGAAGGAGAGAGAGGAGAGAGAGGGATGGAGGAGAGGGAGGAAGGGAGAGAGGGAGGGAGGAGAGGGGGAAGAGAGAGAGGGAGGGAGGGAGGAGAGGGAGGAGAGAGAGGGAGAGAGGGAGGGAGGAGATGGGGGGAGGAGAGAGAGAGAGGGAGGGAGGGAGGGAGGGAGGGAGGGAGGAGAGAGAGAGGGAGGAGAGGGAGGAAGGAGAGGGAGGGAGGGAAGAGAGAGAGGGAGGGAGGGAGGAGAGAGGGGGAGGGAGGAGAGGGAGGGGAGAGGGAGGGAGGAGAGGGGGAGGGAGGAGAGAGAGGGAGGAGAGAGAGGGAGGAGAGAGAGCGAGGGAGGGAGGGAGGGAGCTACTGGAATGTGGAATTGGGAGTAATGTCCGCGTTTCATTGGTTTCTGTACTGAAGACCCTCTTTCTGTTGTAAACAAGCAAGTCTCTTATGGGCTCCATTAATTATGTACAGGGTATACTGTACGCCTAGGAGAAAAGGGTTCCTAAAGGGTTCTCTGGCGGTCCCCAAAGGAGAACTCTTTTTGGTTCCAGGTAAAAACCCATTTGGGTTCGATGTAGAACCCTTTCCACTGAGGGTTCTACATCGAGCCTGAAAGGGTTCTACCTGCAACCAAAAAGGGTTCTTCAAAGGGTTCTCCTATGGCGACAGCCGAAGAACCCTTTTAGGTTCTAGATAGCACTGTTTGGTTCCAGGTAGAAACCTTCTACGTTCTAGATACACCTTTTGGTTCCAGGTAGAACCATTTTAGGTTCTAGATAACACCTTTTGGTTCCAGGTAGAACCCTTTTAGGTTCTAGATAACACGTTTTATTCTAAGAGAGTACAGTATACTCTACATCAATATACACTGACTGTACAAAACATTAAGAACACCTTCCTAATATTGAGTTGCTGGGGGACTTAAAGGACCACAGTCAGTCAGGAGGAAACATTGTGGTGTAAAATGTTTATTTGGGGGGAAATGAAGGCAGAAATGTTGCAGATGGGGAGGTCTCTAATGAGATAACATGGGATAATGCATTGGGAGAGGTTCAAGTCCCTAGTGAGACACAATGGGATAATGTATTGGGAGAGGTTCAAGTCCCTAGTGAGACACAATGGGAGAATGTATTGGGAGAGGTTCAAGTCCCTAGTGAGACACAATGGGAGAATGTATTGGGAGAGGTTCAAGTCCCTAGTGAGACACAATGGGAGCTGGTGTGAGAGGTGTGTTATGGGTAGTTTCATGCTGTGAGAGGTGTATCTGGTCCTGGTAGTTTCATGCTGTGAGAGGTGTGTCTGGTCCTGGTAGTTTCATTCTGTGAGAGGTGTGTTATGGGTAGTTTCATGCTGTGAGAGGTGTGTCTGCTGGTCCTGGTAGTTTCATGCTGTGAGAGGTGTGTTATGGGTAGTTTCATGCTGTGAGAGGTGTGTCTACTGGTCCTGGTAGTTTCATTATGTGAGAGGTGTGTCTGCTGGTCCTGGTAGTTTCATGCTGTGAGAGGTGTGTCTGCTGGTCCTGGTAGTTTCATGTTGTGAGAGGTGTGTTATGGGTAGTTTCATGCTGTGAGAGGTGTGTTATGGGTAATTTCATGCTGTGAGAGGTGTGTCTGCTGGTCCTGGTAGTGTCATGCTGTGAGAGGTGTGTCTGCTGGTCCTGGTAGTTTCATGCTGTGAGAGGTGTGTCTGCTGGTCCTGGTAGTTTCATGCTGTGAGAGGTGTGTTATGGGTAGTTTCATGATGTGAGAGGTGTGTCTGGTCCTGGTAGTTTCATGCTGTGAGAGGTGTGTGTGCTGTTTCTGGTAGTTTCATGCTGTGGTGTCTGTGCCGGTCCTGATAGTTATGGGTGTGCTCGCTTCCATGCCCATCCGGTCGTAAGTTAGGGCTTGGTTCCCGCCCGGTCGTCAGTTAGGGCTTGGTTCCCGCCCAGTAGTCAGTTAGGGCTTGGATCCCGCCGGGTCGTTAGTAAGGGCTTGGTTCCCGCCCGGTCGCCAGTAAGGGCTTGGTTCCCGCCCGGTCGTCAGTTAGGGCTTGGTTCCCGCCCGGTCGTCAGTTAGGGCTTGGTTCCTGCCAGGTCGTCAGTTAGGGCTTGGTTCCTGCCAGGTAGTCAGTAAAGGCTTGGTTCCCGCCCGGTCGTCAGTTAGGGCTTGGTTCCCGCCCGGTCGTCAGTTAGGGCTTGGTGCCTGCCAGGTCGTCAGTTAGGGCTTGGTTCCCGCCCGGTCTTCAGTTAGGGCTTGGTTCCCGCCCAGTCGTCAGTTAGGGCTTGGTTCCCGCCCGGTCGTCAGTTAGGGCTTGGTTCCCGCCCAGGCGTCAGTTAGGGCTTGGTTCCCGCCCGGTCGTTAGTAAGGGCTTGGTTCCCGCCCGGTCGCCAGTAAGGGCTTGGTTCCCGCCCGGTCGTCAGTTAGGGCTTGGTTCCCGCCCGGTCGCCAGTAAGGGCTTGGTTCCCGCCCGGTCGTCAGTTAGGGCTTGGTTCCCGCCCGGTCGTTAGTAAGGGCTTGGTTCCCGCCCGGTCGTCAGTTAGGGCTTGGTTCCCGCCCGGTCGCCAGTAAGGGCTTGGTTCCCGCCCGGTCGTCAGTTAGGGCTTGGTTCCCGCCCGGTCGTTAGTAAGGGCTTGGTTCCCGCCCGGTCGCCAGTAAGGGCTTGGTTCCCGCCCGGTCGTCAGTTAGGGCTTGGTTCCCGCCCGGTCGTCAGTTAGGGCTTGGTTCCCGCCCGGTCGTTAGTAAGGGCTTGGTTCCCGCCCGGTCGCCAGTAAGGGCTTGGTTCCCGCCCGGTCGTCAGTTAGGGCTTGGTTCCCGCCCGGTCGTCAGTTAGGGCTTGGTTCCCGCCCGGTCGTCAGTTAGGGCTTGGTTCCCGCCCGGTCGTCAGTTAGGGCTTGGTTCCCGCCCGGTCGTCAGTTAGGGCTTGGTTCCCGCCTGGTCGTCAGTTAGGGCTTGGTTCCCGCCCGGTCTTCAGTTAGGGCTTGGTTCCCGCCCGGTCGTCAGTTAGGGCTTGGTTCCCGCCCAGGCGTCAGTTAGGGCTTGGTTCCCGCCCGGTCGTTAGTAAGGGCTTGGTTCCCGCCCGGTCGTCAGTTAGGGCTTGGTTCCCGCCCGGTCGTCAGTTAGGGCTTGGTTCCCGCCCGGTCTTCAGTTAGGGCTTGGTTCCCGCCCGGTCTTCAGTTAGGGCTTGGTTCCCGCCCGGTCGTCAGTTAGGGCTTGGTTCCCGCCCGGTCGTCAGTTAGGGCTTGGTTCCCGCCCGGTCGTCAGTTAGGGCTTGGTTCCCGCCTGGTCGTCAGTTCGGGCTTGGTTCCCGCCTGGTCGCCAGTAAGGGCTTGGTTTTCCCGCCCTTTCTTTGTTCTGGGAGTAGGGTCTTGCGTTGACAACATCTCGGGGCGAGCACACACTCTGACCAGATTACCCACTGTGGGAGCAGGCCTTCTGACCAGATTACCCACTATGGGAGAAGACCTTCTGACCAGATTACCCACTGTGGGAGAAGACCTTCTGACCAGATTACCCACTGTGGGAGAAGACCTTCTGACCAGATTACCCACTGTGGGAGAAGACCTTCTGACCAGATTACCCACTGTGGGAGCAGACCTTCTGACCAGATTACCCACTATGGGAGCAGACCTTCTGACCAGATTACCCACTGTGGGAGAAGACCTTCTGACCAGATTACCCACTGTGGGAGAAGACCTTCTGACCAGATTACCCACTGTGGGAGAAGACCTTCTGACCAGATTACCCACTATGGGAGCACACCCTCTTACCAGAACACCCTCTGACCAGAACATATACAGTGGGGAGAACAAGTATTTGAATCACTGCCGATTTTGCAGGTTTTCCTACTTACAAAGCATGTAGAGGTCTGTACTTTTTATCATAGGTACACATCAACTGTGAGAGACAGAATCTAAAATCCAGAAAATCACATTGTATGATTTTTAAGTAATTAATTTGCATTTTATTGCATGACTTAAGTATTTGATACAATTTTCTGGAATTTTCCAAACTGTTTAAAGGCACAGTCAACTTAGTGTATGTACACTTTTGACACACTGGAATTGTGATTAAGTGAAATAATCTGTCTATAAACAATTGTTGGATAAATAACTTGTGTCATGCACAAAGTGGAAGTACTAACCGACTTGCCAAAACTATAGTTTGTTAACAAGAAATTTGTGGAGTGGTTGAAAAATGAGTTTTAATGACTCCAACCTAAGTGTAAGTAAACATCCGACTTCAACTGTATACAGTGGGGAGAACAAGTATTTGATACACTGCCGATTTTGCAGGTTTTCCTACTTACAAAGCATGTAGAGGTCTGTCATTTTTATCATAGGTACACTTCAACTGTGAGAGACGGAATCTAAAACAAAAATCCAGAAAATCACATTGTATGATTTTTAAGTAATTCATTTGCATTTTATTGCATGACATAAGTATTTGATACATCAGAAAAGCAGAACTTAATATTTGGTACAGAAACCTTAGTTTGTAATTACAGAGATCATACGTTTCCTGTAGTTCTTGACCAGGTTTGCACACACTGCAGCAGGGATTTTGGCCCACTCCTCCATACAGACCTTCTCCAGATCCTTCAGGTTTCGGGGCTGTCGCTGGGCAATACGGACTTTCGGCTCCCTCCAAAGATTTTCTATTGGGTTCAGGTCTGGAGACTGGCTAGGCCACTCCAGGACCTTGAGATGCTTCTTACGGAGCCACTCCTTAGTTGCCCTGGCTGTGTGTTTCGGGTCGTTGTCATGCTGGAAGACCCAGCCACGACCCATCTTCAATGCTCTTACTGAGGGAAGGAGGTTGTTGGTCAAGATCTCGCGATACATGGCCCCGTCCATCCTCCCCTCAATACGGTGCAGTCGTCCTGTCCCCTTTGCAGAAAAGCATCCCCAAAGAATGATGTTTCCACCTCCATGCTTCACGGTTGGGATGGTGTTCTTGGGGTTGTACTCATCCTTCTATTCCTCCAAACACGGCGAGTGGAGTTTAGAGCAAAAAGCTCTAATTTTGTCTCATCAGACCACATGACCTTCTCCCATTCCTCCTCTGGATCATCCAGATGGTCATTGGCAAACTTCAGACGGGCCTGGACATGCGCTGGCTTGAGCAGGGGGACCTTGCGTGCGCTGCAGGATTTTAATCCATGACGGCGTAGTGTGTTACTAATGGTTTTCTTTGAGACTGTGGTCCCAGCTCTCTTCAGGTCATTGACCAGGTCCTGCCGTGTAGTTCTGGGCTGATCCCTCACATTCCTCATGATCATTGATGCCCCACGAGGTGAGATCTTGCATGGAGCCCCAGACCGAGGGTGATTGACCGTCATCTTGAACTTCTTCCATTTTCTAATAATTGTGCCAACAGTTGTTGCCTTCTCACCAAGCTGCTTGCCTATTGTCCTGTAGCCCATCCCAGCCTTGTGCAGGTCTACAATTTATCCCTGATGTCCTTACACAGCTCTCTGGTCTTGGCCATTGTGGAGAGGTTGGAGTCTGTTTGATTGAGTGTGTGGACAGGTGTCTTTTATACAGGTAACGAGTTCAAACAGGTGCAGTTAATACAGGTAATGAGTGGAGAACAGGAGGGCTTCTTAAAGAAAAACTAACAGGTCTGTGAGAGCCGGAATTCTTACTGGTTGGTAGGTGATCAAATACTTATGTCATGCAATAAAATGCAAATTAATTACTTAAAAATCATACAATGTGATTTTCTGGATTTTTGTTTTAGATTCCTTCTCTCACAGTTGAAGTGTACCTATGATAAAAATTACAGACCTCTACATGCTTTGTAAGTAGGAAAACCTGCAAAATCGTCAGTGTATCAAATACTTGTTCTCCCCACTGTATATAACCTATAATCTCACTATCTACACTGAACAAAAATGGCCAGCCAACCCTGGCAGAAAAAGTGACTAGAGAAGGCCAGCCAACCCTGGTATATAAAGTGACTAGAGAAGGCCAGCCAACCCTGGTATATAAAGTGACTAGAGAAGGCCAGCCAACCCTGCTATATAAAGTGACTAGAGAAGGCCAGCCAACCCTGGTATATAAAGTGACTAGAGAAGGCCAGCCAACCTTCACTATATAAAGTGACTAGAGAAGGCCAGCCAACCCTGCTATATAAAGTGACTAGAGAAGGCCAGCCAACCCTGCTATATAAAGTGACTAGAGAAGGCCAGCCAACCCTGCTATATAAAGTGACTAGAGAAGGCCAGCCAATCCTGCTATATAAAGTGACTAGAGAAGGCCAGCCAACCCTGCTATATAAAGTGACTAGAGAAGGCCAGCCAATCCTGGTATATAAAGTGACTAGAGAAGTCCAGCCAACCCTGCTATATAAAGTGACTAGAGAAGGCCTGCCAACCCTGCTAAATAAAGTGACTAGAGAAGGCAAGCCAACCCTGCTATATAAAGTGACAAGAGAAGGCCAGCCAACCTTCACTATATAAAGTGAATAGAGAAGGCCAGCCAACCCTGCTATATAAAGTGACTAGAGAAGGCCAGCCAACCCTGGTAAATAAAGTGACTAGAGAAGGCCAGCCAACTCTGGTACATGAAGTGACAAGAGAAGGCCAGCCAACCTTCACTATATAAAGTGACTAGAGAAGGCCAGCCAACCCTGCTATATAAAGTGACTAGAGAAGGCAAGCCAACCCTGCTATATAAAGTGACAAGAGAAGGCCAGCCAACCTTCACTATATAAAGTGACTAGAGAAGTCCAGCCAACCCTGCTATATAAAGTGACTAGAGAAGTCCAGCCAACCCTGCTATATAAAGTGACTAGAGAAGGCCAGCCAACCCTGCTATATAAAGTGACTAGAGAAGGCCAGCCAACCCTGCTATATAAAGTGACTAGAGAAGGCCAGCCAATCCTGCTATATAAAGTGACTAGAGAAGGCCAGCCAATCCTGCTATATAAAGTGACTAGAGAAGGCCAGCCAATCCTGGTATATAAAGTGACTAGAGAAGGCCAGCCAACCCTGCTATATAAAGTGACTAGAGAAGGCCAGCCAACCCTGGTATATAAAGTGACTAGAGAAGGCCAGCCAACCCTGGTATATAAAGTGACTAGAGAAGGCCAGCCAATCCTGCTATATAAAGTGACTAGAGAAGGCCAGCCAATCCTGGTATATAAAGTGACTAGAGAAGGCCAGCCAACCCTGCTATATAAAGTGACTAGAGAAGGCCAGCCAACCCTGCTATATAAAGTGACTAGAGAAGGCCTGCCAACCCTGGTATATAAAGTGACTAGAGAAGGCCAGCCAACCCTGGTATATAAAGTGACTAGAGAAGGCCAGCCAACCCTGGTATATAATGTGCAGCTGCTACTACTCTTAAACCTTTGGATGCAATCTATCATAGTGCCCTTTCTTTGGTTACAGGTGACAGTTGTGATACTCATCACTGCATCCTGTATCAAAAGGTTGGCCGGACTTCACTTAAAGACCCATAGATCTCCATTACTCCCATTTTGTTTACAAGACTCTACTTCATAAATGACTGTGTAATCTAACATTGCTGTTGAAGAATAGACACCTGATTGGCCTAACTTGTTCACAGGGTTGACGTTGAGGTTCCTACAGTTGGTAAATCTGCTTTTAGTTTTAAAGCACCATATTGCTGGAACAAAATTCAAAACACAATTCATTTTAATTTTTTTTATTTCACCTTAATTTAACCAGGTAGTCTAGTTGAGAACAAGTTCTAATTTACAGCTGCGACCGGGCCAAGACAAAGCAAAGCAGTTCGACACATACAACAACACAGAGTTACACATGGAATAAACAAACATACAGTCAATAATACAGTAGAAAAATCTATATACAGTGTGTGCAAATGAGGTAAGATAAGGGAGGTAAGGCAATAAATAGGCCATGGTGGCGAAGTAATTACAGTATAGCAATTAAACACTGGAATGGTAGAGGTGCAGAAGATGAATGTGCAAGTAGAGATACTGGGGTGCAAAGGAGCAAGATAAATAAATAAATACAGTATGGGGGATGAAGTAGTTGGATGGGCTATTTACAGATGGGCTAGGTACAGGTGCAGTGATCTGTGAGCTGCTCTGATAGCTGGTGCTTAAAGCTAGTGAGGGAGATAAGAGTCTCCAGCTTCAGTGATTTTTGCAGTTCGTTCCAGTCATTGGCAGCAGAGAACTGGAAGGAAAGGTGGCCAAATGAGGAATTGGCTTTGGGGGTGACCAGTGAGATATACCTAATGGAGCGTGTGCTACGGGTGGGTGCTGCTATGGTGACCAGTGAGCTGAGATAAGGCGGGGCTTTACCTAGCAAAGACTTGTAGATGACCTGGAGCCAGTGGGTTTGGCGACGAGTGTGAAGCGAGGGCCAGCCAACGAGAGCGTACAGGTCGCAGTGGTGGGTAGTATATGGGGCTTTGGTGACAAAACGGAAGGCACTGTGATAGACTGCATCCAATTTGTTGAGTAGAGTGTTGGAGGTTATTTTGTAAATGACATCGCCGAAGTTGAGGATCGGTAGGATAGTCAGTTTTACGAGGGTATGTTTGGCAGCATGAATGAAGGATACTTTGTTGCTAAATAGGAAGCTGATTCTAGATTTAATTTTGGATTGGAGATGCTTTATGTGAGTCTGGAAGCAGAGTCTACAGTCTAACCAGACACCTAGGCATTTGTAGTTGTCCACGTATTCTAAGTCAGAACCGTCCAGAGTAGTGATGCAGGACGGGCGGGCAGGTGCAGGCAGCGATTGGTTGAAGAGCATGCATTTAGTTTTACTTGTGTTTAAGAGCAGTTGGAGGCCACGGAAGGAGAGTTGTTTGGCATTGAAGCTCGTTTGGAGGGTTGTTAACACAGTGTCCAAAGAAGGGCCAGAGGTATACAGAATGATGTCGTCTGCGTAGAGCGTTACAGAGTTTATCTCTATAATTATATTGTTTACATTTTTACAAGTATTGTTTGTGCAAGAGAATCTCCAGCAGCAAGAGCGACATCATTGATGTATACAGAGAAGAGAGTCGGCCCGAGAATTGAACCCTGTGGCACCCCCAATAGAGACTGCCAGAGGTCTGGACAACAGACCCTCCGATTTGATGTTCTTGGCCTTCAGGGCAGTTTAAAGTATTGATTGGGGACTTATTTGTGGAGGAATGTAACTGTTTTTCTGGGGTATTTGTGATGTTTTATTTGTGCTTCCTATGACTGTGTTTTTGTGTTTTATATTTTGTGTTTAATGTGTATATTTATGTTGTGGGCTCAAATTACTGGCACCCCTGACTAGCAATGCACAAACAATACTTGTAAAAATGTAAACAATATAATTATAGAGATAAACTCTGTAACGCTCGTCTTTCTCCTCATCTGAAGAGGAGCAAGGATCGGACCAATATGCAGCGTAGTTTAAAGACATAATCACGTTTATTTAAACGAAGACGAAAAAACACTTGAACAAACTACAAAATAACAAACGACGTGAACAGACCTGAACTTGAGAACAAAACACATGAACGCACGAACAGGACGGAACACACGAACGAACGAAACGAAACAGTCCCGTGTGGTACAAACACTGACACAGGAACAATCACCCACAAACAAACAGTGAGAACAGCCTACCTTAATATGGTTCTCAATCAGAGGAAACGTAAAACACCTTTTTTATTTATTTTATTTATTTATTTATTTAACCTTTATTTAACCAGGTAGGCAAATTGAGAACACGTTCTCATTTACAATTGCGACCTGGCCAAGATAAAGCAAAGCAGTTCGACACATACAACAACACATAGTTACACATGGAGTAAAACAAACATATAGTCAATAATACAGTGAAAAAAAAAAAAAAAAAAAAAAAAAAATTAAGTCTATATACAATGTGAGCAAGTGAGGTGAGATAAGGGAGGTGAAGGCAAACAAATATATGTATAAATAAATAAAAATATAAAAGGCCATGGAGGCGAAGTGAGTACAACACAGCAAGTAAAATAAAAACTAAAAAAAAACAATGGAATGGTTGGTTTGCAGTGGAAGAAAGTGCAAAGTAGAGACAGAAATAATGGGGTGCAAAGGAGCAAAATAAATTAATAAATAAATACAGTAGGTAAAGAGGTAGTTGTTTGGGCTAAATTGTAGATGGGTTATGTACAGGTGCAGTAATCTATGAGCTGCTCTGACAGCTGGTGCTTAAAGCTAGTGAGGGAGATAGGTGTTTCCAGTTTCAGAGATTTTTGTAGTTCGTTCCAGTCATTGGCAGCAGAGAACTGGAAGGAGAGGCGTCCAAAGGAAGAATTGGTTTTGGGGGTGACTAGAGAGATATACCTGCTGGAGCGCGTGCTACAGGTAGGTGCTGCTATGGTGACCAGCGAGCTGAGATAAGGGGGGACTTTACCTAGCAGGGTCTTGTAGATGACCTGGAACCAGTGGGTTTGGCGACGAGTATGAAGCGAGGGCCAGCCAACGAGAGTGTACAGGTCGCAGTGGTGGGTAGTATATGGGGCTTTGGTGACAAAACGGATGGCACTGTGATAGACTGCATCCAATTTATTGAGTAGGGTTTTGGAGGCTATTTTGTAAATGACATCACCGAAGTCGAGGATTGGTAGGATGGTCAGTTTTACAAGGGTATGTTTGGCAGCATGAGTAAAGGATGCTTTGTTGCGGAATAGGAAGCCAATTCTAGATTTGACTTTGGATTGGAGATGTTTGATGTGAGTCTGGAAGGAGAGTTTACAGTCTAACCAGACACCTAGGTATTTGTAGGTGTCCACATATTCTAAGTCAGAGCCGTCCAAAGTAGTGATGTTGGACAGGCGGGCAGGAGCAGGCAGTGATCGGTTGAAGAGCATGCATTTGGTTTTACTTGTATTTAAGAGCAGTTGGAGGCCACGGAAGGAGAGTTGTATGGCATTGAAGCTCGCCTGGAGGGTTGTTAACACAGTGTCAAAAGAAGGGCCAGAAGTATACAGAATAGTGTCGTCTGCGTAGAGGTGGATCAGAGAATCACCAGCAGCAAGAGCGACATCATTGATGTAAACAGAGAAGAGAGTCGGTCCAAGAATTGAACCCTGTGGCACCCCCATAGAGACTGCCAGAGGCCCGGACAACAGACCCTCCGATTTGACACACTGAACTCGATCAGAGAAGTAGTTGGTGAACCAGGCGAGGCAATCATTAGAGAAACCAAGGCTGTCGAGTCTGCCAATGAGGAGTCTGCCAACCTGCCCCTAATTGAGAACCATATCAGGCTAATACATTGAACCCAACATAGAAACACATAACATAGAATGCCCACCCCAACTCACGCCCTGACCATACTAAACAAAGACAAAATAAAGGAAATAAGGTCAGGAACGTGACAAACTCAAAATACCAACAAAATACCTGACTAGCAATGCACAAACAATACTTGTAAAAATGTAAACAATATAATTATAGAGATAAACTCGAAATACCAACATGTGAGAAACACTGTACTTTATTAATGTTTCAATGGAACCCACCAACATAATTTATTGATTTAATAAAAAATCTCTGTCCTCCAAATCAAGGTTTCACAATTAATGGCACCCTTAAATATTATTGTAAATAACATCTACCAAAATTAAACCACGTCTTGGAGTCACCAGGTTTCAAAAAGCCCCATCAGACGCCACCTCCACATCCACAGGCTCTTTGGAAGGGTTGCCAGAAGACGCCACCTCCACATCCACAGGCTCTCTGGAAGGGTTGCCAGAAGAAAGCCCTTTCTGACCCCCAAGACACAGATGCAAGCGCTTGGAGTTTGCCAAACGGCAATTAAATTATGACTGGAAGAAGGTGCTCTGGTCAGATGAGACCAAAATTGAACGTTTTGGTCAGATACAGCATCGGCAAGTTTGGTGTCGAAACAGAGATGCATACAAGGAGAGGCACCTCATACCCACGGTGAAATATGGTGGTGGGTCAGAGATGCATACAAGGAGAGGCACCTCATACCCACGGTGAAATATGGTGGTGGGTCAGAGATGCATACAAGGAGAGGCACCTCATACCCACGGTGAAATATGGTGGTGGGTCAGAGATGCATACAAGGAGAGGCACCTCATACCCACGGTGAAATATGGTGGTGGGTCAGAGATGCATACAAGGAGAGGCACCTCATACCCACGGTGAAATATGGTGGTGGGTCAGAGATGCATACAAGGAGAGGCACCTCATACCCACGGTGAAATATGGTGGTGGGTCAGAGATGCATACAAGGAGAGGCACCTCATACCCACGGTGAAATATGGTGGTGGGTCAGAGATGCATACAAGGAGAGGCACCTCATACCCACGGTGAAATATGGTGGTGGGTCAGAGATGCATACAAGGAGAGGCACCTCATACCCACGGTGAAATATGGTGGTGGGTCAGAGATGCATACAAGGAGAGGCACCTCATACCCACGGTGAAATATGGTGGTGGGTCAGAGATGCATACAAGGAGAGGCACCTCATACCCACGGTGAAATATGGTGGTGGGTCAGAGATGCATACAAGGAGAGGCACCTCATACCCACGGTGAAATATGGTGGTGGGTCAGAGATGCATACAAGGAGAGGCACCTCATACCCACGGTGAAATATGGTGGTGGGTCAGAGATGCATACAAGGAGAGGCACCTCATACCCACGGTGAAATATGGTGGTGGGTCAGAGATGCATACAAGGAGAGGCACCTCATACCCACGGTGAAATATGGTGGTGGGTCAGAGATGCATACAAGGAGAGGCACCTCATACCCACGGTGAAATATGGTGGTGGGTCAGAGATGCATACAAGGAGAGGCACCTCATACCCACGGTGAAATATGGTGGTGGGTCAGAGATGCATACAAGGAGAGGCACCTCATACCCACGGTGAAATATGGTGGTGGGTCAGAGATGCATACAAGGAGAGGCACCTCATACCCACGGTGAAATATGGTGGTGGGTCAGAGATGCATACAAGGAGAGGCACCTCATACCCACGGTGAAATATGGTGGTGGGTCAGAGATGCATACAAGGAGAGGCACCTCATACCCACGGTGAAATATGGTGGTGGGTCAGAGATGCATACAAGGAGAGGCACCTCATACCCACGGTGAAATATGGTGGTGGGTCAGAGATGCATACAAGGAGAGGCACCTCATACCCACGGTGAAATATGGTGGTGGGTCAGAGATGCATACAAGGAGAGGCACCTCATACCCACGGTGAAATATGGTGGTGGGTCAGAGATGCATACAAGGAGAGGCACCTCATACCCACGGTGAAATATGGTGGTGGGTCAGAGATGCATACAAGGAGAGGCACCTCATACCCACGGTGAAATATGGTGGTGGGTCAGAGATGCATACAAGGAGAGGCACCTCATACCCACGGTGAAATATGGTGGTGGGTCAGAGATGCATACAAGGAGAGGCACCTCATACCCACGGTGAAATATGGTGGTGGGTCAGAGATGCATACAAGGAGAGGCACCTCATACCCACGGTGAAATATGGTGGTGGGTCAGAGATGCATACAAGGAGAGGCACCTCATACCCACGGTGAAATATGGTGGTGGGTCAGAGATGCATACAAGGAGAGGCACCTCATACCCACGGTGAAATATGGTGGTGGGTCAGAGATGCATACAAGGAGAGGCACCTCATACCCACGGTGAAATATGGTGGTGGGTCAGAGATGCATACAAGGAGAGGCACCTCATACCCACGGTGAAATATGGTGGTGGGTCAGAGATGCATACAAGGAGAGGCACCTCATACCCACGGTGAAATATGGTGGTGGGTCAGAGATGCATACAAGGAGAGGCACCTCATACCCACGGTGAAATATGGTGGTGGGTCAGAGATGCATACAAGGAGAGGCACCTCATACCCACGGTGAAATATGGTGGTGGGTCAGAGATGCATACAAGGAGAGGCACCTCATACCCACGGTGAAATATGGTGGTGGGTCAGAGATGCATACAAGGAGAGGCACCTCATACCCACGGTGAAATATGGTGGTGGGTCAGAGATGCATACAAGGAGAGGCACCTCATACCCACGGTGAAATATGGTGGTGGGTCAGAGATGCATACAAGGAGAGGCACCTCATACCCACGGTGAAATATGGTGGTGGGTCAGAGATGCATACAAGGAGAGGCACCTCATACCCACGGTGAAATATGGTGGTGGGTCAGAGATGCATACAAGGAGAGGCACCTCATACCCACGGTGAAATATGGTGGTGGGTCAGAGATGCATACAAGGAGAGGCACCTCATACCCACGGTGAAATATGGTGGTGGGTCAGAGATGCATACAAGGAGAGGCACCTCATACCCACGGTGAAATATGGTGGTGGGTCAGAGATGCATACAAGGAGAGGCACCTCATACCCACGGTGAAATATGGTGGTGGGTCAGAGATGCATACAAGGAGAGGCACCTCATACCCACGGTGAAATATGGTGGTGGGTCAGAGATGCATACAAGGAGAGGCACCTCATACCCACGGTGAAATATGGTGGTGGGTCAGAGATGCATACAAGGAGAGGCACCTCATACCCACGGTGAAATATGGTGGTGGGTCAGAGATGCATACAAGGAGAGGCACCTCATACCCACGGTGAAATATGGTGGTGGGTCAGAGATGCATACAAGGAGAGGCACCTCATACCCACGGTGAAATATGGTGGTGGGTCAGAGATGCATACAAGGAGAGGCACCTCATACCCACGGTGAAATATGGTGGTGGGTCAGAGATGCATACAAGGAGAGGCACCTCATACCCACGGTGAAATATGGTGGTGGGTCAGAGATGCATACAAGGAGAGGCACCTCATACCCACGGTGAAATATGGTGGTGGGTCAGAGATGCATACAAGGAGAGGCACCTCATACCCACGGTGAAATATGGTGGTGGGTCAGAGATGCATACAAGGAGAGGCACCTCATACCCACGGTGAAATATGGTGGTGGGTCAGAGATGCATACAAGGAGAGGCACCTCATACCCACGGTGAAATATGGTGGTGGGTCAGAGATGCATACAAGGAGAGGCACCTCATACCCACGGTGAAATATGGTGGTGGGTCAGAGATGCATACAAGGAGAGGCACCTCATACCCACGGTGAAATATGGTGGTGGGTCAGAGATGCATACAAGGAGAGGCACCTCATACCCACGGTGAAATATGGTGGTGGGTCAGAGATGCATACAAGGAGAGGCACCTCATACCCACGGTGAAATATGGTGGTGGGTCAGAGATGCATACAAGGAGAGGCACCTCATACCCACGGTGAAATATGGTGGTGGGTCAGAGATGCATACAAGGAGAGGCACCTCATACCCACGGTGAAATATGGTGGTGGGTCAGAGATGCATACAAGGAGAGGCACCTCATACCCACGGTGAAATATGGTGGTGGGTCAGAGATGCATACAAGGAGAGGCACCTCATACCCACGGTGAAATATGGTGGTGGGTCAGAGATGCATACAAGGAGAGGCACCTCATACCCACGGTGAAATATGGTGGTGGGTCAGAGATGCATACAAGGAGAGGCACCTCATACCCACGGTGAAATATGGTGGTGGGTCAGAGATGCATACAAGGAGAGGCACCTCATACCCACGGTGAAATATGGTGGTGGGTCAGAGATGCATACAAGGAGAGGCACCTCATACCCACGGTGAAATATGGTGGTGGGTCAGAGATGCATACAAGGAGAGGCACCTCATACCCACGGTGAAATATGGTGGTGGGTCAGAGATGCATACAAGGAGAGGCACCTCATACCCACGGTGAAATATGGTGGTGGGTCAGAGATGCATACAAGGAGAGGCACCTCATACCCACGGTGAAATATGGTGGTGGGTCAGAGATGCATACAAGGAGAGGCACCTCATACCCACGGTGAAATATGGTGGTGGGTCAGAGATGCATACAAGGAGAGGCACCTCATACCCACGGTGAAATATGGTGGTGGGTCAGAGATGCATACAAGGAGAGGCACCTCATACCCACGGTGAAATATGGTGGTGGGTCAGAGATGCATACAAGGAGAGGCACCTCATACCCACGGTGAAATATGGTGGTGGGTCAGAGATGCATACAAGGAGAGGCACCTCATACCCACGGTGAAATATGGTGGTGGGTCAGAGATGCATACAAGGAGAGGCACCTCATACCCACGGTGAAATATGGTGGTGGGTCAGAGATGCATACAAGGAGAGGCACCTCATACCCACGGTGAAATATGGTGGTGGGTCAGAGATGCATACAAGGAGAGGCACCTCATACCCACGGTGAAATATGGTGGTGGGTCAGAGATGCATACAAGGAGAGGCACCTCATACCCACGGTGAAATATGGTGGTGGGTCAGAGATGCATACAAGGAGAGGCACCTCATACCCACGGTGAAATATGGTGGTGGGTCAGAGATGCATACAAGGAGAGGCACCTCATACCCACGGTGAAATATGGTGGTGGGTCAGAGATGCATACAAGGAGAGGCACCTCATACCCACGGTGAAATATGGTGGTGGGTCAGAGATGCATACAAGGAGAGGCACCTCATACCCACGGTGAAATATGGTGGTGGGTCAGAGATGCATACAAGGAGAGGCACCTCATACCCACGGTGAAATATGGTGGTGGGTCAGAGATGCATACAAGGAGAGGCACCTCATACCCACGGTGAAATATGGTGGTGGGTCAGAGATGCATACAAGGAGAGGCACCTCATACCCACGGTGAAATATGGTGGTGGGTCAGAGATGCATACAAGGAGAGGCACCTCATACCCACGGTGAAATATGGTGGTGGGTCAGAGATGCATACAAGGAGAGGCACCTCATACCCACGGTGAAATATGGTGGTGGGTCAGAGATGCATACAAGGAGAGGCACCTCATACCCACGGTGAAATATGGTGGTGGGTCAGAGATGTTTTGGGGCTGTTTTAATTCCAGAGGTCCAGGGGCACTGGTTAAGATTGATGGCATAATGAAATCCACCAAGTATCAGGCCATTTTGGCTGACGATCTGGTTGCCTCTGCCAGAAGGCTGGGACTTGGACGTAGGTGGACTTTCCAACAAGACAATGACCTAAAACATACCTCAAGATTCACACAGAAATGGTTCTGTGACAACAAAATCAATGTTCTGCCATGGCCATCTCAGTCGCCGGACCTCAATCCAATCGAAAACCTGTGGGCTGAGTTGAAGAGGGCAGTTGATAAGCGCAAACCCAAGAATGTGAAGGATCTTGAAAGGATCTGCATGAGGAATGGTTCAAAATCCCTCCAAATGTGTTCCTTAACCTTGTCAAACATTACAGGAAAAGACTCCATGCTGTTATCCTTGCCAGAGGTGGTTGCACTAAGTACTAAATGAGGAGTGCCAATAATAATGAAACATTGATTCTGGTGAAATGTATTTTGCATAAAACATTTTATGATTTTGGTACAGTATTTCTGTTGTTAAGTTGGTATTTTGAGTTTCTCTCTAAAATCATATTGTTTATATTTTTGTAAGTATTGTTTGTGCCAGTCAAGGGTGCCAGTAATTTTGGAGACCACTGTATTGGTTGCATTTGTAAAATAGACCTAGGTCAATTACGTCAAATCAAGAAGTGAAACTATGAGATCAGGTTGCACAGCATTGTGTGTGTGTATATAATGCTTTCTAACTGTTCTTCTCTGTCATTGTGTTGAGATGCTGATTATGTCACACAATAACAAGCGGCCAAGACCAGACCTCTCTCTCGCTCTCTCTTTCTGTCATCACTCATTTTCTCTCATCCTCTGGTTCCTGGGTTACGGCACGGCAACTCCTGGCCGGGGAGACTTTGCTCTACAGATGACCTTGTCCTTCTCCTCCTGTCTAAGACAGCTGATGATCAACTGAGTACCACTGTTCTGTATCTTTTAACAACCACCACCTCCTCCAGGTAACCCCCATTGGCTTGGGAAGGGGCGGGGGTGGGGCCGGGGGCAGGGGTGAGTGCTTGATTTGTTGAGTCACAGGAAGAGATTTTTAATCTAAAGGTTAAACCAGTCTAATGTAGGTTAGAGGTGAGTGATGGGTACTCTGATGTCTGACTGATTGACAACAGAGAAAAATGGAAAGAGATTGACATGTCTGTTGTCCCCATCATCTCACCATCTATACTACATCCCTCCATCCATCCATCATCCCTCCATATCCTCATCCCTCCATATCCTCATCCCTCCATATCCTCATCCCTCCATCCCTCATCTCACCATCTATACTACATCCCTCCATCCATCCATCATCCCTCCATATCCTCATCCCTCCATCCCTCATCTCACCATCTATACTACATCCCTCCATCATCCATCATCCCTCCATATCCTCATCCCTCCATCCCTCATCTCACCATCTATACTACATCCCTCCATCCATCCATCATCCCTCCATATCCTCATCCCTCCATCCCTCATCTCACCATCTATACTACATCCCTCCATCCATCATCCCTCCATTTCCCCATCCTTCCATATCCTCATCCTTCCATAACTCCATCCATCCATCATCCCTCCATATCCTCATCCCTCCATATCCTCATCCTTCTATTCCCTCCATCCCTCATCTCACCATCTATCCACAATCCTTCCCTCCATCACTCCATCCACACCTCCCATCTAGACCTTCAGTCAGTAGCTATGGGACTCTGTTAGCTACGGCATCACATCTAGACCTTCAGTCAGTAGCTATGGGACTCTGTTAGCTACGACAACACATCTAAACCTTCAGTCAGTAGCTATGGGACTCTGTTAGCTACGACATCCCATCTAGACCTTCAGTCAGTAGCTATGGGACTCTGTTAGCTACGACATCCCATCTAGACCTTCAGTCAGTAGCTATGGGACTCTGTTAGCTACCACATCCCATCTAGACCTTCAGTCAGTAGCTATGGGACTCTGTTAGCTACGACATCCCATCTAGACCTTCAGTCAGTAGCTATGGGACTCTGTTAGCTACGACATCCCATCTAGACCTTCAGTCAGTAGCTATGGGACTCTGTTAGCTACGACATCCCATCTAGACCTTCAGTCAGTAGCTATGGGACTCTGTTAGCTACGACATCCCATCTAGACCTTCAGTCAGTAGCTATGGGACTCTGTTAGCTACGACATCCCATCTAGACCTTCAGTCAGTAGCTATGGGACTCTGTTAGCTACGACATCCCATCTAGACCTTCAGTCAGTAGCTATGGGACTCTGTTAGCTACGACATCCCATCTAGACCTTCAGTCAGTAGCTATGGGACTCTGTTAGCTACCACATCCCATCTAGACCTTCAGTCAGTAGCTATGGGACTATGTTAGCTACGACATCCCATCTAGACCTTCAGTCAGTAGCTATGGGACTCTGTTAGCTACGACATCCCATCTAGACCTTCAGTCAGTAGCTATGGGACTCTGTTAGCTACGACATCCCATCTAGACCTTCAGTCAGTAGCTATGGGACTCTGTTAGCTACGACATCCCATCTAGACCTTCAGTCAGTAGCTATGGGACTCTGTTAGCTACGACATCCCATCTAGACCTTCAGTCAGTAGCTATGGGACTCTGTTAGCTACGACATCCCATCTAGACCTTCAGTCAGTAGCTATGGGACTCTGTTAGCTACGACATCGCATCTAGACCTTCAGTCAGTAGCTATGGGACTCTGTTAGCTACGACATCCCATCTAGACCTTCAGTCAGTAGCTATGGGACTCTGTTAGCTACGACATCCCATCTAGACCTTCAGTCAGTAGCTATGGGACTCTGTTAGCTACGACATCCCATCTAGACCTTCAGTCAGTAGCTATGGGACTCTGTTAGCTACGACATCCCATCTAGACCTTCAGTCAGTAGCTATGGGACTCTGTTAGCTACGACATCCCATCTAGACCTTCAGTCAGTAGCTATGGGACTCTGTTAGCTACGACATCCCATCTAGACCTTCAGTCAGTAGCTATGGGACTCTGTTAGCTACGACATCCCATCTAGACCTTCAGTCAGTAGCTATGGGACTCTGTTAGCTACGACATCCCATCTAGACCTTCAGTCAGTAGCTATGGGACTCTGTTAGCTACGACATCCCATCTAGACCTTCAGTCAGTAGCTATGGGACTCTGTTAGCTACGACATCCCATCTAGACCTTCAGTCAGTAGCTATGGGACTCTGTTAGCTACGACATCCCATCTAGACCTTCAGTCAGTAGCTATGGGACTCTGTTAGCTACGACATCCCATCTAGACCTTCAGTCAGTAGCTATGGGACTCTGTTAGCTACCACATCCCATCTAGACCTTCAGTCAGTAGCTATGGGACTCTGTTAGCTACGACATCCCATCTAGACCTTCAGTCAGTAGCTATGGGACTCTGTTAGCTACGACATCCCATCTAGACCTTCAGTCAGTAGCTATGGGACTCTGTTAGCTACGACATCCCATCTAGACCTTCAGTCAGTAGCTATGGGACTCTGTTAGCTACGACATCCCATCTAGACCTTCAGTCAGTAGCTATGGGACTCTGTTAGCTACGACATCCCATCTAGACCTTCAGTCAGTAGCTATGGGACTCTGTTAGCTACGACATCCCATCTAGACCTTCAGTCAGTAGCTATGGGACTCTGTTAGCTACGACATCCCATCTAGACCTTCAGTCAGTAGCTATGGGACTCTGTTAGCTACGACATCCCATCTAGACCTTCAGTCAGTAGCTATGGGACTCTGTTAGCTACGACATCCCATCTAGACCTTCAGTCAGTAGCTATGGGACTCTGTTAGCTACCACATCCCATCTAGACCTTCAGTCAGTAGCTATGGGACTCTGTTAGCTACGACATCCCATCTAGACCTTCAGTCAGTAGCTATGGGACTCTGTTAGCTACCACATCCCATCTAGACCTTCAGTCAGTAGCTATGGGACTCTCACACTAGAAGCCAGGACCTTCTGATTGAAATATTGCCTTTCCTCATCTCCTCATCTGTCACTACTATGTCATTAGTGTTTAGGCATTAAAAAGATTGGAGTGGATTTGGGACATAGAGGCAGTCTCATTGCGAATTTTTCTCATCCTCTCAGACTAGTATTATCATTACATTAAATGGTGTCTGTCACTCTAACAGGTCCATTTGACTTTCTGCAGCCAGACCAAGACCCAGTTCATGTACTACATTCAGCAGTTATCTGTGGTTGTTTCCATGTCTTTCAGCTGTGAGACACGCTAATGTAAGTGTATAATGTAGAGCCATGAGGAGTGCTGAGGATGTAGCCTAGTTCCTGAGGTTAATCGAGTGGTTGGAGACCCTATATATAGTACTGAAAGAGAGGAACCCATTTTAAAGAGCCTCTGGCTGTCCCTGTCCCTTAGCTTCAGTCCCTCTGGACACAGGGCCTTATAATACTGAGCAGTACTGTACTGGCCTCAATAGTGACAGCAAATCTCTGACTGATACTGTACATAGACTCTCCATCTGTCTGTCTGTCTGTCTGTCTGCCTGTCTGTCTGTCTGTCTGTCTGTCTGTCTGTCTGTCTGTCTGTCTGTCTGTCTGTCTGTCTGTCTGTCTGTCTGTCTGTCTGTCTGTCTGTCTGTCTGTCTCTGTCTGTCTCTGTCTGTCTGTCTGTCTGTCTGTCTGTCTGTCTGTCTGTCTGTCTGTCTGTCTGTCTGTCTGTCTGTCTGTCTGTCTGTCTCTCTCTCTCTCTCTCTCTCTCTCTCTCTCTCTCTCTCTCTCTCTCTCTCTCTCTCTCTCTCTCTCTCTCTCTCTCTCTGTCTCTCTCTGTCTCTCTCTCTGTCTCTCTCTGTCTCTCTCTCTCTGTCAATTCAATTCAATTCAATTCAAGGGGCTTTATTGGCATGGGAAACATGTGTTAACATTGCCAAAGCAAGTGAGGTAGATAATATACAAAAGTGAAATAAGCAATAAAAATTAACAGTAAACATTACACATACAGAAGTTTCAAAACAATAAAGACATTACAAATGTCATATTATATATATACAGTGTTGTAACAATGTACAAATGGTTAAAGTACACAAGGGAAAATAAATAAGCATAAATATGGGTTGTATTTACAATGGTGTTTGTTCTTCACTGGTTGCCCTTTTCTTGTGGCAACAGGTCACAAATCTTGCTGCTGTGATGGCACACTGTGGTATTTCACCCAGTAGAAATGGGAGTTTATCAAAATTGGATTTGTTTTCGAATTCTTTGTGGGTCTGTGTAATCTGAGGGAAATATGTCTCTCTAATATGGTCATACATTGGGCAGGAGGTTAGGAAGTGCAGCTCAGTTTCCACCTCATTTTGTGGGCAGTGAGCACATAGCCTGTCTTCTCTTGAGAGCCATGTCTGCCTACGGTGGCCTTTCTCAATAGCAAGGCTATGCTCACTGAGTCTGTACATAGTCAAAGCTTTCCTTAAGTTTGGGTCAGTCACAGTGGTCAGGTATTCTGCCACTGTGTACTCTCTGTTTAGGGCCAAATAGCATTCTAGTTTGCTCTGTTTTTTTGTTAATTCTTTCCAATGTGTCAAGTAATTATCTTTTTGTTTTCTCATGATTTGGTTGGGTCTAATTGTGCTTCTGTCCTGGGGCTCTGTGGGGTTTGTTTGTATTTGTGAACAGAGCCCCAGAACCAGCTGGCTGAGGGGACTCTTCTCCAGGTTAATCTCTCTGTAGGTGAGGGCTTTGAGTTGGACTGTGTGGGCATCGCTTCCTTTTAGGCGGTTGTAGAATTGAACAGCTCTTTTCTAGATTTTGATAATTAGTGGGTATAGTCCTAATTCTGCTGTGCATGCATTTTTGGGGGTTTTTCAATCTACACAAAGTATAGTTTTGCAGAATTCTGCTTGCAGAGTCTCAATTGTCCCATTGTGTGAATTCTTGGTTAGTGAGTTGACAACAGACCTCACAACCATAGAGGGCAATGGGTTCGATACCTGACTGAAGTATTTGTAGCCAGATCCTAATTGGGATGTTGAGCTTTTTTATGTTCCTATTGATGGCATAGAAGGCCCTTCTTGGCTTGTCTCTTAGATCATGCCTTGTCAAAGTTACATGTTTAGGCCGAGGTGTAATTATTTGTGTGCTCTAGGGCAACAGTGTCTAGAAGGAATTTGTATTTGTGGTCCTAGCAACTGGACCTTTTTTGGAACACCATTATTTTGGTATTACTGAGATTTACTGTCAGGGTCCAAGTCTGACAGAATCTTTGCAGAAGATCTAGGTGTGGCTGTGCTCCTTGGTTGGGGACAGAAGCACCAGATCATCAGCAAACAGTAGACATTTAATTTCTGTGTCCAGTAGGTTGAGGCCGGGGGCTGCAGATTTTTCTAGTGCCCTCACCAATTTGTTGATAAAAATGTTGAAGAGGGTGGGGCTTAAGCTGCATCCCTGTCTCACCCCACGGACCTGTGGAAAGAAATTTGTGTTTTTTGCAGTGTGCACACTGGTTTTGTCGTGCCATCTTCACAACTGCCTTAGTGTGCTTGGACCATGTTAGTTTGTTGGTGATGTGGACACCTAGGAACTTGAAACTCTCAAACTGCTCCACTACAGCCCTGTTGATGAGAATGGGGGCGTGCTCGGTCCTCTTTTTCCTGTAGTCCACAATCATCTCCTTTATCTTCATCACGTTGAGGGAGAGGTTGTTGTCATGGCACCACACGGCCAGGTTTCTCTCCCTACAGGCTGTCTCGTTGTTGTCGGTCATCAGGCCTACCACTGTTGTGTCATCGGCAAACTTAATGATGGTGTTAATGATGGTGATGGTGAATCTTTTAGGGTGCTATTAAAATTGGAGTGGGTCTAGGGTTTCTGGGAATATGGTGTTGAAGTGAGCCATGACCAGCCGTTCAAAGCACTTCATGGATACAGACATGAGCTCTACGGGTCGGTAGTCATTTAGGCAGGACCTTAATGTTCTTGCGCACAGGCACTATGCTGGTCTGTTTGAAACATGTTGGTATTACAGACTCGGACAGGGAGAGGTTGAAAATGTCAGTGAAGACATTAGCCAATGAAATGAAGACACTTGCTAGTTGGTCAGCGCATGCTTGCAGTACACGTCCTGGTGATCCGTCTGGCCCTGCGGCCTTGTGAATGTTGACCTTTTTAAAGGTTTTTCTCATATCGGCTGCGGAGAGCGTGATCACAGCTGGTGCTCTCATGCATGTTTCAGTTTTATTTGCCTCGAAAGCAAGCATAGAAGTAGTTTAGCTCATCTCGTAGGCTCGTGTCACTGGGCAGCTCTCGGCGGTGCTTCCCTTTGTAGTCTGTAATGGTTTGCAAGCCCTGCCACATCCGACGAGCGTCAGAGCCGGTGTTGTACGACTCGATCTTAGTCCTGTTTTGACGCTTTGCCAGTTTGATGGTTCGTCAGAGGGCGAAGCGGGATTTCTTATAATTTTCCGGGTTAGAGTCCCGCTCCTTGAATGTGGAAGCTCTAGCCTTTAGCTCAGTGTGGATTCTGCCTGTAGTTTGGGTATGTACGGTATATACGTACAGTCACTGAGGGGACAACGTCATCAATGCACTTATTGATTAAGCCAATGACTGATGTGGTTTACTCCTCAATGCCATCGGAGGAATCCCGGAACATATTCCAGTCTGTGATAGCAAAACAGTCCTGTAGCTTAGAATCTGCTTCATCTGACCACTTTTTTATTGATCTAGTCACTGGTGTTTCATGCTTTAATTTTAAGCAGGAATCAGGAGTATAGAATTATGGTCAGAGTTGCCAAATGGCGGGTGAGGGACAGCGTTGTATGCGTCTCTGTGTGTGGAGTATAGGTGGTCCAGAGTTTTTTTTCCTCTGGTTGCACATGTAACATGCTGATTGAAATTTCCCTGCATTATAAAGTCCCCGGCTATTAGGAGCGCCGCCTCTTGGTGAGCGTTTGCTTGTTTGCTTATGGCGGAATACAGCTCATTCAATGCTGTCTTAGTGCCAGCCTCTGACTGTGTTGTTGCGTAAACAGCTACAAAGAATACAGTTGAAAACTCTCTGGGTAGGTAGTATGGTCTACAGCTTATCATGACATACTCTACCTCAGGCGATCAATAGCTCGAGACGTCCATAGATACTGTGTTGTTTACAAAAATACGTAGACCGCCACCCCTTGTCTTACAAGACGCCGCTGGGAGTCTTTAATAGTTTATTCTAAAATTTGTATTTGATCGTGTATATGTTTTTACTGTTTGTTCTTTGTGGTAGGGCCAAAAAGATTGAAGAAGTGGTTAATTCATACATCTCAGTTTTGGATAGATAACTCTTTGTGTTGTTGTTAGTTTAGAGTTTTCTCTTTCTCTCTCTCTCTCATATTACAGGAAGCAGATGCCCAGTAACATCAATGATCACTCAGAATTACCTCAATGTTCCTCCTACTCTCCTTCCTGTGTGTGTGAGGCAGGTAGGGCTGGTAATAGACAGAGGGAGAGAGAAAACAGAGAGAGAGAAAGGAGAGGGAGAAACAGAGAGAGAAAGAAAGGAGAGAAAAAAAGGAGAGGGAGAAACAGAGGGAGAGAGAGAGAAACAGAGAGAGAGAAACAGAGAGAGAGAGAGAGAGACAGAGAGACAGACAGAGAGACGGACGGACGGACGGACATGTTTAGAAACATATTCCTTATGTTTTTGGCTATTATCTCTAAACTGTTGCTTACATTCTGAACAACCTAAACAACTGAAGATGTCACAAACCACTTCCATTGACAGTCAGATCTGGATAAGCTGTTATACATTTTTTACCATGAGGCAGTGTGTGTATGACTTGAACCCAATTGGCATGCAACCAGAGCATATTTATTGGAATGGTAAACAGTGGGCACGTGCAGCATTAAAATTGTGTTTAGTCCTGGTGTTTTAGTGGTGGTGTTTTAGTGGTGGTGTTTTAGTGGTGGTGTTTTAGCGGTGGTGTTTTAGTGGTGGTGTTTTAGTCCTGGTGTTTTAGTGGTGGTGTTTTAGTCCTGGTGTTTTAGTCCTGGTGTTTTAGTCCTGGTGTTTTAGTAGTGGTGTTTTAGTCCTGGTGTTTTAGTGCTGGTGTTTTAGTCCTGGTGTTTTAGTCCTGGTGTTTTAGCGGTGGTGTTTTAGTCCTGGTGTTTTAGTGGTGGTGTTTTAGTGGTGGTGTTTTAGTGGTGGTGTTTTAGTCCTGGTGTTTTAGTGCTGGTGTTTTAGTCCTGGTGTTTTAGTCCTGGTGTTTTAGCGGTGGTGTTTTAGTCCTGGTGTTTTAGTGGTGGTGTTTTAGTGGTGGTGTTTTAGTGGTGGTGTTTTAGTCCTGGTGTTTTAGTCCTGGTGTTTTAGTGCTGGTGTTTTAGTGGTGTTGTTTTAGTGTTGGTGTTTTAGTGGTGGTGTTTTAGTGGTGGTGTTTTAGTGGTGGTGTTTTAGTGGAGGTGTTTTAGTGGTAGTGTTTTAGTCCTGGTGTTTTAGTCCTGGTGTTTTAGTGCTGGTGTTTTAGTCCTGGTGTTTTAGTG
Organism: Salvelinus alpinus; assembly: GCF_045679555.1. Lineage (NCBI taxonomy): Eukaryota > Metazoa > Chordata > Actinopteri > Salmoniformes > Salmonidae > Salvelinus > Salvelinus alpinus. The sequence goes on along the minus strand of NC_092102.1, from coordinate 53,621,766 downwards.
GTGGTGTTTTAGTCCTGGTGTTTTAGTCCTGGTGTTTTAGTCCTGGTGTTTTAGTGGTGGTGTTTTAGTGGTAGTGTTTTAGTCCTGGTGTTTTAGTGGAGGTGTTTTAGTGGTAGTGTTTTAGTCCTGGTGTTTTAGTCCTGGTGTTTTAGTGCTGGTGTTTTAGTGCTGGTGTTTTAGTCCTGGTGTTTTAGTCCTGGTGTTTTAGTCCTGGTGTTTTAGTGGTGGTGTTTTAGTCCTGGTGTTTTAGTCCTGGTGTTTTAGTCCTGGTGTTTTAGTCCTGGTGTTTTAGTGCTGGTGTTTTAGTGCTGGTGTTTTAGTCCTGGTGTTTTAGTCCCGGTGTTTTAGTCCTGGTGTTTTAGTCCTGGTGTTTTAGTGATGGTGTTTTAGTCCTGGTGTTTTAGTGCTGGTGTTTTAGTCCTGGTGTTTTAGTCCTGGTGTTTTAGTCCTGGTGTTTTAGTCCTGGTGTTTTAGTGCTGGTGTTTTAGTCCTGGTGTTTTAGTGCTGGTTTTTTAGTCCTGGTGTTTTAGTCCTGGTGTTTTAGTCCTGGTGTTTTAGTGGTTGTGTTTTAGTCCTGGTGTTTTAGTGGTGGTGTTTTAGTGGTGGTGTTTTAGTGGTGGTGTTTTAGTGCTGGTGTTTTAGTCCTGGTGTTTTAGTGGTGGTGTTTAGTGGTGGTGTTTTAGTGATGGTGTTTTAGTCATGGTGTTTTAGTCCTGGTGTTTTAGTCCTGTTGTTGTAGTGGTGGTGTTTTAGTCCTGGTGTTTTAGTGCTGGTGTTTTAGTGCTGGTGTTTTAGTCCTGGTGTTTTAGTGGTGGTGTTTTAGTCCTGGTGTTTTAGTGGTGGTGTTTTAGTCCTGGTGTTTTAGTGGTGTTTTAGTCCTGGTGTTTTAGTCCTGGTGTTTTAGTCCTGGTGTTTTAGTGCTGGTGTTTTAGTGGTGGTGTTTTAGTGGTGGTGTTTTAGTGGTGGTGTTTAGTGGTGGTGTTTTAGTGATGGTGTTTTAGTCATGGTGTTTTAGTCCTGGTGTTTTAGTCCTGGTGTTTTAGTCCTGGTGTTTTAGTCCTGGTGTTTTAGTCCTGGTGTTTTAGTCCTGGTGTTTTAGTCCTGGTGTTTTAGTCCTGGTGTTTTAGTCCTGGTGTTTTAGTCCTGGTGTTTTAGTCCTGGTGTTTTAGTCCTGGTGTTTTAGTCCTGGTGTTTTAGTCCTGGTGTTTTAGTCCTGGTGTTTTAGTGCTGGTGTTTTAGTCCTGGTGTTTTAGTCCTGGTGTTTTAGTCCTGGTGTTTTAGTCCTGGTGTTTTAGTCCTGGTGTTTTAGTGCTGGTGTTTTAGTGCTGGTGTTTTAGTCCTGGTGTTTTAGTCCTGGTGTTTTAGTCCTGGTGTTTTAGTGGTGGTGTTTTAGTCCTGGTGTTTTAGTCCTGGTGTTTTAGTCCTGGTGTTTTAGTGATGGTGTTTTAGTGCTGGTGTTTTAGTCCTGGTGTTTTAGTCCCGGTGTTTTAGTCCTGGTGTTTTAGTCCTGGTGTTTTAGTGATGGTGTTTTAGTCCTGGTGTTTTAGTGCTGGTGTTTTAGTCCTGGTGTTTTAGTCCTGGTGTTTTAGTCCTGGTGTTTTAGTCCTGGTGTTTTAGTGCTGGTGTTTTAGTCCTGGTGTTTTAGTGCTGGTTTTTTAGTCCTGGTGTTTTAGTCCTGGTGTTTTAGTCCTGGTGTTTTAGTGGTTGTGTTTTAGTCCTGGTGTTTTAGTGGTGGTGTTTTAGTGGTGGTGTTTTAGTGGTGGTGTTTTAGTGCTGGTGTTTTAGTCCTGGTGTTTTAGTGGTGGTGTTTAGTGGTGGTGTTTTAGTGATGGTGTTTTAGTCATGGTGTTTTAGTCCTGGTGTTTTAGTCCTGGTGTTTTAGTCCTGGTGTTTTAGTGGTGGTGTTTTAGTCCTGGTGTTTTAGTCCTGGTGTTTTAGTCCTGGTGTTTTAGTGCTGGTGTTTTAGTGCTGGTGTTTTAGTGCTGGTGTTTTATTCCTGGTGTTTTAGTCCTGTTGTTTTAGTCCTGGTGTTTTAGTCCTGGTGTTTTAGTCCTGGTGTTTTAGTGATGGTGTTTTAGTCCTGGTGTTTTAGTCCTGGTGTTTTAGTCCTGGTGTTTTAGTCCTGGTGTTTTAGTCCTGGTGTTTTAGTCCTGGTGTTTTAGTGCTGGTGTTTTAGCGGTGGTGTTTTAGCGGTGGTGTTTTAGTCCTGGTGTTTTAGTGGTGGTGTTTTAGTGCTGGTGTTTTAGTGCTGGTGTTTTAGTCCTGGTGTTTTAGTCCTGGTGTTTTAGTGGTGGTGTTTTAGTGCTGGTGTTTTAGTCCTGGTGTTTTAGTCCTGGTGTTTTAGTCCTGGTGTTTTAGTGCTGGTGTTTTAGTGCTGGTGTTTTAGTGCTGGTGTTTTATTCCTGGTGTTTTATTCCTGGTGTTTTAGTCCTGGTGTTTTAGTCCTGGTGTTTTAGTCCTGGTGTTTTAGTCCTGGTGTTTTAGTCCTGGTATTTTAGTGGTGTTTTTTTAGTCCTGGTGTTTTAGTCCTGGTGTTTTAGTCCTGGTGTTTTAGTCCTGGTGTTTTAGTCCTGGTGTTTTAGTCCTGGTGTTTTAGTCCTGGTGTTTTTGTCCTGGTGTTTTGGTCCTGGTGTTTTAGTGGTGGCGTTTTAGTCCTGGTGTTTTAGTCCTGGTGTTTTAGTCCTGGTGTTTTAGTCCTTGTGTTTTAGTGCTGGTATTTTAGTCCTGGTATTTCAGTGGTGGTGTTTTAGTCCTGGTGTTTTAGTCCTGGTGTTTTAGTCCTGGTGTTTTAGTCCTGGTGTTTTAGTCCTGGTGTTTTAGTCCTGGTGTTTTAGTGGTGGTGTTTTAGTCCTGGTGTTTTAGTTGTGGTGTTTTAGTCCTGGTGTTTTAGTCCTGTTGTTGTAGTGGTGGTGTTTTAGTCCTGGTGTTTTAGTGCTGGTGTTTTAGTGGTGGTGTTTTAGTCCTGGTGTTTTAGTCCTGGTGTTTTAGTGGTGGTGTTTTAGTCCTGGTGTTTTAGTGGTGGTGTTTTAGTCCTGGTGTTTTAGTGGTGTTTTAGTCCTGGTGTTTTAGTGGTGGTGTTTTAGTCCTGGTGTTTTAGTGGTGTTGTTTTAGTGGTGGTGTTTTAGTGGTGGTGTTTTAGTGGTGGTGTTTTAGTGGTGGTGTTTTAGTGCTGGTGTTTTAGTCCTGGTGTTTTAGTGGTGGTGTTTTAGTCCTGGTGTTTTAGTGGTGGTGTTTTAGTCCTGGTGTTTTAGTGGTGTTTTAGTCCTGGTGTTTTAGTGGTGGTGTTTTAGTCCTGGTGTTTTAGTGGTGTTGTTTTAGTGGTGGTGTTTTAGTGGTGGTGTTTTAGTGGTGGTGTTTTAGCGGTGGTGTTTTAGTGCTGGTGTTTTAGTAGTGGTGTTTTAGTGGTGGTGTTTTAGTGGTGGTGTTTTAGTGGTGGTGTTTTAGTGCTGGTGTTTTAGTCCTGGTGTTTTAGTGGTGGTGTTTAGTGATGGTGTTTTAGTCATGGTGTTTTAGTCCTGGTGTTTTAGTCCTGGTGTTTTAGTCCTGGTGTTTTAGTGGTGGTGTTTTAGTCCTGGTGTTTTAGTCCTGGTGTTTTAGTCCTGGTGTTTTAGTGCTGGTGTTTTAGTGCTGGTGTTTTAGTGCTGGTGTTTTATTCCTGGTGTTTTAGTCCTGGTGTTTTAGTCCTGGTGTTTTAGTCCTGGTGTTTTAGTCCTGGTGTTTTAGTCCTGGTGTTTTAGTCCTGGTGTTTTAGTCCTGGTGTTTTAGTCCTGGTGTTTTAGTCCTGGTGTTTTAGTCCTGGTGTTTTAGTGCTGGTGTTTTAGCGGTGGTGTTTTAGCGGTGGTGTTTTAGTCCTGGTGTTTTAGCGGTGGTGTTTTAGTGGTGGTGTTTTAGTGCTGGTGTTTTAGTCCTGGTGTTTTAGTCCTGGTGTTTTAGTGGTGGTGTTTTAGTGCTGGTGTTTTAGTCCTGGTGTTTTAGTCCTGGTGTTTTAGTCCTGGTGTTTTAGTCCTGGTGTTTTAGTGCTGGTGTTTTAGTGCTGGTGTTTTAGTGCTGGTGTTTTATTCCTGGTGTTTTATTCCTGGTGTTTTAGTCCTGGTGTTTTAGTCCTGGTGTTTTAGTCCTGGTGTTTTAGTCCTGGTGTTTTAGTCCTGGTGTTTTAGTCCTGGTGTTTTAGTCCTGGTGTTTTAGTCCTGGTGTTTTAGTCCTGGTGTTTTAGTCCTGGTGTTTTTGTCCTGGTGTTTTAGTCCTGGTGTTTTAGTGGTGGCGTTTTAGTCCTGGTGTTTTAGTCCTGGTGTTTTAGTCCTGGTGTTTTAGTCCTGGTGTTTTAGTCCTGGTGTTTTAGTCCTTGTGTTTTAGTGCTGGTATTTTAGTCCTGGTATTTCAGTGGTGGTGTTTTAGTCCTGGTGTTTTAGTCCTGGTGTTTTAGTGGTGTTTTTTTCCTGGTGTTTTCGTCCTGGTGTTTTAGTCCTGGTGTTTTAGTCCTGGTGTTTTAGTCCTGGCGTTTTAGTCCTGGTGTTTTAGTCCTGGTGTTTTAGTCCTGGTGTTTTAGTCCTTGTGTTTTAGTGCTGGTGTTTTAGTCCTGGTGTTTTAGTCCTGGTGTTTTAGTCCTGGTGTTTTAGTCCTGGTGTTTTAGTGGTGGTGTTTTAGTCCTGGTGTTTTAGTGGTGGTGTTTTAGTCCTGGTGTTTTAGTCCTGGTGTTTTAGTCCTGTTGGTGTTTTAGTGGTGGTGTTTTAGTGGTGGTGTTTTAGTGGTGGTGTTTTAGTCCTGGTGTTTTAGTCCTGGTGTTTTAGTCCTGGTGTTTTAGTGCTGGTGTTTTAGTGGTGGTGTTTTAGTGGTGGTGTTTTAGTGGTGGTGTTTAGTGGTGGTGTTTTAGTGATGGTGTTTTAGTCATGGTGTTTTAGTCCTGGTGTTTTAGTCCTGGTGTTTTAGTCCTGGTGTTTTAGTCCTGGTGTTTTAGTCCTGGTGTTTTAGTCCTGGTGTTTTAGTCCTGGTGTTTTAGTGCTGGTGTTTTAGTGCTGGTGTTTTAGTCCTGGTGTTTTAGTCCTGGTGTTTTAGTCCTGGTGTTTTAGTCCTGGTGTTTTAGTGATGGTGTTTTAGTCCTGGTGTTTTAGTCCTGGTGTTTTAGTCCTGGTGTTTTAGTCCTGGTGTTTTAGTGGTGGTGTTTTAGTCCTGGTGTTTTAGTGGTGGTGTTTTAGTGCTGGTGTTTTAGTCCTGGTGTTTTAGCCCTGGTGTTTTAGTGGTGGTGTTTTAGTCCTGGTGTTTTAGTCCTGGTGTTTTAGTCCTGGTGTTTTAGTCCTGGTGTTTTAGTCCTGGTGTTTTAGTCCTGGTGTTTTAGTGCTGGTGTTTTAGCGGTGGTGTTTTAGTGGTGGTGTTTTAGTCCTGGTGTTTTAGTGGTGGTGTTTTAGTGCTGGTGTTTTAGTCCTGTTGTTTTAGTCCTGGTGTTTTAGTGGTGGTGTTTTAGTGCTGGTGTTTTAGTCCTGGTGTTTTAGTCCTGGTGTTTTAGTCCTGGTGTTTTAGTCCTGGTGTTTTAGTGCTGGTGTTTTAGTGCTGGTGTTTTAGTCCTGGTGTTTTAGTGCTGGTGTTTTAGTCCTGGTGTTTTAGTCCTGGTGTTTTAGTCCTGGTGTTTTAGTCCTGGTGTTTTAGTCCTGGTGTTTTAGTCCTGGTGTTTTAGTCCTGGCGTTTTAGTCCTGGTGTTTTAGTGGTGGTGTTTTAGTCCTGGTGTTTTAGTCCTGGTGTTTTAGTCCTTGTGTTTTAGTGCTGGTGTTTTAGTCCTGGTATTTCAGTGGTGGTGTTTTAGTCCTGGTGTTTTAGTCCTGGTGTTTTAGTCCTGGTGTTTTAGTCCTGGTGTTTTAGTCCTGGTGTTTTAGTACTGGTGTTTTAGTCCTGGTGTTTTAGTCCTGGTGTTTTAGTGGTGGTGTTTTAGTCCTGGTGTTTTAGTGCTGGTGTTTTAGTCCTGGTGTTTTAGTCCTGTTGTTGTAGTGGTGGTGTTTTAGTCCTGGTGTTTTAGTGCTGGTGTTTTAGTGGTGGTGTTTTAGTCCTGGTGTTTTAGTGGTGGTGTTTTAGTCCTGGTGTTTTAGTGGTGGTGTTTTAGTCCTGGTGTTTTAGTGGTGTTTTAGTCCTGGTGTTTTAGTCCTGGTGTTTTAGTCCTGGTGTTTTAGTGGTTGTGTTTTAGTCCTGGTGTTTTAGTCCTGTTGTTTTAGTGGTGGTGTTTTAGTGGTGGTGTTTTAGTCCTGGTGTTTTAGTGGTGGTGTTTTAGTCTTGGTGTTTTAGTGGTGGTGTTTTAGTGTTGGTGTTTTAGTGGTGGTGTTTTAGTCCTGGTGTTTTAGTCCTGGTGTTTTAGTGCTGGTGTTTTAGTGCTGGTCTTTTAGTCCTGGTGTTTTAGTCCTGGTGTTTTAGTCCTGGTGTTTTAGTGGTGGTGTTTTAGTGGTTGTGTTTTAGTCCTGGTGTTTTAGTCCTGGTGTTTTGGTGGTGGTGTTTTAGTCCTGGTGTTTTAGTGGTGGTGTTTTAGTCCTGGTGTTTTAGTGGTGTTTTAGTCCTGGTGTTTTAGTCCTGGTGTTTTAGTCCTGGTGTTTTAGTGGTGGTGTTTTAGTGGTGGTGTTTTAGTCCTGGTGTTTTAGTCCTGGTGTTTTAGTCCTGGTGTTTTAGTCCTGGTGTTTTAGTCCTGGTGTTTTAGTCCTGTTGTTTTAGTGGTGGTGTTTTAGTGGTGGTGTTTTAGTCCTGGTGTTTTAGTGGTGGTGTTTTAGTCTTGGTGTTTTAGTGGTGGTGTTTTAGTCCTGGTGTTTTAGTGGTGGTGTTTTAGTCCTGGTGTTTTAGTCCTGGTGTTTTAGTGCTGGTGTTTTAGTGCTGGTCTTTTAGTCCTGGTGTTTTAGTCCTGGTGTTTTAGTCCTGGTGTTTTAGTGGTGGTGTTTTAGTGGTTGTGTTTTAGTCCTGGTGTTTTAGTCCTGGTGTTTTAGTGGTGGTGTTTTAGTGGTGGTGTTTTAGTCCTGGTGTTTTAGTCCTGGTGTTTTAGTCCTGTTGTTTTAGTCCTGGTGTTTTAGTCCTGGTGTTTTAGTCCTGGTGTTTTAGTCCTGGTGTTTTAGTCCTGGTGTTTTAGTCCTGGTGTTTTAGTGGTGGTGTTTTAGTCCTGGTGTTTTAGCGGTGGTGTTTTAGTCCTGGTGTTTTAGTGGTGGTGTTTTAGTCCTGGTGTTTTAGTGGTGGTGTTTATAAACCCCAGGTCAGAGTAACGTTTGTGTTTATAAACCCCAGGTCAGAGTAACGTTTGTGTTTATAAACCCCAGCTCAGAGTAACGTTCGTGTTTATAAACCCCAGCTCTCATGTCGTGGGCGGGGACACCAATTGGAGAGAGTCCGAGGGAGAGAAGACCAGACAGAAATAGGGAGAGAGAGAGAGACAGAGAGAGGAGAGAGATAGACAGAAAGAGAGAGAGATAGACAGAAAGAAAGAGAGAGAGAGAGAGAGAGAGAGAGAGAGAGAGAGAGAGAGAGAGAGAGAGAGAGAGAGAGAGAGAGAGAGAGAGAGAGAGAGAGAGAGAGAGAGAGAGAGAGAGAGAGAGAGAGAGAGAGAGGAGAAGCCATGGCGGTGTCAGGTTAACAGGGGGTTGCAGCTGGTGCCCCTGCATACATCTCCATCTCAGTGTTCCCATGGACGACCACCTCAGCATCCTGCAATCCCCACCTCATTCTGTTACCAAGACCCATCGGGACCACCCCAACCTGCGGAACCGCGACACCCTTGTGAACCACGGATTCACGGAGACAGACATCGACGTGACGATGGTCGTGGCATGCGGAGGAGACAACATGCTGGAGGAGTCGGGAGCTTTACCAGGTCACCACTCTCTGGACAGTTACGAACGGACCCAACCGGACCACGAGTGCTGCGAGCGTGTAGTCGTCAATATCTCCGGGCTGCGCTTCGAGACGCAGCTGAAGACCCTCTCCCAGTTCCCTGAAACTCTGCTGGGGGACCCCAACAAGAGGATTAGGTAACTATACCACTTATATAGGTTATTATCCTGTATTGATCATAACCCTAACTCTAACCCCAACAAGAGGATAAGGTAACTATACCACTTATATAGGTTATTATCCTGTATTGATCATAACCCTAACTCTAACCCCAACAAGAGGATAAGGTAACTATACCACTTATATAGGTTATTATCCTGTATTGATCATAACCCTAACTCTAACCCCAACAAGAGGATAAGGTAACTATACCACTTATATAGGTTATTATCCTGTATTGATCATAACCCTAACTCTAACCCCAACAAGAGGATAAGGTAACTATACCACTTATATAGGTTATTATCCTGTATTGATCATAACCCTAACTCTAACCCCAACAAGAGGATAAGGTAACTATACCACTTATATAGGTTATTATCCTGTATTGATCATAACCCTAACTCTAACCCCAACAAGAGGATTAGGTAACTATACCACTTATATAGGTTATTATCCTGTATTGATCATAACCCTAACTCTAACCCCAACAAGAGGATTAGGTAACTATACCACTTATATATGTTATTATCCTGTATTGATCATAACCCTAACTCTAACCCCAACAAGAGGATTAGGTAACTATACCACTTATATAGGTTATTATCCTGTATTGATCATAACCCTAACTCTAACCCCAACAAGAGGATTAGGTAACTATACCACTTATATAGGTTATTATCCTGTATTGATCATAACCCTAACTCTAACCCCAACAAGAGGATGAGGTAACTATACCACTTATATAGGTTATTATCCTGTATTGATCATAACCCTAACTCTAACCCCAACAAAAGGATTAGGTAACTATACCACTTATATATGTTATTATCCTGTATTGATCATAACCCTAACTCTAACCCCAACAAGAGGATTAGGTAACTATACCACTTATATATGTTATTATCCTGTATTGATCATAACCCTAACTCTAACCCCAACAAGAGGATTAGGTAACTATACCACTTATATAGGTTATTATCCTGTATTGATCATAACCCTAACTCTAACCCCAACAAGAGGATTAGGTAACTATACCACTTATATAGGTTATTATCCTGTATTGATCATAACCCTAACTCTAACCCCAACAAGAGGATGAGGTAACTATACCACTTATATAGGTTATTATCCTGTATTGATCATAACCCTAACTCTAACCCCAACAAGAGGATTAGGTAACTATACCACTTATATATGTTATTATCCTGTATTGATCATAACCCTAACTCTAACCCCAACAAGAGGATTAGGTAACTATACCACTTATATAGGTTATTATCCTGTATTGATCATAACCCTAACTCTAACCCCAACAAGAGGATAAGGTAACTATACCACTTATATAGGTTATTATCCTGTATTGATCATAACCCTAACTCTAACCCCAACAAGAGGATGAGGTAACTATACCACTTATATATGTTATTATCCTGTATTGATCATAACCCTAACTCTAACCCCAACAAGAGGATGAGGTAGGGAAGCACTTAATATTTACTCTACTAGTTACTGGTTACTGTTTACTATGTTTTGTGTTGTCTTAACGTGTGTCGAGTTTACTGCTGACAATTAATCAATTATGTAGTAATATATAAATGTATTTATGTCTATTTATGTGCTTGTCTCTCTCTCTATGTCTCTCTTTCTTTGTCTCTTTTGTTGCCTCTGTCTGTCTGTTAATCAATAAAGTATTACTTCATTTGTATATGTCTCGCTCCCTCTCTCCCTCTCTTTCGCTGTCCCCCTCTCTCTTTCTCTATCCCCCCTTTCTCTTTCTCTGTCCCCCTCTCTCTTTCTCTGTCCCCCCTCTCTTTCTCTATCCCCCTCTCTCTCTTTCTCTGTCCCCCCCTCTCTTTCTCTGTCACCCCTCTCGCTTTCTCTGTCCCCTCTCTCGCTTTCTCTGTCCTCCCTCTCTCTTGCTCTGTCACCCCCCCTCTCCAGGTACTTTGACCCTCTGAGGAACGAGTATTTCTTTGACAGGAACCGGCCCAGTTTTGACGCCATCCTCTACTACTACCAGTCGGGCGGGCGTATCAGGAGACCCGTCAACGTGCCCATAGACATCTTCTCCGAGGAGATCTGCTTCTACGAGCTGGGAGAGGAGGCCATGGAGAAGTTCAGAGAGGATGAGGGTTTTATTAAGGAAGAGGAGAGACCACTACCCGACAACGAACTGCAGAGAAAGGTGTGGTTTGTACTTATTTTGTATCTTGAATGTCGTTTTTTTCCCCCCAAGCTTTCTCTTTAGTTCATCAATTACATATGCTAATTAATTGAGTCACTTCCTGTGAGAGCTGTGAATAACCTGTCTGTCCACCCCTATTCTCTGTCACCCTCACAAAGGTCTTTGAAGCCGCAACGAGTCAGGACGTTTTTTATGCTTGCTGTACATACGCTGTAAAATAAATAAAGGCTTTTAATTGTTCCATGATGCCTTGATTTTGCACAAAGGCTTTTTGTGTTTGTTTGCTATCCAGCATGAACTTTTGTTTGTGCTCCATCTTGTGTAAACTAATATATAGTATTTCTCCTCTCATCTTCAAGGTTAACACAGTATGTCTTCTCTTATTTTAATTGTATTTATTTTATTTATTTCACCTTTATTTAACCAGGTAGGCCAGTTGAGTACAAGTTCTCATTTACAACTGCGACCTGGCCAAGATAAAGCAAAGCAGTGCGACAAAAACAACAACACAGAGTTACACATAAACAAACGTACAGTCAATAACACAGAAGAAAAATTTAAAAATCTTTATACAGGGTGTGCAAATGTAGAAGAGTAGGGAAGTAGGAAATATTTTGGCCCTAGTGGCAAAAATAATTACAATTTTAGGATTAACACTGGAGTGATAGATGTGCAGATGATGAATGTGCAAGTAGAGATACTGGGGTGCAAAAGAGCAAGAGGATAAGTAATAATATGGGGATGAGGTAGTCGGGTGGGCTATTTACAGATTGGCTGTGTACAGGTACAGTGATCGGTAAGCTGCTCAGACAGCTGATGCTTAAAGTTAGTGAGGGAGATATAAGACTCCAACTTCAGAGATTTTTGCAATTCGTTCCAGTCATTGGCAGCAGAGAACTGGAAGGAAAGGCGGCCGAAGGAAGTGTTGGCTTTGGAGATGACCAGTGAGATATACCTGCTGGAGCGTGTGCTACGGGTGGGTTTTGTATGGTGACCAGTGAGCTGAGATAAGGCGGGGCTTTACCTAGCAAAGACTTATAGATGAAAATCACACCTTAAAAGGTGTAGTTAATATTGTATGTCTTCTCTTTCTCATCTTAAAGGTTGTGGTTAATACAGTATGTCTTCTCTTATCTTCAAGGTGTGGTTAATATAGTATATCTTGTCTTAAAGGTGTAGTTAATATTGTATGTATTCTCTTTCTTATCTTCAAGTAATATATATGGTATTTCTTATCTTATCCTGTTATGGCTGCAGCCCGACACCGGTACACCTATGACAACATCCAGCTCAAATGCAGGGCGCGAAATTCAAAATCAATTTTTTTAAAATATTTAACTTTCACACATTAACAAGTCCAATACAGCATTTGAAAGATAAACATCTTGTCAATCCAGCCAACATGTCCGATTTTTTAAATGTTTTACAGAGAAAACACCACATATATTTATGTTAGCTCACCACCAAATAAAAAAGAGACAGACATTTTTCACAGCACAAGTAGGATCCAAGTAGCATGCACAAGCCAACCTAACTAACCTAGAACCAACCTAAATAACCTAGAAAAAACTACCTCAGATGACAGTCCTATAACATGTTACACAATAAATCTATGTTTTGTTAAAAAAAAATGCATATTTTAGCTATAAATCAGTTTTACATTACTGCTACCATCATAGCTACAGTCAGAAATCGCACGGGAGTAGCCAGAGAAAATACAGACACCAACGTCAACTACTAATTACACATCAGAAAACATTTCAGAAAAATATATGGTGGATAGCTAATGAAAGAGAAAGATCTTGTGAATACAGACAATATTTCCGATTTCTGAAGTGTTTTACAGCGAAAACACAATATATCGTTATATTAGCTTACTACAATAGCTAACACACAGCAGCATTGATTCTAGTCAAACGCTAGCGATAGCACAGTTCGACAGATATATGAAAAAACATCCCAAATTGGGTCCTTATCTTTGTTGATTTTCCATCAGAATGTTCTCCAAAGGGTCCTTTGTTCAGAACCGTCTTCATTTGGACCCAGAACGAACGATGTCCCTCTTGAATTAGCATGCACACTGGCCATGCCGTGCTAACCTCTCCGTCTTGACAAAATTCTTGCGTCGCATCACGTCTAAAGTCCAGAATAAATTTCAATAATATAATTAAAGTATATTGAAAAAACATACTTTAGGATGATATTGTGACATGTATCAAATAAAATCGAAGCCGGAGGTCATATTCACCTATAACGAGGGTTTTCCAGGAGTGCAGTCCAGTTCCTACTTCGCGCCCAGAAAAAAAAATAAAGTGCGCACTTCTCACTCCAAGATGTTGTTTTCAGTCCCTGACAGAGATAATCAAGTCATTTCTTCTCTCACTTCCGCATGACACCCAGGGGAAGGCGTGTGACGTGTTTCTACAGTCCTAAGTGCCAAGGCCTTTTATAGAGAGTATCTTGAAGAGAGACATAGCTTCTTGGAAATTTCACTTCCGGATAGAAAATGGGCTGTAAAAAGAGTTATGTTTCACTTAGAGAAATAATTAAACCTGTTTTAGAAACTAGACAGTGTTTTCTATCCAATAGTAATAATAATATGCATATTGTACGAGCAAAAATTGAGTAAGAGGCCATTTGAAAATGGGCACATATTTTCCAGTTTTTCAATACGCCCCCTGCAGCCATAACAAGTTATCTTAACCTCTCTGGCGCAGTCATTCCGCTAGTGTCACGTTCTGACCATAGTTCTTGTGTGTTTTGCTTGTTTTAGTGTTGGTCAGGACGTGAGCTGGGTAGGCATTCTATGTTGTGTGTCTAGTTTGTCTGTTTCTATGTTTGGCCTAATATGGTTCCCAATCAGAAGCAGGTGTTTTGTGTTGTCTCTGATTGGGAATCATATTTAGGTGGCTTGTTTTGTGTTGGGGATTGTGTGTGGTTGTTTCCTGTCTTTGTGTTTTCTCTGCACCAGATAGGGCTGTATCGGTTTGCCACATTTTTGTTATTTTGTATTGTTGTAAGTGTTCACTGTTTTCGTCTATTAAACATGTTGAGCACTGGCTACGCTGCGTGTTGGTCCGATCCTCCTCTTCCGCTTGAAGAGGAGGAAGGCTGCCGTTACAGCTAGCGACCCACCTCAACATCATCCGGTGAAATTGCAGAGCGCCAAATTCAAAATACAGAAATAGTCATAATAAACATTCATAAAAATACAAATACATCGGCTTAAAGATGAACGTCTTGTTAATCGAGCTGCTTTGTCAGAATTCAAAAAAGGCTTTACATGCGATTATCTGAGGACAGCCCCCCGCTTACAAAAGCATACAAACATTTTACAACCAAGTAGAGGAGTACCGAAAGTCAGAAATAGCGATAAAATGAATCCCTTACCTTTGAAGATCTTCATATGGTTGCAGTCAGAAGAGTCCCAGCTACACAATAAATGTTTGTTTTGTTTGATAAAGTCCCTCTTTATATCCCAAAAACTCTGTTTTGTTGTCGCGTTTTGTTCAGTAATCAACTGGCTCAAAGGCGGTCAAAACACGCAGACGAATACATTCTAATAGTTTCGGTAAAGTTTGTCAAACGATGTTTAGAATTAATCCTCAGGTTGTCAATTGTCTAAATAATCAATAATATTTCAACCGGATACCGGAGCGTATTCAATAGAAAGGAAAAACAACGAAGGGCGCACACAAACCAGCACTGCATGATTCTACAGTCCACTGACAGAAAGGTCTCATTCTTCTTCATTTTTCAGAAAACAAGCCTGAAACAATGTCTAAAGACTGTTGACATCTAGTGGAAGCCATAGGAACTGCAATCTGGGTCCTAACCCACTAGATATGCAATAGGCTTTCAATGGAAAACCACCCACATCAAAAAAATCCCACTTCCTGGATGGGCTTTCCTCAGGTTTTCGCCTGCCATATCAGTTCTGTTATACTCACATACAATATTTTAACAGTTTTAGAGTGTTTTCTATCCAATACTACCAATTATATGCATATCCTAGCTTCTGGGCCCGAGTAGCAGGCAGTTTAATTTGGGCATGCTATTCATCCAAGTCAGAATGCTGCCCCCTACCCCAGTGAAGTTAATACAGTATTTCTCATCTCATCTTAAAGGTTAAAACACTATGTCTTCTCTTATCTTATCTCTTATCTTCTTTTTTGACCTAACCTTAATGGCGCCGGAGAGGATGGCTGCCGTTTTATTGTCTCTTAACCAACCGTGCTATTTATTTATTTTTTCACATTGTATGTAACTTATTTTGTACATAATGTTGCTGCTACCGTCTCTTATGACCGAAAACAGCTTCTGGACATCAGAACAGCGATTACTCACCTTGAATTGGACGAAGATTTTTTTTTTTTTATAAGTCGGATGAGAGGGATTTACTCCAGACACCCGAACAGGACCTCATCCCCGTCATTCGGGGGAGAAAGAGACAGATATTTTGCAGAAGGAGATCGGGATGCCTTGTGAGGATCAGGCGACGAGTGGCTAATCTGCCTTTGCCATCTGTCTTATTAGCCAACATCCAACCGCTGGAAAATAAATGGGACGAACTAAAAGCACATATATCCTACCAATGGGACATTGAAAACTGTAATATCTCAGTGTTTCACTGAGTCGTAGCTGAACGACGACATTAATAACATACAGCTGGCGGGTTGTACACTGTATCGGCAGGACAGAACAGCAGTTTTTGGTAAGAAAAAGGGTGACCGTCTATATATATTTGTAAACACAGCTGGTGCACGAAATATCTAAGGATGTCTCAAGGTTTTGCTCGCCAGAAGTAGAGTATGTCATGATAAGTTGTAGACCACACTATCTACCTAGACAGTTAATCTGTATTTTCGTAAACTCTGGACCACCTATACTCCACACACGGAGACAATACTAAGCTCTGCCTCACCCTCCATTTGGCAAATCTGACCATAATTATACACTCCTCATTCCTGCTTACAAGCAACAATTAAAGCAGGAAGCACCAGTGACTCGGTCAATAAGAAAGTGGTCAGGTGAAGCAGATGCTAAGCTACAGGACTGTTTTGCTAGCACAGAGTGGAATATGTTCCGGGATTCTTCCGATGGCATTGAGGAGTACACCACATCAGTCACTGGCTTCATCAATAAGTGCAAAAATGACGTCATCCCCACAGTGACTGTACGTACAGCCATGGATTACAGGCAGCATTTGCACCGAGCTAAAGGGTAGAGCTGCCACTTATAAGAAATTCTGCTATGCCCTCTGCCGAACCTTCAGACAGGTAAAGAATCAATACAGGACTAAGATCAAATCGTATAACACCGACTCTGATACTCGTCGAATGTGGCAGGGCAAACCATTACAGACCACAAAGGGAAGCAAAGCCGAGAGCTGCCCAGTGACTAAAGCCTACCAGACGAGCTAAACTACTTCTGTTCTCGCTTCAAGGCAAACAACACTGAAACATGCATGAGAGCATCAGATGTTCCGGATGACTGTGTGATCAGCTCTCTGCAGCCAATGTGAGCAAGATCTTTAAACAGGTTAACATTCACAAGGCCGCAGGGCAAGATGGATTACCAGGAAGTGTATTGCGAGCATGCGCTGACCAACTAGCAAGTGTCTTCACTGACATTTTCAACCTCTCCCTGTCTAAGTCTGTAATACTAACATGTTTCAAGCAGACCACCATAGTCCCTGTGCCCAAGAACACCAAGGTAACAAGTCTAAATGATTACCGACCCATAGCACTCACGTCTGTGGCCCATGAAGTGCTTTGAAAGGCTGGTCATGACTCACATCAACACCATTTTCCCAGAATCCCTAGACACACTCCAAGCGCCCCAACAGATCCACAGATGATGCAATGTCTAATGCACTCCACACTGCCCTTACCCACCTGGACAAAGGAACACCTATGTTAGAATGCAATTCATTGACTACAGCTCAGCGTTCAACACCAGAGTACCCTCAAAGCTCATCACCAAGCTAAGGACCCTGGGACTAAACACCTCCCTCTGCAACTGTATCCTGGACTTTCATACGGGCCCTTAAGGTTGCAGATGACACAACAGTGGTAGGCCTGATCACCGACAACAACGAGACAGCCTATAGGGAGGATGTCAGAGACCTGACCATGTGGTGCAAGGACAACAACCTCTCTCTCAACGTGATCAAGACAAAGGAGATGAAAGTGGACTACATGAAAAGGTGGACTGAACACACCCCCATTCTCATCAACAGGGCTGTAGTGGAGCAGGTTGAGAGACACAAGTTCCTTTGTGTCCACATCACCAACAAACTAACATGGTCTAAGCACACCAAGCCAGTCGGGAAAAGGGCACGACAAAACCTATTCCTCCTCAGGATACTGAAAATATTTGGCATTGGTCCTCAGATCCTCAAAAGGTGCTACAGCTGCACCATCAAGAGCATCCTGACGGGTGGCATCACTGCCTGTAAAGCAACTGCTCAACCTCTGACCGCAAGGCACTACAGAGGGTAGTGCGTACGGCCCAGTACATCACAGAGTCCAAGCTTCCTGCCATTCAGTTCCTCTATAGCAGGTGGTGTAAGGCTCTAAATATTGTCAAAGACTCCAGCCACCCTAGTCATAGACGGTTCTCTCTGCTACCGCACGGCAAGCTGTACCGGAGCGTCAAGTCTAGGTCCAAGAGGCTTCTAAACAGCTTCTACCCCGAAGCCATAATTCTCATGAACATCTAATCAAATGGCTACCCAGACTATTTGCATTGTCTCCCCTCTTTTACACCGCTGCTACTCTCTGTTATTATCTATGCATAGTCACTTTAATAAATCTACCTACATGTACATATTACCTCAATTAACTCGACTAACCGGTGCACATGGACTCTGTACCGGTACCCCCTGTTTCTCTTTAAAAGTTGCGAAATACTGCAGCACACCGTGCAGTGGTGCCTCTTTAAAAGTTGCGTCATACTGCAGCACACCGTGCAGTGGTTCCTCTTTAAAAGTTGCGAAATACTGCAGCACACCGTGCTGTTGCAGCATTCTATGGCACGTTATTTAATTGTCAGCCACTTTTAACATTAACATTTAACATTATGGTGTTTCTAACGAAAAACGAAACCCTTTAGTTTCCGTTAGGATGGAATGGAAAATATTGCACCGTTAAACGTGAAGGTCGGGAGAAGGCTACAACATAAGAGGATTGGAGGATCCTAAATTACAATCTAAGGGGCATAACACTTCCACACCCTAATTGTAGTGTAACCAATACTATTTTAGTCTACGGTAAAAATCTAAAAATAGTTGTTTCAATGATGTGACTCTCCGCCAATAACTACATATAGAGGATTGGACGATTCTACATTAATATCTAAGGGGCTTTTATATAATTATAAATTAATAAAATAATACTAAAATAAAACTAATAACAATAATCACTTTGTTTAAAGAGTAACTAATTCATTTTTATTTAACCTAGGGTGAGTGGGAAAAAGGCAATTCTTGAACATGGGGTGAGATCTTCTCAATAATTTGTAAATAAAGCCAGTTTGTTATTTAGAATTATTTATTTCTGGAGAAACCTAACTTGATTATTTAGCAGACATCACTTTGCTTATATTCGTTCAACACATATATTTTAAGAATATATATATACAGTGGGGAGAACAAGTATTTGATACACTGACAATTTTGCAGGTTTTCCTACTTACAAAGCATGTAGAGGTCTGTAATTTTTATCATAGGTACACTTCAACTGTGAGAGAAGGAATCTAAAACAAAAATCCAGAAAATCACATTGTATGATTTTTAAGTAATTAATTTGCATTTTATTTACAGTATATCTCCTCTTTAAGGTGTGGTTAATACAGTATATCTCATCTTAAAGGTGTGGTTAATACAGTATATCTCATCTTAAAGGTGTGGTTAATACAGTATTTCTCCTCTCATCCTAAAGGTGTGGTTAATACAGTATATCTCATCTTAAAGGTGTGGTTAATACAGTATATCTCCTCTTTAAGGTGTAGTTAATACAGTATATCTCCTCTTTAAGGTGTGGTTAATACAGTATATCTCATCTTAAAGGTGTGGTTAATACAGTATATCTCCTCTCATCTTAAAGGTGTGGTTAATACAGTATATCTCCTCTTTAAGGTGTGGTTAATACAGTATATCTCATCTTAAAGGTGTGGTTAATACAGTATATCTCATCCTAAAGATGTGGTTAATACAGTATATCTCCTCTTTAAGGTGTGGTTAATACAGTATATCTCCTCTCATCCTAAAGGTGTGGTTAATACAGTATATCTCCTCTCATCCTAAAGATGTGGTTAATACAGTATATCTCATCTTAAAGGTGTGGTTAATACAGTATATATCATCCTAAAGATGCGGTTAATACAGTATATCTCCTCTTTAAGGTGTGGTTAATACAGTATATCTCTTAAAGTTGTGGTTAATACAGTATATCTCATCTTAAAGGTGTGGTTAATACAGTATATCTCCTCTTAAAGGTGTGGTTAATACAGTATATCTCCTATCATCTTAAAGGTGTGGTTAATACAGTATATCTCCTCTCATCTTAAAGGTGTGGTTAATACAGTATATCTCCTCTTAAAGGTGTGGTTAATACAGTATATCTCCTCTCATCTTAAAGGTGTGGTTAATACAGTATATCTCATCCTAAAGGTGTGGTTAATACAGTATATCTCCTCTTAAAGGTGTGGTTAATACAGTATATCTCCTCTCATCTTAAAGGTGTGGTTAATACAGTATATCTCCTCTTAAAGGTGTGGGTAATACAGTATATCTCCTCTTAAAGGTGTGGTTAATACAGTATATCTCCTATCATCTTAAAGGTGTGGTTAATACAGTATATCTCCTCTTAAAGGTGTGGTTAATACAGTATATCTCCTCTCATCTTAAAGGTGTGGTTAATACAGTATATCTCCTCTCATCTTAAAGGTGTGGTTAATACAGTATATATCCTCTTAAAGGTGCGGTTAATACAGTATATCTCCTCTTAAAGGTGTGGTTAATACAGTATATCTCCTCTCATCTTAAAGGTGTGGTTAATACAGTATATCTTCTCTTAAAGGTGTAGTTAATACAGTATATCTTCTCTTAAAGGTGTAGTTAATACAGTATATATCCTCTTAAAGGTGTGGTTAATACAGTATATCTCATCTTAAAGGTGTGGTTAATACAGTATATCTCCTCTTTAAGGTGTGGTTAATACAGTATATCTCCTCTCATCCTAAAGGTGTGGTTAATACAGTATATCTCCTCTCATCTTAAAGGTGTGGTTAATACAGTATATCTCCTCTTAAAGGTGTGGTTAATACAGTATATCTCCTCTTAAAGGTGGGGTTAATACAGTATATCTCCTCTCATCTTAAAGGTGTGGTTAATACAGTATATCTCCTCTTAAAGGTGTGGTTAATACAGTATATCTCCTCTTAAAGGTGTGGTTAATACAGTATATCTCCTCTCATCCTAAAGGTGTGGTTAATACAGTATATCTCCTCTCATCCTAAAGGTGTGGTTAATACAGGGTATCTCATCCTAAAGGTGTGGTTAATACAGTATATCTCATCTTAAAGATGTGGTTAATACAGTATATCTCATCTTAAAGGTGTGGTTAATACAGTATATCTCATCCTAAAGGTGTGGTTAATACAGTATATCTCCTCTCATCCTAAAGGTGTGGTTAATACAGTATATCTCCTCTCATCCTAAAGGTGTGGTTAATACAGTATATCTCATCTTAAAGGTGTGGTTAATACAGTATATCTCCTCTTAAAGG
The DNA here is from genome assembly GCF_045679555.1 of Salvelinus alpinus. NCBI lineage: Eukaryota > Metazoa > Chordata > Actinopteri > Salmoniformes > Salmonidae > Salvelinus > Salvelinus alpinus. Next base: position 53,601,783 of record NC_092102.1, on the reverse strand, counting down.
TGTGGTTAATACAGTATATCTCCTTTAAAGGTGTGGTTAATACAGTATATCTCATCTTAAATGTGTGGTTAATACAGTATATCTCCTCTTAAAGGTGTGGTTAATACAGTATATCTCCTCTTAAAGGTGTGGTTAATACAGTATATCTCATCTTAAAGGTGTGGTTAATACAGTATATCTCATCTTAAAGGTGTGGTTAATACAGTATATCTCCTCTCATCTTAAAGGTGTGGTTAATACAGTATATCTCATCTTAAAGATGTGGTTAATACAGTATATCTCATCTTAAAGGTGTGGTTAATACAGTATATCTCATCCTAAAGGTGTGGTTAATACAGTATATCTCCTTTCATCCTAAAGGTGTGGTTAATACAGTATATCTCCTCTCATCCTAAAGGTGTGGTTAATACAGTATATCTCATCTTAAAGGTGTGGTTAATACAGTATATCTCCTCTTAAAGGTGTGGTTAATACAGTATATCTCCTCTTAAAGGTGTGGTTAATACAGTATATCTCCTCTTAAAGGTGTGGTTAATACAGTATATCTCCTCTCATCCTAAAGGTGTGGTTAATACAGTATATCTCATCTTAAAGGTGTGGTTAATACAGTATATCTCATCCTAAAGGTGTGGTTAATACAGTATATCTCCTCTCATCCTAAAGGTGTGGTTAATACAGTATATCTCCTCTCATCCTAAAGGTGTGGTTAATACAGTATATCTCATCTTAAAGGTGTGGTTAATACAGTATATATCCTCTTAAAGGTGTGGTTAATACAGTATATCTCCTTTAAAGGTGTGGTTAATACAGTATATCTCATCTTAAAGGTGTGGTTAATACAGTATATCTCATCTTAAAGGTGTGGTTAATACAGTATATCTCCTCTCATCTTAAAGGTGTGGTTAATACAGTATATCTCATCCTAAAGGTGTGGTTAATACAGTATATCTCCTCTCATCCTAAAGGTGTGGTTAATACAGTATATCTCCTCTCATCCTAAAGGTGTGGTTAATACAGTATATCTCATCTTAAAGGTGTGGTTAATACAGTATATCTCCTCTTAAAGGTGTGGTTAATACAGTATATCTCCTCTTAAAGGTGTGGTTAATACAGTATATCTCCTCTTAAAGGTGTGGTTAATACAGTATATCTCCTCTCATCCTAAAGGTGTGGTTAATACAGTATATCTCATCTTAAAGGTGTGGTTAATACAGTATATCTCATCCTAAAGGTGTGGTTAATACAGTATATCTCCTCTCATCCTAAAGGTGTGGTTAATACAGTATATCTCCTCTCATCCTAAAGGTGTGGTTAATACAGTATATCTCATCTTAAAGGTGTGGTTAATACAGTATATCTCCTCTTAAAGGTGTGGTTAATACAGTATATCTCCTTTAAAGGTGTGGTTAATACAGTATATCTCATCTTAAAGGTGTGGTTAATACAGTATATCTCATCTTAAAGGTGTGGTTAATACAGTATATCTCCTCTCATCTTAAAGGTGTGGTTAATACAGTATATCTCATCTTAAAGGTGTGGTTAATACAGTATATCTCCTATCATCTTAAAGGTGTGGTTAATACAGTATATCTCCTCTCATCTTAAAGGTGTGGTTAATACAGTATATCTCCTCTCATCTTAAAGGTGTGGTTAATACAGTATATCTCATCTTAAAGGTGTGGTTAATACAGTATATCTCCTCTTAAAGGTGTGGTTAATACAGTATATCTCATCTTAAAGGTGTGGTTAATACAGTATATCTCATCTTAAAGGTGTGGTTAATACAGTATATCTCATCTTAAAGGTGTGGTTAATACAGTATATCTCATCTTAAAGGTGTGGTTAATACAGTATATCTCCTCTTAAAGGTGTGATTAATACAGTATATCTCATCTTAAAGGTGTGGTTAATACAGTATATCTCCTCTTTAAGGTGTGGTTAATACAGTATATCTCATCTTAAAGGTGTGGTTAATACAGTATATCTCCTCTCATCCTAAAGGTGTGGTTAATACAGTATATCTCCTCTCATCCTAAAGGTGTGGTTGCTGTTTGAGTACCCTGAGAGCAGTGGTCCGGCGCGGGGGATAGCCATCGTCTCCGTCCTCGTCATCCTCATCTCCATCGTCATCTTCTGCCTGGAGACGTTACCGGAGTTCAGGGAGGACCACAAGGAGCCAGTCCCGTTGGCTCCCGTAACTAACGGCACCGAGCCGTACTTCTCCTCTCCGTTCTCCGAACCGTTCTTCGTGGTGGAGACGCTGTGCATCATCTGGTTCTCCTTTGAGCTGCTGGTCCGGTTCTTCGCCTGTCCCTCCAAGGCCACCTTCTCTAGGAACATCATGAACATTATAGATATCGTGGCCATAATACCATATTTTATAACGCTGGGCACAGAGCTGGCAGAGCAGCAGGGGAATGGGCAGCAGGCCATGTCCCTCGCCATCCTCAGGGTCATCCGTCTGGTCAGGGTGTTCAGGATCTTCAAGCTGTCCAGACACTCCAAGGGGCTCCAGATCCTGGGCCAGACCCTGAAGGCCAGCATGCGGGAGCTTGGCCTCCTCATCTTCTTCCTCTTCATTGGAGTCATCCTCTTCTCCAGTGCTGTTTACTTTGCAGAGGCCGATGACCCAGATTCCGGCTTCAGCTCCATCCCAGACGCCTTCTGGTGGGCCGTGGTCACCATGACTACCGTTGGCTACGGCGACATGCACCCAATTAGCATAGGCGGGAAGATTGTTGGCTCTCTCTGCGCCATCGCTGGCGTGCTGACCATCGCCCTGCCCGTCCCCGTCATCGTGTCCAACTTCAACTACTTCTACCACCGGGAGACGGAGGGGGAGGAGCAGACGCAGTACCTCCACGTGGGCAGCTGTCAGCCACTGGCGGCCGAGATGGACGAAGGGCAGGGGGTGAGGAAGAGGAGCAGCTCTTCATTGCTCAGTAAGAGTGAGTACATGGTAATAGAGGAACACAGAGCACTGAACAGCAGTACCTTCAAACAGCAGCAGAACTTCTCAATGACAACCGCTGCTACCATGACAACCGTGACACACAACATCACAGCGAACAGCATCAGCATTAGCAAGAAGATCTTTACAGATGTCTAGTCTACGGTGTCGTAACGGACTCGTGGACGAATGGACTGTCTGTAGTGCTTTAACAGCTGCATAAAGCGCTTTAGGTTATATGGGGATGAACTCAGCTCATCCACCACCACTGCCTCAGGCCCCCAGTACCTAATGGGGATATGATATGAGATACATGTATATGATATAGACATACCACCGGGCTCTACTCTGACTTTTACAATACAACAGCCAGTATGCATTTCTGTCTGGAGACCGAGATATTCAGCTACAAAGCTATATATAGCCATGTCTAGAGACAGAGAGAGACAGCTACAGAGCTATATAACCGTGCCAGGAGACAGAAAGAGACAGCTACAGAGCTATATAACCATGCCTGGAGACAGAGAGAGACAGCTACAGAGCTATATAACCATGCCTGGAGACAGAGAGAGACAGCTACAGAGCTATATAACCATGCCTGGAGACAGAGAGAGACAGCTACAGAGCTATATAACCATGCCTGGAGACAGAGAGAGACAGCTACAGAGCTAAATAACCATGCCTGGAGACAGAGAGAGACAGCTACAGAGCTATATAACCATGCCTGGAGACAGAGATACCCAGCTACAGAGCTGTATAACCATGTACGGAGACAGAGACAACTCCAGAGCTGTATAACCATGCTGGAGAAAGAGACAGCTACAGAGCTATATAACCATTCCTGCAGACAGAGACCGCTACAGAGCTGTATAAACATGTCTGGAGACAGAGAGAGACAGCTACAGAACTATATAACTATGCCTGGAGACAGAGACAGCTACAGAGCTTTATAACCATGTCTGGAGACAGAGATACCCAGCTGCAGAGCTTTATAACCATGTCTGGAGACAGCTACAGAGCTATATAACCATGTCTGGAGACAGAGACAGCTACAGAGCTATATAACCATGTCTGGAGACAGAGAGAGACAGCTACAGAACTATATAACCATGCCTGGAGACAGAGACAGCTACAGAGCTACAGTGGGGAGAACAAGTATTTGATACACTGCCGATTTTGCAGGTTTTCCTACTTACAAAGCATGTAGAGGTCTGTAATTTTTATCATAGTTACACTTCAACTGTGAGAGACGGAATCTAAAACAAAAATTCAGAAAATCACATTGTATGATTTTTAAGTAATTAATTTGCATTTTATTGCATGACATAAGTATTTGATCACCTACCAACCAGTAAGAATTCCGGCTCTCACAGACCTGTTCGTTTTTCTTTAAGACGCCCTCCTGTTCTCCACTCATTACCTGTATTAACTGCACCTGTTTGAACTCGTTACCTGTATAAAAGACACCTGTCCACACACGCAATCAAACAGACTCAAACCTCTCCACAATGGCCAAGACCAGAGAGCTGTGTAAGGACATCAGGGATAAAATTGTAGACCTGCACAAGGCTAGGATGGACTACAGGACAATAGGCAAGCAGCTTGGTGAGAAGGCAACAACTGTTGGCGCAATTATTAGAAAATGGAAGAAGTTTAAGATGACGGTCAATCGCCCTTGGTCTGGGGCTCCATGCAAGATCTCACCTCGTGGGGCATCAATGATCATGAGGAAGGTGAGGGATCAACCCAGAACTACACGGCAGGACCTGGTCAATGACCTGAAGAGAGCTGGGACCACAGTCTCAAAGAAAACCATTAGTAACACACTACGCCGTCATGGATTAAAATCCTGCAGCACACGGAAGGTCCCCCTGCTCAAGCCAGCGCATGTCCAGGCCCTTCTGAAGTTTGCCAATGACCCTCTGGATGATCCAGAGGAGGAATGGGAGAAGGTCATGTGGTCTGATGAGACAAAAATATAGCTTTTTGGTCTAAACTCCACTCGCCGTGTTTGGAGGAAGAAGAAGGATGAGTACAACCCCAAGAACACCATCTCAACCGTGAAGCATGGAGGTGGAAACATCATTCTTTGGGGATGCTTTTCTGCAAAGGGGACAGGGCGACTGCACCGTATTGAGGGGAGGATGGATGGGGCCATGTATCGCGAGATCTTGGCCAACAACCTCCTTCCCTCAGTAAGAGCATTGAAGATGGGTCGTGGCTGGGTCTTCCAGCATGACAACGACCCGAAACACACAGCCAGGGCAACTAAGGAGTGGCTCCGTAAGAAGCATCTCAAGGTCCTGGAGTGGCCTAGCCAGTCTCCAGACCTGAACCCAATAGAAAATCTTTGGAGGGAGCTGAAAGTCCGTATTGCCCAGCGACAGCCCCCAAACCTGAAGGATCTGGAGAAGGTCTGTATGGAGGAGTGGGCCAAAATCCCTGCTGCAGTGTGTGCAAACCTGGTCAAGAACTACAGGAAATGTATGATCTCTGTAATTGCAAACAAAGGTTTCTGTACCAAATATTAAGTTCTGCTTTTCTGATGTATCAAATACTTATTTCATGCAATAAAATGCAAATTAATTACTTAAAAATCATAGAATGTGATTTTCTGGATATTTGTTTTAGATTCTGTCTCTCACAGTTGAAGTGTACCTATGATAAAAATTACAGACCTCTACATGCTTTGTAAGTAGGAAAACCTGCAAAATCGGCAGTGTATCAAATACTTGTTCTCCCCACTGTATATAACCATGTCTGGAGACAGAGATACCCAGCTGCAGAGCTTTATAACCATGTCTGGAGACAACTACAGAGCTATATACCTGGAGACAGAGACAGCTACAGAGCTATATAACCATGTCTGGAGACAGAGACAGCTACAGAGCTATATAACCATGTCTAGAGACAGAGAGAGAGAGCTATATAACTATGTCTGGAGACAGAGACAGCTACAGAGCTATATAACCATGTCTAGAGACAGAGAGAGAGAGCTATATAACTATGTCTGGAGACAGAGAGAGACAGCTACAGAGCTATATAACTATGTCTGGAGACAGAGACAGCTACAGAGCTATATAACCATGTCTGGAGACAGAGAGAGAGAGCTATATAACTATGTCTGGAGACAGAGAGAGACAGCTACAGAGCTATATAACCATGTCTGGAGACAGAGAGAGAGAGCTATATAACTACGTCTGGAGACAGAGACAGCTACAGAACTATGTCTGGAGACAGCTACAGAGCTATATAACTATGTCTGGAGACAGAGAGAGAGAGCTATATAACTATGTCTGGAGACAGAGGGAGACAGCTACAGAGCCATGTCTGGAGACAGAGACAGCTACAGAGCTATATAACTATGTCTGGAGACAGAGGGAGAGAGCTATATAACTATGTCTAGAGACAGAGACAGCTACAAAGCTATATAACTATGTCTGGAGACAGCTACAGAGCTATATAACTATGTCTGGAGACAGCTACAGAGCTATATAACTATGTCTGGAGACAGAGAGAGAGAGCTATATAACTATGTCTGGAGACAGCTACAGAGCTATATAACTATGTCTGCTCAGCACAGAAACAAGCAGCTTTCCGTGTGTTCCATTCACAGAAAAAGAATGCCTCATTCAAATGAATAGATTCTACGGTGTAATCTGTGTGTAGGGGCTGGAGAGACAGAGGTGGACTGTGCTTATTCCAACTCTGGGCACTTAGTCGTCTGTCGTTCAGTCAATCCAGATACTCATCTATTGGTTTAGTGATTAGTCAATCACTACACAGGCAATATAAAACACCAGAGATTTAGATGGCATATGAAACACCAGAGATTTAGATGGAATATGAAACACCAGAGATTTAGATGGAATATAAAACACCAGAGATTTAGATTCAACATAAAACACTAGAGATGTATACTGAATATAAAACACCAGAGATTTAGATGGAATATAAAACACCAGATATTTAGATGGAATATGAAACACCAGAGATTTAGATTTTATTTTTTATCTTATTTCACCTTTATTTAACCAGGTAGGCTAGTTGAGAACAAGTTCTCATTTACAACTGCGACCTGGACAAGATAAAGCAAAGCAGTGTGAACAGACAACAACACAGAGTTACACATGGAGTAAACAATAAATAAGTCAATAACACAGTAGGAAAAAAAAGAGTCTATATACATTGTGTGCAAAAGGCATGAGGAGGTAGGCAATAAATAGGCCATAGGAGCGAATAATTACAATTTAGCAGATTAACACTGGAGTGATAAATCATCAGATGATCATGTGCAAGTAGAGATACTGGTGTGCAAAAGAGCAGAAAAGTTAATAAATAAAAACAGTATGGGGATGAGGTAGGTAAATTGGGTGGGCTATTTACAGATGGACTATGTACAACTGGAATATGAAACACCAGAGATTTAGAGGGAATATGAAACACCAGAGATTTAGATGGAATATAAAACACCAGAGATTTAGATGGAATATGAAACACCAGAGATTTAGATGGAATATGAAACACCAGAGATTTAGAGGGAATATGAAACACCAGAGATTTAGATGGAATATAAAACACCAGAGATTTAGAGGGAATATAAAACACCAGAGATTTAGATGGAATATAAAACACCAGAGATTTAGAGGGAATATAAAACACCAGAGATTTAGATGGAATATGTAACACCAGGTAGTTATATGGAAAATAAAATATCAGATATTTTAACTCTCCATTCGTCTCCAATACTACAGCACTCTAGTGTGTATTAAGGATTTATAGGTATGTGTTCATTATTAGGAAATGTCAAAGTTCCTCACATGGCAGAGGGTTCATTGTAGAGACACACACACAAACACAAGCATGCTCCCACACACCCACACACACACACACACACACACAAGCATGCTCCCACACACACACACACACAAGCATGCTCCCACACACACAAGCATGCTCCCACACACACACACACACACACACACACACACACACACACACACACACACACACACAGCGGAACACACTTTCCACTGGATATCCCCAATATCACCCGTTGTGATGTGGTCTTCCTAGCAACGGTCTGTTGTATCCTGAGTAATCCCAGGCACGGTTTCCATGGCACCACTGCTGGAGCCAGCCTGAAGATTCCCATCACCGCTCTCATCTAGTCTAGAAGAGAGGTCTCCTCTGTGCACCTTGGAGAGACAATAACTGCTGGAGTGAGAATTCAAAGAGTGTCTGCTGTTTGCTGCTCAAACGGACACAAGTAAACCTTTAACAAAGTGTTTAGTGATACAAAGTTACGTCAGACATCTCCTCAGTCTTTAATAAGGACTGTGCTACTGTTTGTTGTTGCGTCAATCAAATGTTTTTGTGAAGTCCTTATTTACGTCATCAGATGTCACAAAGTGCTCATACAGAAACCCAGCCTAAAACCCCAAACAGCAAGCAGTGCAGATGTAGAAGCACGGTGGCTAGGAAAACCTCCCTAGAAAGGCAGGAACCTAGGAAGAAACCTAGAGAGGAACCAGGCTATGAGGGGTGACCAGTCCTCTTCTGGCTGTGCCGGGTGGAGATTATAACAGAACATGGCCATTAAGGCCAGATTGTTCTTCAAGATGTTCAAACGTTCATAGATGACCAGCAGGCTCAAATAATAATCACAGTGGTTGTCGATGGTGCAATAGGTCAGTACCGGAGTAATTGTCAGTTGGCTTTTCATAACCAAGCATTCAGAGGTCGAGATAGCAGGTGCAGTAGAGAGGGAGAGAAAGAGAGAGAGAAGGAGGGAGGGAGGGAGGGAGGGAGGGAGGGAAAGAGAGAGAGAGAGAGAGAGAGAGAGAGAGAGAGAGAGAGAGAGAGAGAGAGAGAGAGAGAGAGAGAGAGAGAGAGAGAGAGAGAGAGAGAGAGAGAGAGAGAGAGAGAGAGAGAGAGAGAGAGAGAGAGAGAGGATCGAAAACAGCAGGTCCGGGACAAGGTAGCAGGTCCAGTGAACAGGTCAGGGTTCCATAGCCGCAGGTAGAACAGTTGAAACTGGAGCAGCAGCACGACCAGGTGGACTGGGAATGGGGACAGCCAGGAGTAGCAAGGTAGTGAGTTGCTGCGCACCAGCTTTTTCTAACATTTTTGAGAGGAATAGGAGATGCAATATAGGCTGATAGCTTAGAAACATTTCCAGGTCAAGGTTTGGCTTTTTCAGGAGAGGCTTCATTACTGCCACTTTTAGTGAGTTTGTTACACAATCCGGAGGATAGGGAGCCATTTATTATGTTCAACATAGGAGGGCCAAGAACAGGAAGTAGATCTTTCAGTAGTTTAGTTGGAATAGGGTCCAGTAGAGAGCTGGAAGGTTTAGAGGCCATAACTATTTCCGTGAATATGTTGAGAGATAAAGCATTAAAAAACTAGTGTTCATGAATTCATCACTGCTGAAGTGAAGGCCATCCTCACTTGGGGAATGTTTCTTTTTAGTTAGCTTTGTGACTGAATACATTTAGGATGTTTCTTAATCTCCTCAATTAGGTTTGAAAAATAGGATGATTGAGCAGCAGTGAGGGCTCTTCGATACGGCACGGTACTGTATTTCCAAGATAGTTGGAAGACTTCCAGTTTGGTGCAGCGCCATTTCCATTCCAATCATCAAGAAACTTGCTTCAGGGCTCGGGTGTTTTCTGTATACCAGGGAGCTAGTTTCTTGTGACATTTTGTTGTTGTAGTTTTTAGCGGCATCAAGGTTATAATGCTATAAGGTTAAGTGAATTATTTGTTCACGATTGTAAATGGAAGATGATGGTGGTCCAATAGTCCAAGATTTGAAAAGAAAAACATTTAGATCCACAAAATCTATTCCACGGGAAAAAACTAGATCCAGATTGTGTCTGTGTAGGTCCCAAGATATGTTGTACAAAACCCACTGAGTCAATGATATCTCCAAAAACCTTTTGGAGTGGGTCTGTGGACTTTTCCACATCAATATTGAAGTCACCAAAAATTGTAATCTTATCTGCCATGACTACGAGGTCCGGAACTCAGTAAGGAACTCTGTATATGGCCCAAGAGGCCTGTAAACAGTAGCTATAAAAAAGTGATTGTGTAGGCTGCATAGATTTCATGACAAGAAGCTCAAAATTGTCAATTGAAATTGTCTATTTGTCGTAAATGTTAGCAACACCTCCGTCTTTGCGGGATGCACTGGGGATATGGTCACTACTGTAACCAGGAGGAGAGGCATCATTTAATTTATTGAGAATACAGGGGGTGCTATTTTCCCATTAGCATAATTTGCTCTACAGATTAAACTGCCTCTTATTCAATTATTGCTCTTACTATATGCATATAAATAATACCATTGGAAAGAAAACAATCTCTAGTTTCTAAAACCGTTTCAATTTTGTCTCTGAGTGATACAGAAGTCATTTGACAGCACTTTCCATGACCAAGAAGAAAAAAGCAAGATGTGTATGCCAGCTTCAACGCTCTGCCTATATATGGTCGTGCCCCCTATGACCCGAAACACACCTCATTGGCCTTCCTCTGGGTGTCAAGAGGACGTCAGAGGAAAAATATCTTGTTTATCTGGGACTGACGTGAAATGAGAGCTAATTCTTTGGCGTGACCGACAACTTCCGGTTCTCTAAATCGTGCGACTTGTAGCTGCGATTGTCTTCTGTTGTGCGGCCATTATGGATGAAAACTATCTCCGTCTCGAAGTTTGTTTGATACATGTGACCAGATCATCGTAATGTATGTTTTTTCAATATAGTTTAATCAGATTATTTGAATTTTTTCGGGAGTTTTGTGGTGTTCCGTTGTCTGATTTTATTTACGTTTGAGAGATCCGTGCCACTCGACCAGTACCTGTGCTAAATGGAGTGGGAAAGGAACAATTCTGAACGGAACCAACGACTCATCTTGACAAAGGACACTTTGATCAACATTCTGATGAAAGATCAGCCATAGTAAGACCCAATTTACGATGTTATATCCTCTACTGCCTCAGAAACCCGGATCCGGTAGCACCCCCCACCCCCCCCACACTGATTAGCATAGCTAGCATAGCTTCACAAGTAAATAGTAGCATCTAAATATCATTAAATCACAAGTCCAAGACACCAGATGAAAGATACAGATCTTGTGAATAAAGCCACCATTTCAGATTTTTAAAATGTTTTACAGGGAAGACAAAATATGTAAATCTATTAGCTAAACACGTTAGCAAAATACACCACTTTTCTAACTCCATCAGTTTCTTACTACTTCAGGTGCTATCACCAATTCGGCTAATCTAAGATATTGATAGCCACAAACCAAGAAAAAAACTCATCAGATGACAGTCTGATAACATATTTATGGTATAGGATAGGTGTTGTTAGAAAAAAGTGCATATTTCAGGTAGAAATCACAGTTTACAATTGCACCGACCATCACAAATCGACTAGAATTACTAGATAGAGCAACGTGTATGACCAATTTACTCATCATAAAACATTTCATAAAAATAGACAAAGCATAGCAATGGAAAGACCCAGATCTTGTGATTTCAGACCATATTTCAGATTTTCTAAGCGTTTTTCAGCGAAAACACAATAAATCGATAAGTTAGCATACCACATGTGAAAACGTTACCAGAGCATCGATTCAAGCCAAAGAGAGCTATAACGTAATCACCGCCAAAATATATTAATTTTTTCACTAACCTTCTCAGAATTCTTCCGATGACACTCCTGTAACATCATTTTACAACATACATATACAGTTTGTTCGAAAAGGTGCATATTTAGCCATACAAAACCGTGGTTATACAATGGAAATAGTCACAACTCAAGCCTCAAAATGAGGAACGTCAGCTTTCAGAGTGATCTAGTTTAATCGAAAGCTAATCATATACTTGACTAAAAAATACAGGGTTGACAGGAATCGAAAGACAAATTAGTTCTTAATGCAACCGCTGATTTACATTTTTAAAATTATCCTTACTTTTCAATACAGGGTTCGCCAAGTGAAGCTATACCAAACAAAATGGCGAAATATGCGTTTAAAATATTTCGACAGAACAACGATTTATCATATTAAATATTGCTTACTTTGAGCTGTTCTTGCATCAGATTCTTGGGCAATGTATCCTTTCTATGTTATAAACGTCTTTTGGTCGATAGATGTCCTCTGTCCTTCGAAATGTCCACCACCAACGACCGACACCCCGAAACGTTTCCAAAGCTAAAAAGTGCACGACAAAGAAATTCCTCAAAATCGCACTAAACGGATATAAATTGCTATAAAACGGTTCAAATTAACTACATTATGATGTTTTTAACAACTATAACGACTGAAAACATGACCGGAGAAATATAACTAGTTAAACAACGATTTGGAATGAGGCAGGTCCGATGTCCATCTTGCTTGTGGCGCGCGGAGAAGAGAGAGAGGTCCTCCCACGTTTTGTGGTGTTATATGGGCTGGGATTGTGCAATAGACTCCATTCAAAACGTGATGACGTACAGACACCCAGAGGAAGACGTAGGCAGTGTCGGTTTCTTCATAGCATTCACTGTCGCCTTAAAAACAGACTCCAGATCAGGGGTAAAAATTTCTGAAATCTGACCCCTGTCATGAAAAGTGCTGTAGATATTGTTCTGTACCACTCAGAGACAAAATTCCAACTTCTATAGAAACTAGAAGGTGTTTTCTATCCAATAATAACAATAATATGCATATTGTACGATCAAGAATTTAGCACGAGGCAGTTTAATTTGGAGACCCAAATATGCTAATGCGGAACAGCACCCCCTATAGTTCCAAGAAGATATCATATCTGTTGTGCATGTGAACTGGCCGTGGGCGCCTAGCCGAATCTGCCTGGTATAGCTATGCTAATTTAGCGCTACATTTTGTTTTCGTTATAATTCATTTAATAAATCTGAAATATTGTTTGGATTCACCAGATGTTGGGCTTTCAATATCTGTACGCTGTGTATTTTTCTGAAATGTTTTAAGATGAGTAATTCGTTATATGACGTTGGTCTCTGTAATTGTTCTGGCTGGGTCAGCACTATTTCAGATTGCAGCTGCAATGTAGAACTGTGATTTATACCTGAAAAATGCACATTTTTCCAAAAAAAAACTATGCTATACCATAATTATGTTATCAGACTGTCATCTTATGAAGTTGTTTCTTGGTTAGTGGCTATATATATTTTTATTTAGTCGAATTAGTGATAGCTACTGACGCAGGAAAAAACTATTGGGAGTAAAAAAATCGTGTCCTTTGCTAACGTGGTTAGCTAATAGATTTACATATTGTGTCTTCCCTGTAAAACATTTTAAAAATCTGAAATGGTGGCTTTATTCACAAGACCTGTATCTTTCATCTGGTGTCTTGGACTTGTGATTTAATGATATTTAGATGCTACAAGTTACTTGTGACGCTATGCTAGCTATGCTACTCAGTGGGGGGGGGGGGGGGGGGGGTGGGGGGTGCTACCGGATCAGGGTTGGTGACTCGTGAGAAGTTTTAACACAGTAAATTCATCAGGTATGAGTCATGTTTCAGTCAGACCAATAACATCAAGTTTATGATCAGTGATTAGTTAATTGACTATAACTGCCTTGGAAGTGAGGGATCTAACATTAAGTAACCCTATTTTGAGATGTGAGATATTATCACAGGCTCTTTCAGTAATGACAGGAATGGAGGAGGTCTTTATCCTAATAAGATTGCTAAGGCGAACACCGCCATGTTTAGTTTTGCCCAACCTAGATCGAGGCACAGACACGATCTCAATGGGGATAGCTGAGCTGACTACACTGACTGTGCTATTGTGACTGTGCTAGTGGCAGACTCCACTAAGCTGGCAGGCTGGCTGCACCCTATCTCATTGTGGAGCTAGGGGAGTTAGAGCCCTGTCTATGTTGGTAGATAAGATCAGAGCACCCCTCCAGCTAGGATGGAGTCTGTCACTCCTCAACAGGCCAGGCTTGGTCCTGTTTGTGGGTGAGTCCCAAAAACAGATAATTGAGAGGACCAATTATCTACAAATTCTATCTTTTGGGAGAGGCAGGAAACAGTTTTCAACCAACGATTAGGTTTTGCGAGTCTTCTGTAGAGCTCACCACTCCCCCGAACGGGGAGGGGGCCAGAGACAATTACTCGATGCCAACACATCTTTCTAGATAAGATAGATGCTGAAGTTATGTTGCACATATTGACCTCTCACTGGTTCATCCTAACATCGTTGGTGCCGACATGTACAACAATATGGTGGGAGGCTTCGGCAACTCAGACCCCGGTGGAGGAGAGATCTGAGAAGGCTCGGGCTCTGACTTCGGCTCATTGCTTAATGGGGAGAACTGGTTGAAAGTTTCTATCGGGCGAATGTGCGACACCGGTTGAGCATTGCGACAGCATTTCAGCAAATGTTTTTGGGATTTCTACACTTTCTGCACTTACTTGTGGCACAGACTCTGTTTCATCCTTTCCTACACTTAAATACCTAACGATTTCATCTGAAGCTGAGCTTGCAACTCGGCTTCCCTCACCATAAAGCGATAGTTCTCCTGTAAATTAAGAGTACAGCGACTGCAATGAGAAGATTCGTCAGACATCTCTTCAGCCTCTAAGAAGGACTGTTACCAACACGCTGTGCGTTGCGTCAACACCCAGACCCAGAGAGCCTAACTCCACTCCTCACCCATCAGAGGACCACCAGCGGAGCGACAATGACAGTGACATTGAGTTGAACAAGCATTTTCCAGAGGATTACATCAGGACAACAACCCAACCCCAGGACATGAAGAGATGTGAGAAGTCAATCAGCTGCATTGACAGGACAGTCACCACCAGGGGAATTATGAAAGAACGGAGAACAAGATGGGAGGGGAGATGAAGGTTAGTGGTCCTGTCTGGATTAGTGTCAGTGGTCCTGTCTGGATTAGTGTCAGTGGTCCTGTCTGGATCAGTGTCAGTGGTCCTGTCTGGATTAGTGTCAGTGGTCCTGTCTGGATTAGTGTCAGTGGTCCTGTCTGGATTAGTGTCAGTTGTCCTGTCTGGATTAGTGTCAGTGGTCCTGTCTGGATTAGTGGTTAGTGGTCCTCTCTGGATTAGTGGTTAGTGGTCCTGTCTGGCTCAGTGTCAGTGGTCCTGTCTGGATTAGTGGTTAGTGGTCCTGTCTGGATCAGTGGCAGTGGTCCTGTCTGGATCAGTGGCAGTGGTCCTGTCTGGATCAGTGGCAGTGGTCCTGTCTGGCACAGTGTCATTGGTCCTGTCTGGATTAGTGGTTATTGGTCCTGTCTGGATTAGTGGTTAGTGGTCCTGTCTGGATTAGTGGTTAGTGGTCCTGTCTGGATTAGTGTCAGTGGTCCTGTCTGGATTAGTGGTTAGTGGTCCTGTCTGGATCAGTGTCAGTGGTCCTGTCTGGCTCAGTGGTCAGTGGTCCTGTCTGGATCAGTGGTTAGTGGTCCTGTCTGGATCAGTGTCCGTGGTCCTGTCTGGCTCAGTGGTTAGTGGTCCTGTCTGGATTAGTGTCAGTGGTCCTGTCTGGATTAGTGTCAGTGGTCCTGTCTGGATCGGTGGTTAGTGGTCCTGTCTGGATTAGTGGTTAGTGGTCCTGTCTTGCTCATTGTCAGTGGTTAGTGGTCCTGTCTTGCTCATTGTCAGTGGTTAGTGGTCCTGTCTGGCTCAGTGTCAGTGGATAGTGGTCCTGTCTGGCTCAGTGGTTAGTGGTCCTGTCTAGCTCAGTGTTAGTGGTTAGTCGTCTTGTCTGGCTCAGTGTCAGTGGTTAGTCGTCTTGTCTGGCTCAGTGTCAGTGGTTAGTGGTTCTCTCCGGCTCATTGTCAGTTGTCCTGTCTGGCTCAGTGTCAGTGGTTAGTGGTCCTGTCTGGCTCAGTGTCAGTGGTTAATGGTCCTGTCTGGCTCAGTGTCAGTGGTTAGTGGTCCTGTCTGGCTCAGTGGTTAGTGGTCCAGTCTAGCTCAGTGTTAGTGCTTAGTCGTCTTGTCTGGCTCAGTGTCAGTGGTTAGTGGTTCTCTCCGGCTCATTGTCAGTTGTCCTGTCTGGCTCAGTGTCAGTGGTTAGTGGTCCTGTCTGGCTCAGTGGTTAGTGGTCCTGTCTGGCTCAGTGTCAGTGGTCCTGTCTGTCTCAGCGTCAGTGGATAGTGGTCCTGTCTTGCTCAGTGTCAGTCGTTAGTGGTCCTGTCTGGCTCAGTGTCAGTGGTCCTGTCTGGCTCAGTGTCAGTTTGTAATGGTCCTGTCTGGCTCAGCGTCAGTTGGTAATGGTCCTGTCTGGCTCAGTGTGAGTGGTTAGTGGTCCTGTCTAGCTCAGTGTCAGTGGTCCTGTCTGGCTCAGTGTCAGTGTTAGTGGTCCTGTCTGGCTCATTGTCAGTGGTTAGTGGTCCTGTCTAGCTCAGTGTTAGTGGTTAGTGGTCCTGTCTAGCTCAGTGTCAGTGGTCCTGTCTGGCTCAGTGTTAGTGGTTAGTTGTCTTGTCTGGCTCAGTGTCAGTGGTTAGTGGTTCTCTCTGGCTCATTGTCAGTTGTCCTGTCTGGCTCAGTGTCAGTGGTTAGTGGTCCTGTCTAGCTCAGTGTCAGTGGTTAGTGGTTCTGTCTGGCTCAGTGTCAGTGGTTAGTGGTCCTGTCTTGCTCAGTGTCAGTGGTCCTGTCTGGCTCAGAGTCAGTGGATTGTGGTCCTGTCTGGCTCAGTGTCAGTGGTCCTGTCTGGCTCAGTGTCAGTGGATAGGGGTCCTGTTTGGTTCAGTGTCAGTGGTTAGTGGTCCTGTCTGGCTCAGTGCCAGTGGTCCTGTCTGGCTCAGAGTCAGTGGATAGTGGTCCTGTATGATTCAACATCAGTGGTTAGTGGTCCTGTCTGGTTCAGTGTCAGTGGTTAGTGGTCCTGTCTGGCTCAGTGCCAGTGGTCCTGTCTGGCTCAGAGTCAGTGGTCCTGTATGATTCAACATAAGTGGTTAGTGGTCCTGTCTGGCTCAGCGTCAGTGGTCCTGTCTGGCTCAGAGTCAGTGGATTGTGGTCCTGTCTGGCTCAGTGTCAGTGGTCCTGTCTGGCTCAGTGTCAGTGGTTAGTGGTCCTGTCTTGCTCAGTGTCAGTGGTCCTGTCTGGCTCAGAGTCAGTGGATTGTGGTCCTGTCTGGCTCAGTGTCAGTGGTCCTGTCTGGCTCAGTGTCAGTGGATAGGGGTCCTGTTTGGTTCAGTGTCAGTGGTTAGTGGTCCTGTCTGGCTCAGTGCCAGTGGTCCTGTCTGGCTCAGAGTCAGTGGATAGTGGTCCTGTATGATTCAACATCAGTGGTTAGTGGTCCTGTCTGGTTCAGTGTCAGTGGTTAGTGGTCCTGTCTGGCTCAGTGCCAGTGGTCCTGTCTGGCTCAGAGTCAGTGGATAGTGGTCCTGTATGATTCAACATAAGTGGTTAGTGGTCCTGTCTGGCTCAGCGTCAGTGGTCCTGTCTGGCTCAGAGTCAGTGGATTGTGGTCCTGTCTGGCTCAGTGTCAGTGGTCCTGTCTGGCTCAGTGTCACTGGATAGGGGTCCTGTTTGGTTCAGTGTCAGTGGTTAATGGTCCCGTCTGGCTCAGTGTAAGTGTTAGTGGTCCTGTCTGGCTCAGTGTTAGTGTTAGTGGTCCTGTCTGGCTCAGTCTCAGTGGTTAGTGGTCCTGTCTGGCTCAGTGTCAGTGGTTAGTGGTCCTGTCTGGCTCAGTGTCAGTGGTCCTGTCTGGCTCAGTGTCAATGGTCCTGTCTTGCTCAGTGTCAGTCATTAGTGGTCCTGTCTGGCTAAGTGTCAGTGGTCCTGTCTGGCTCAGTGTCAGTGGTTAGTGGTCCTGTCTGGCTCAGTGTCAGTGGTTAGTGGTCCTGTCTGGCTCAGTGTCAGTGGTCCTGTCTGGCTCAGTGTCAGTTTGTAATGGTCCTGTCTGGCTCAGTGTCAGTGGTCCTGTCTGGCTCAGTGTCAGTTGTCCTGTCTGGCTCAGCGTCAGTGGTAAATGGTCAAGTCTGGCTCAGTGTGAGTTGTTAGCGGTCCTGTCTGGCTCATTGTCAGTGGTTAGTGGTCCAGTCTAGCTCAGTGTCAGCGGTCCTGTCTGGCTCAGTGTCAGTGTTAGTGGTCCTGTCTGGCTCATTGTCAGTGGTTAGTGGTCCTGTCTGGCTCAGTGTCAGTGGTTAGTGGTCCTGTCTAGCTCAGTGTCAGTGGTCCTGTCTGGCTCAGTGTCAGTGGTTAGTGGTCCTGTCTGGCTCAGTATCAGTGGTTAGTGGTCCTGTCTGGCTCATTGTCAGTGGTTAGTTGTCCTGTCTGGCTCAGCATCAGTGGATAGTGGTCCTGTCTGGCTCAGTGTTAGTGGTCCTGTCTGACTCAGTGTCAGTGGTTAGTGGTCCTGTCTGGCTCATTGTCAGTGTTAGTGGTCCTGTCTTGCTCAGTGTCAGTGGTTAGTGGTCCTGTCTGGCTCAGTGTCAGTGGTTAGTGGTCCTGTCTGGCTCAGTGTCAGTGGTTAGTGGTCCTGTCTGGATCAGTGCCAGTATTAGTGGTCCTGTCTGGCTCATTGTCAGTGGTTAGTGGTCCAGTCTAGCTCAGTGTCAGCGGTCCTGTCTGGCTCAGTGTCAGTGGTTAGTGGTCCTGTCTGGCTCAGTGTCAGTGGTTAGTGGTCCTGTCTGGCTCATTGTCAGTGGTTAGTTGTCCTGTCTGGCTCAGCATCAGTGGTTAGTGGTCCTGTCTGGCTCAGTGTCAGTGGTTAGTGGTCCTGTCTAGCTCAGTGTCAGTGGTCCTGTCTGGCTCAGTGTCAGTGGTTAGTGGTCCTGTCTGGCTCAGTGTCAGTGGTTAGTGGTCCTGTCTGGCTCAGTGTCAGTGGTTAGTTGTCCTGTCTGGCTCAGCATCAGTGGATAGTGGTCCTGTCTGGCTCAGTGTTAGTGGTTCTGTCTGGCTCAGTGTCAGTGGTTAGTGGTCCTGTCTGGCTCATTGTCAGTGTTAGTGGTCCTGTCTTGCTCAGTGTCAGTGGTTAGTGGTCCTGTCTGGCTCAGTGTCAGTGGTTAGTGGTCCTGTCTGGCTCAGTGTCAGTGGTTAGTGGTCCTGTCTGGATCAGTGCCAGTATTAGTGGTCCTGTCTGGCTCAGCATCAGTGGATAGTTGTCCTGTCTGGCTCATCGTCAGTGTCAGTGGTCCTGTCTGGCTCAGTGTCAGTGGTTAGTTGTCCTGTCTGGCTCAGTGTCAGTGTCAGTGGTCCTGTCTGGCTCAGCGTCAGTGGATAGTGGTCCTGTCTGGCTCAGTGTCAGTGGTCCTGTCTGGTTCAGTGTCAGTGGTTAGTGGTCCTGTCTGGCTCAGTGTCAGTGGATAGTGGTCCTGTCTGGCTCAGTGTCAGTGTCAGTGGTCCTGTCTGGCTCAGTGTCAGTGGTTAGTGGTCCTGTCTGTCTCAGTGTCAGTGTCAGTGGTCCTGTCTGGCTCTGCGTCAGTGGATAGTGGTCCTGTCTGGCTCAGTGTCAGTGGTCCTGTCTGGCTCAGCGTCAGTGGTTAGTGGTCTTGTCTTGCTCAGTGCCAGTGGTCCTGTCTGGCTCAGTGTCAGTGGTCCTGTCTGGCTCATTGTCAGTGGTTAGTGGTCCTGTCTAGCTCAGTGTTAGTGGTTAGTGGTCCTGTCTAGCTCAGTGTCAGTGGTCCTGTCTGGCTCAGTGTTAGTAGTTAGTCGTCTTGTCTGGCTCAGTGTCAGTGGTTAGTGGTTCTCTCTGGCTCATTGTCAGTTGTCCTGTCTGGCTCAGTGTCAGTGGTCAGTGGTCCTGTCTGGCTCAGTGTCAGTGGTTAGTGGTCCTGTCTAGCTCAGTGTCAGTGGTTAGTGGTCCTGTCTGGCTCAGTGTCAGTGGTTAGTGGTCCTGTCTTGCTCAGTGTCAGTGGTTAGTGGTCCTGTATGATTCAACATCAGTGGTTAGTGGTCCTGTCTGGCTCAGTGTCAGTGGTTAATGGTCCCGTCTGGCTCAGTGTAAGTGTTAGTGGTCCTGTCTGGCTCAGTGTCAGTGGTTAGTGGTCCTGTCTTGCTCAGTGTCAGTGGTTAGTGGTTCTGTCTGGCTTATTGTCAGTGGTCCTGTCTGGCTCAGTGTCAGTGGTTAGTGGTCCTGTATGATTCAACATCAGTGGTTAGTGGTCCTGTCTGGTTCAGCGTCAGTGGTTAGTGGTCCTGTCTGGCTCAGTGTCAGTGGTTAATGGTCCCGTCTGGCTCAGTGTAAGTGTTAGTGGTCCTGTCTGGCTCAGTGTTAGTGTTAGTGGTCCTGTCTGGCTCAGTCTCAGTGGTTAGTGGTCCTGTCTTGCTCAGTGTCAGTGTTAGTGGTCCTGTCTGGCTCAGTGTCAGTGGTTAGTGGTCCTGTCTGGCTCAGTGTCAGTGGTCCTGTCTGGCTAAGTGTCAATGGTCCTGTCTTGCTCAGTGTCAGTCATTAGTGGTCCTGTCTGGCTAAGTGTCAGTGGTCCTGTCTGGCTCATTGTCAGTGGTTAGTGGTCCTGTCTGGCTCAGTGTCAGTGGTTAGTGGTCCTGTCCGGCTCAGTGTCAGTGGTCCTGTCTGGCACTGTGTCAGTGGTTAGTTGTCCTGTCTGGCTCAGTGTCAGTGGTCCTGTCTGGCTCAGTGTCAGTTGTCCTGTCTGGCTCAGCGTCAGTGGTAAATGGTCAAGTCTGGCTCAGTGTGAGTTGTTAGCGGTCCTGTCTGGCTCATTGTCAGTGGTTAGTGGTCCAGTATAGCTCAGTGTCAGCGGTCCTGCCTGGCTCAGTGTCAGTGTTAGTGGTCCTGTCTGGCTCATTGTCAGTGGTTAGTGGTCCTGTCTGGCTCAGTGTCAGTGGTTAGTGGTCCTGTCTAGCTCAGTGTCAGTGGTCCTGTCTGGCTCAGTGTCAGTGGTTAGTGGTCCTGTCTGGCTCAGTGTCAGCGGTCCTGTCTTGCTCAGTGTCAGTGGTCGTGGTCCTGTCTGGATCAGTGTCAGTGGTTAATGGTCCTGTCTGGCTCATTGTCAGTGGTTAGTTGTCCTGTCTGGCTCAGCATCAGTGGATAGTGGTCCTGTCTGGCTCAGTGTTAGTGGTCCTGTCTGGCTCAGTGTCAGTGGTTAGTGGTCCTGTCTGGCTCATTGTCAGTGTTAGTGGTCCTGTCTTGCTCAGTTTCAGTGGTTAGTGGTCCTGTCTGGCTCAGTGTCAGTGGTTAGTGGTCCTGTCTGGCTCAGTGTCAGTGGTTAGTGGTCCTGTCTGGATCAGTGCCAGTATTAGTGGTCCTGTCTGGCTCAGCATCAGTGGATAGTTGTCCTGTCTGGCTCATCGTCAGTGTCAGTGGTCCTGTCTGGCTCAGTGTCAGTGGTTAGTTGTCCTGTCTGGCTCAGTGTCAGTGTCAGTGGTCCTGTCTGGCTCAGCGTCAGTGGTTAGTTGTCCTGTCTGGCTCAGTGTCAGTGTCAGTGGTCCTGTCTGGCTCAGCGTCAGTGGATAGTGGTCCTGTCTGGCTCAGTGTCAGTGGTCCTGTCTGGTTCAGTGTCAGTGGTTAGTGGTCCTGTCTGGCTCAGTGTCAGTGGATAGTGGTCCTGTCTGGCTCAGTGTCAGTGTCAGTGGTCCTGTCTGGCTCAGTGTCAGTGGATAGTGGTCCTGTCTGGATTAGTGTCAGTGGTCCTGTCTGGATCAGTGGTTAGTGGTCCTGTCTGGATCAGTGTCAGTGGTCCTGTCTGGATTAGTGGTTAGTGGTCCTGTCCGGATTAGTGGTTAGTGGTCCTGTCTGGCTCAGTGTCAGTGGTCCTGTCTGGATTAGTGGTTAGTGGTCCTGTCTGGATCAGTGTCAGTGGTCCTGTCTGGATCAGTGTCAGTGGTCCTGTCTAGCTCAGTGTCATTGGTCCTGTCTGGATTAGTGGTTAGTGGTCCTGTCTGGATTAGTGGTTAGTGGTCCTGTCTGGATTAGTGGTTAGTGGTCCTGTCTGGATTAGTGTCAGTGGTCCTGTCTGGATCGGTGGTTAGTGGTCCTGTCTGGATTAGTGGTTAGTGGTCCTGTCTTGCTCATTGTCAGTGGTTAGTGGTCCTGTCTTGCTCATTGTCAGTGGTTAGTGGTCCTGTCTGGCTCAGTGTCAGTGGATAGTGGTCCTGTCTGGCTCAGTGGTTAGTGGTCCTGTCTAGCTCAGTGTTAGTGGTTAGTCGTCTTGTCTGGCTCAGTGTCAGTGGTTAGTGGTTCTCTCCGGCTCATTGTCAGTTGTCCTGTCTGGCTCAGTGTCAGTGGTTAGTGGTCCTGTCTGGCTCAGTGTCAGTGGTCCTGTCTGGCTCAGCGTCAGTGGATAGTGGTCCTGTCTTGCTCAGTGTCAGTCGTTAGTGGTCCTGTCTGGCTCAGTGTCAGTGGTCCTGTCTGGCTCAGTGTCAGTTTGTAATGGTCCTGTCTGGCTCAGCGTCAGTTTGTAATGGTCCTGTCTGGCTCAGTGTGAGTGGTTAGTGGTCCTGTCTAGCTCAGTGTCAGTGGTCCTGTCTGGCTCAGTGTCAGTGTTAGTGGTCCTGTCTGGCTCATTGTCAGTGGTTAGTGGTCCTGTCTAGCTCAGTGTTAGTGGTTAGTGGTCCTGTCTAGCTCAGTGTCAGTGGTCCTGTCTGGCTCAGTGTTAGTGGTTAGTCGTCTTGTCTGGCTCAGTGTCAGTGGTTAGTGGTTCTCTCTGGCTCATTGTCAGTTGTCCTGTCTGGCTCAGTGTCAGTGGTTAGTGGTCCTGTCTAGCTCAGTGTCAGTGGTTAGTGGTTCTGTCTGGCTCAGTGTCAGTGGTTAGTGGTCCTGTCTTGCTCAGTGTCAGTGGTTAGTGATTAGTGGTTCTGTCTGGCTTATTGTCAGTGGTCCTGTCTGGCTCAGTGTCAGTGGTTAGTGGTCCTGTATGATTCAACATCAGTGGTTAGTGGTCCTGTCTGGCTCAGCGTCAGTGGTCCTGTCTGGCTCAGAGTCAGTGGATTGTGGTCCTGTCTGGCTCAGTGTCAGTGGTCCTGTCTGGCTCAGTGTCAGTGGATAGGGGTCCTGTTTGGTTCAGTGTCAGTGGTTAGTGGTCCTGTCTGGCTCAGTGCCAGTGGTCCTGTCTGGCTCAGAGTCAGTGGATAGTGGTCCTGTATGATTCAACATCAGTGGTTAGTGGTCCTGTCTGGTTCAGCGTCAGTGGTTAGTGGTCCTGTCTGGCTCAGTGGTTAATGGTCCCGTCTGGCTCAGTGTCAGTGGTTAATGGTCCCGTCTGGCTCAGTGTAAGTGTTAGTGGTCCTGTCTGGCTCAGTGTTAGTGTTAGTGGTCCTGTCTGGCTCAGTCTCAGTGGTTAGTGGTCCTGTCTGGCTCAGTGTCAGTGTTAGTGGTCCTGTCTGGCTCAGTGTCAGTGGTTAGTGGTCCTGTCTGGCTCAGTGTCAGTGGTCCTGTCTGGCTCAGTGTCAATGGTCCTGTCTTGCTCAGTGTCAGTCATTAGTGGTCCTGTCTGGCTAAGTGTCAGTGGTCCTGTCTGGCTCATTGTCAGTGGTTAGTGGTCCTGTCTGGCTCAGTGTCAGTGGTTAGTGGTCCTGTCTGGCTCAGTGTCAGTGGTCCTGTCTGGCTCTGTGTCAGTGGTTAGTTGTCCTGTCTGGCTCAGTGTCAGTGGTCCTGTCTGGCTCAGTGTCAGTTGTCCTGTCTGGCTCAGCGTCAGTGGTAAATGGTCAAGTCTGGCTCAGTGTGAGTTGTTAGCGGTCCTGTCTGGCTCATTGTCAGTGGTTAGTGGTCCAGTCTAGCTCAGTGTCAGCGGTCCTGTCTGGCTCAGTGTCAGTGTTAGTGGTCCTGTCTGGCTCATTGTCAGTGGTTAGTGGTCCTGTCTGGCTCAGTGTCAGTGGTTAGTGGTCCTGTCTAGCTCAGTGTCAGTGGTCCTGTCTGGCTCAGTGTCAGTGGTTAGTGGTCCTGTCTGGCTCAGTGTCAGCGGTCCTGTCTTGCTCAGTGTCAGTGGTTGTGGTCCTGTCTGGCTCATTGTCAGTGGTTAGTTGTCCTGTCTTGCTCAGTGTCAGTGGTTAGTGGTCCTGTCTGGCTCAGTGTCAGTGGTTAGTGGTCCTGTCTGGCTCAGTGTCAGTGGTTAGTGGTCCTGTCTGGATCAGTGCCAGTATTAGTGGTCCTGTCTGGCTCAGCATCAGTGGATAGTTGTCCTGTCTGGCTCATCGTCAGTGTCAGTGGTCCTGTCTGGCTCAGTGTTAGTGGTCCTGTCTGGCTCAGTGTTAGTGGTCCTGTCTGGCTCAGTGTCAGTGGTTAGTGGTCCTGTCTGGCTCAGTGTCAGTGTTTAGTGGTCCTGTCTGGATCAGTGCCAGTATTAGTGGTCCTGTCTGGCTCAGCATCAGTGGTTAGTGGTCCTGTCTGGCTCAGTGTCAGTGGTCCTGTCTGGTTCAGTGTCAGTGGTTAGTGGTCCTGTCTGGCTCAGTGTCAGTGGATAGTGGTCCTGTCTGGCTCAGTGTCAGTGTCAGTGGTCCTGTCTGGCTCAGTGTCAGTGGTTAGTGGTCCTGTCTGTCTCAGTGTCAGTGTCAGTGGTCCTGTCTGGCTCAGCGTCAGTGGATAGTGGTCCTGTCTGGCTCAGTGTCAGTGGTCCTGTCTG
Organism: Salvelinus alpinus; assembly: GCF_045679555.1. Classification (NCBI taxonomy): domain Eukaryota; kingdom Metazoa; phylum Chordata; class Actinopteri; order Salmoniformes; family Salmonidae; genus Salvelinus; species Salvelinus alpinus. The sequence goes on along the minus strand of NC_092102.1, from coordinate 53,577,314 downwards.
GGTCAGTGTCAGTGGTTAGTTGTCCTGTCTGGCTCAGTGTCAGTGTCAGTGGTCCTGTCTGGCTCAGCGTCAGTGGTTAGTGGTCCTGTCTTGCTCAGTGCCAGTGGTCCTGTCTGGCTCAGTGTCAGTGGTCCTGTCTGGCTCAGTGTCAGTGGTTAGTGGGCCTGTCTGGCTCAGCGTCAGTGGTCCTGTCTGGCTCAGAGTCAGTGTCAGTGGTCCTGTCTGGCTCAGTGTCAGTGGTTAGTGGTCCTGTCTGGCTCAGCGTCAGTGGTTAGTGGTCCTGTCTGGCTCAGTGTCAGTGGTTAGTGGTCCTGTCTTGCTCAGTATAAATGGTTAGTTGTCCTGTCTTGCTCAGTGTCAGTGGTTAGTGGTCCTGTCTGGCTCAGTGTCAGTGTTAGTGGTCCTGTCTGGCTCAGTGTCAGTGGTTAGTTGTCCTGTCTAGCTCAGTGTCAGTGGTCCTGTCTGTCTCAGTGTCAGTGGTCCTGTCTGTCTCAGTGTCAGTGGTCCTGTCTGTATCAGTGTCAGTGGTCCTGTCTGGCTCAGTGTCAATGGTTAGTGGTACTGTCTGGCTCAGTGCTGCCACTGTGTGGTTTGTGTGTGTTACTGCACCACCAGGTGTTCACTAGACAGACAGACGGTAACATGATGAATGAGTACAGCTTTCTCCTGGTTTACCTTCCTGTCTTCCCAGTCCCTGAGTGTCAAAACCAGACGTGTGTGTGTGTGTGTGTGTGTGTGTGTGTGTGTGTGTGTGTGTGTGTGTGTGTGTGTGTGTGTGTGTGTGTGTGTGTGTGTGTGTGTGTGTGTGTGTGTGTGTGTGTAATGTGTGTGTGTGTGTTTATGTTTAATGTGTTTGTGTGTGTGTGTGTGTGTGTGCATGTGCGTGTGTGTGTTAATCACACTTATTGTCTTTTAGGAAATGTACCTTTTGTTGTGGTTTTTGTTGTATTTAATGATGATGATGTTGTGAGTGAGGCCTGGATTCAATCTGATCACAGGTGTGTAGACATTGTGGCTTTAAATGTGATGTTCCCACGATAGCGGAGATCACATTCACGGTAATGTAATGTTCCCACGTTAGCGGAGATCACATTCACGGTAATGTAATGTTCCCACGTTAGCGGAGATCACATTCACGGTAATGTAATGTTCCCACGTTAGCGGAGATCACATTCACGGTAATGTAATGTTCCCACGTTAGCGGAGATCACATTCACGGTAATGTAATGTTCCCACGTTAGCGGAGATCACATTCACGGTAATGTAATGTTCCCACGTTAGCGGAGATCACATTCACGGTAATGTAATGTTCCCACGTTAGCGGAGATCACATTCACGGTAAACGCTGCGTACTTCATCTCAATCAGACATTTCCTATAAAGGGGCAGTGCAGTAAAAAACATGATATCCTGTGTTTTATATATTTTTCCTATGAGGTTGAAATAATACTGTGAAATTGTGAAGATGATGATAATGCCCTTTTAGTGTTGGAAACGCCAGCTGGTTTGGCTGGGTGGGTTTTGGACAGCCTGGTGACATCACCAGCTGGTTTACGTTGTCTTTCACAACCTTTTCATTATTTAACATGTATTAAATTGCATTTTCTTGCCACTGGCCTACACACCATAGCCCATAATGTCAAAGTGGAATTATGTTTTCAAAGTGTTTACAAATGAATAAATAATGAGACGCTGAAATGTCTTGAGTCAATAAGTATTCAACCCTTTCGTTACGGCCTAAATATGTTCAGGAGTTAAATACTGCTTAACAAGTCACATAATAAGTTGCATGGATTCACTCTGTGTGCAATAATAATGTTCAACAGCATTTTTGAATGACTACCTCATCTCTGTACCCGACACACACAATTATCTGTAAGGTCCCTCAGTCGAGCAGTGAATTTGAAACGCAGTTTCAACCATAAAAGACCAGGGAAGGTTTACCAATACAGGCGGGCAGGCAGGTAGGTAGGTAGGCGGGTAGGTAGGCAGGTAGGTAGGTAGGTAGGTAGATAGGTAGGTAGGTAGATAGGTAGGTAGGTAGGTAGGTAGGTAGGTAGGTAGGTAGGTAGGTAGGTAGGTAGGTAGGTAGGTAGGTAGGTAGGTAGGTAGGTAGGTAGGTAGGTAGGTAGGTAGGTAGGTAGGTAGGTAGGTAGGTAGGTAGGTAGGTAGGTAGGTAGGTAGGTAGGTAGGTAGGTAGGTAGGTAGGTAGGTAGGTAATATACTTGCCACGGTCTCACCTGAGAGAGAGGAGGTAGGTAATATATTTCCTGAGAGTTCTTATGCAAAGCATTCAGACTCCTTGACTTTCTCCTAATTTTGTTACGTTACAGCCTTTTTCTAAAATGGATTATCAATCTACACACAATACCCCATAATGACAAAGAAAAAACAGGTTTAAAATGTTGTTTTGCAAAAAATACAAAATAAACTGAAATATTGCATTTACACAAGTACAGTGTGTTGTGAAAGTATTCACCCTATTTTGTTGCCTTACAACCTGAAATTAAAAATGATTTTTTGGGGGAGGGTTTGTGTCATTTGACCGTGCTTCTACACCTGCATTACGCTGCCAACAAACTGACTCAGCTCCAGCCACCTTAAAAATGGGAATTGATGGAAATTATGTAAAAATGTACCACCAGCCACTTTAAACAATGCCACCTAATATAATGTTTACATACCCTACATTACACATCTCTTATGTATATGTATATACTGTACTCTATATCATCTACTGCATCTTGCCATCTTATGTAATACATGGACCACTAGCCACTTTAAACTATGCCACTTTATGTTTACATACCCTACAGTACTCATCTCATAGGTATATACCGTACTCTATACCATCTACTGCACCTTGCCTATGCCGTCTGTACCATCACTCATTCATATATCTTTATGTACATATTCTTTATCCCTTTACACTTGCGTGTATAAGGTAGTAGTTGCGGAATTGTTAGGTTAGATTACTTGTTGTTATTACTGCATTGTCGGAACTAGAAGCACAAGCATTTCGCTACACTCGCATTAACATCTGCTAACCATGTGTATGTGACTAATAAATTTGATTTGATTTGATTAGCTGTTTGGGGTTTTAGGCTGGGTGTCTGTACAGCACTTCGAGATATTAGCTGATGTACGAAGGGCTATATAAAATAAAATTGATTGATTGATTGATTGATTTGATTTACATAACATGCATACCACTTTGAAGATGCAAAATATGTTTCATTGTGAAACAAACTTCTTGTTTTTTACGTTCTGTTATACTCCCCTTGTCCTAAGGGTAAAAAATGACCCGCCTTCACTAAACCCCTAAAATAAAGCAGCTTAATTGAATATCTAAACCCAAATCTGTTTTGCATAAAGAAACAACCATTATCATTCATCACAAACGTTGTGAATATCTGGGTTTTCCCTCTTCACTCTGCAGAAAGACTGCATTTAATCAGTGGACACCACTCGTTTTTATTACAACACACCTGTCATAATTGTTTTCGTTGCTTAAGTATAGGTATGTATTATCATTATTATTATTGCTAAAGGTACTGCATAGGTGTAAACATACATTTTTAGCACTTGTAAAGCCTAAGAAAGTGGCAGAAATGTGCAGAAAATAGTTTTGAATGCATTTTGTTGAAGGGAAACAATACCAGTCTTGAACTTTTTTGGCAACATAGTGGTATATTCTTATATACTGTACAATGAGGAATTCAAGTACAAAATACTAGTCTTCTCCCATTTTTGTAACCATTGCCCCCACCCACAAGGTGTATAAACAACAACAATAAATACATATTTAAAAAAAAATTATACAAAACAAAAATGTGAATAACATAAATCTATCAACTCCAATTAGCACTTCAAATCAAATCACATTTTATTTGTCACACACACATGGTTAGCAGATGTTAATGCGAGTGTAGCGAAATGCTTGTGCTTCTAGTTCCGACAATGCAGTAATAACCAACGAGTAATCTAACCTAACTATTCCACAACTACTACCCTATACACACAAGTGTAAAGGGATGAAGAATATGTACATACAAATATATGAATGAGTGATGGTACAGAACGGCATAGGCAAGATGCAGTAGATGGTATAGAGTACAGTATATACATATGAGATGAGTAATGTAGGGTATGTAAACATGATGTAAAGTGGCATTGTTTAAAGTGGCTAGTGATATATGTATTACATAAAGATGGCAAGATGCAGTAGATGGTATAGAGTACAGTATATACATATGAGATGAGTAATGTAGGGTATGTAAACATTATTAAAGTGACATTGTTTAAAGTGGCAAGTGATGCAGTTTTTCCATCAATTCCCATTATTAAAGTGGCTGGAGTTGAGTCAGTATGTTGGCAGCAGCCACTCAATGTTAGTGGTGGCTGTTTAACAGTCTGATGGCCTTGAGATAGAAGCTGTTTTTCAGTCTCTCGGTCCCTGCTTTGATGCACCTGTACTGACCTCGCCTTCTGGATGATAGCGGGGTGAACAGGCAGTGGCTCGGGTGGTTGTTGTCCTTGATGATCTTTATGGCCTTTATGGTGCTCCCTCTGCTGTTTCCTGAAGTCCACGATCATCTCCTTTGTTGACGTTGAGTGTGAGGTTGTTTTCCTGACACCACACTCCGAGGGCCCTCACCTCCTCCCTGTAGGCCGTCTCGTCGTTGTTGGTAATCAAGCCTACCACTGTAGTGTCATCTGCAAACTTGATGATTGAGTTGGAGGCGTGCATGGCCACGCAGTCGTGGGTGAACAGGGAGTACAGGAGAGGGCTCAGAACGCACCCTTGTAGGACAGTATGCAAGTGTGTATGCATGGACTTTGCAGATGTATTTCTCACATGTGCAGCACATAGTATTTGTTTATCAGTCCTTCTTTGGGGGGCAGAATTGGCATCTCCTCCTCTTGCCTGCCACAGCTGCAGCCTCAGCTGCAGCCTCAGGTGGATCAGGACAAGATGCTTTCACAAGCACTGCAGAGGCTGCTGTGTGGGGGAGGTGGTCCCTTCTTTGAATGTGTGGGGTTACAAGTGCCTTTCCCAGCTGCTCCTGGAACACCCTCCTCTTGCTCCGCTTAAGTTTTAATCACCTTGTCCAGGTTGTCCTGGACCTCCTTTGTTGTGGTTGTAGTCCAGGATGATAGCTGGCTTCCTGTCCTCACGATCACTGATCTCAGCCGTTTTGTACAGTGTGCTCAGGAGGACCACATTCTTGTTCCTCTTTGGGAGGTAAGAAACTAGAGTGGTGGTGGGGGTGAAGGCAAACTTTGATGAGACGGCCTCTCTCCCCCTTGTTGCGAGGAGTGCAGGGGGGAGCTCAGGCTTGTTCTTTCTAACTGTGCCAACCATGGTGATCTTCCTCTTCAGGAGCTGCTGGCTGAGTTCATAAGAGGTGAAGAAACTGTCACCCGTGACATTGTGCCTCCTCAGTCCATCTGTCACATCAAGCACAACCCGCTCCCCTTGGTTCTTCCACTGGTCGGCTTCTCTGTGTAGACTTGCATCTTCCAAGCGTAGCTGGGTTGTGCGTCACAGGCCACCCATATCTTGATGCCATACTTTGCTGGCTTGCTGGTCATATACTGCCGGAAAGGACAGCGACCTTATGACAAAGAGATTACTATCAGTAATTAGTATCAGTGTCACAGAAAACAATCACATAATTCAATGGTATTACAGGAATACGTAATACGTAATAAAATTAACAGTGAATATCACTTACATTACAGATATGAAAATATAAATGTAACTCTGAATGGAACCAGTTCCTCATCCACTGTTACTTCAGGCCCAGGGTTGTAGAGGTACGGCAGACGCTCCACCCACTTCTCTCAGACCTCTCTTACGGCCGCCAGTTTGTCTCTCACACGTCTTGCAGGTCTTGACTCACGGTTATCAAATCTTAGCATTCTTGAGAAAGTGGAAAATCGGAAAATCGGAAAATCGCCCTTTCACTCTCTGCATCCCAGAGACTACATGTAGCCTCGCCTCGGGACCTATACACACCCGCTAAGATTAGCAGCCCTATGTAATATTTACGAAAACCCTCCAAATTTGTCATCTCCAGGATGATTTTTTTGATGGCTGGTGTGATGAACATGTAGAATGTTGAGGCGATGTCCTGGGCAACTGCATGTCTTGTGGGTCCTGGGTCCTGATGACATGTTGTGCTGCCATCCTGGTTGCACAACAACAAGGACCATGTTATTTTGCTGTTCTTTGACACAAATGTCTCTCTTTCAGCTTGGGGGATTTCTTCTTCATCTGAAGATGATGCATCGTGCTTTTGGTTTATATTCTTCGCCATCTTCTTCTTCAGATACCTCCTCCTCTTCTAAATCATTGTACCCTGGTGGTGTACAGCTTTCATGGAAATATGAACAAAGTTGATGTTTCCCTTTATCTAATGTTGGGGTCACTCTTGGAAACAGTCATCAACATTTCAAGATGAAAAAATATAATTTAGGGGTTTTCTCTGCTGTTAAGTGGCGGGTCGTTTTTTAACAACACACGGGTTAATTCATGCCCTCCTTGCCCGGTCCGTGAGTTTTGGTGGGCGGCCCTCTCTTGGCAGGGCTTCATTTTGTAATAATGGATTTAACGGTGCTCTGTGGGATGTTCAAAGTTGCAGATCTTTTTTTATAACCCAACCCTGATCTGAACTTCTCCACAACTTTGTTCCTGACCTGTTTTGGTGAGCTCCTTGGTCTTCATGGTGCCGCTTGCTTGGTGGTGCCCCTTGCTTAGTGGTGTTGCAGACTCTGGGGCCTTTCAGAACAGGTGTATATATACTGAGATCATGTGACAGATCATGTGACACTTAGATTGCACAAAGTTGAACTTTATTTAACTAATTATGTGACTTCTGAAGGTAATTGATTGCATCAGATATTATTTAGGGGCTTCATAGCAAAGGGGGTGAATATACGCACCACTTTTCTTTTTTTTCTTTTTTATAAGTAATTTTTTTCATTTCACTTCACCAATTTGGACTATTTTGTGTATGTCCATTACATGGAATCCAAATAAAAATCAATTTAAATTACAGGTTGTAATGCAACAAAATAGGAAAAACTGAGAGCCATGTGAGTGAGAGGTAACCCACGCAGCAGGGAGAAGAGAATTATAATTATTATATTCAGCCAAAGGGAACAGGGACCACTGGCCGCAAAAGGCTTTTTTTAGGGGGACTATGGACACACAAAGGGGATGCTGCCGAGAAATTCGAGGCATTATCAAGTGCTTGTCAAAATTGTGAATGAGAGACTGATGAAGTGTGTACAACCGGCGCAAAAAACTAAGCAGAGCTCATGCCATTTGTGCAACTTTTTTTCAAATCATCATTAGAGTCTCATTATGCAGCCTTGGAATATATTAAACATCAAAACATATAGCCCAACATTTGTATGACAACTAAATGTACATACATAACTCTAAATTAAGCATATAGGAACACCTATTTCTTTGTTAACCGCTCAACACAGAATAGCTGCATGTGAACACTCCCTCATCGTCTGGAGAAAATATCATTTATATTTTATTCAGCTTTGTTCAATTGTATTCTTCATACTATAAAATAGCATAAAATAATGCCACGGAATTCTAAGTAAATCTTGTCTGCTAAATGGACTAGTGCATCCCACAGCCATATGGAATAGTAGCCAGATCAGGACCTAACATAAGGACAACTCAGAGGATGCTATTCTGTTCTTCTGAAATAGACAACATTTTCTTCATATCATGTTTCTTTAGAGCTGTCTAGAATAAATAATGGATTCATTGTGATGCTGTAGACTATATTATATGGATTTATTAGACTTTTTAAAATGTAGATGTTCCAAAGGTCTGCATCAGTGGCTTGTAGGCTGTGTGTGGAAGCCAGGAGATGCTAAATGTATTTATGTTAATTAATGATCAATTACCGTATGACTTATTTGCTTGACAATCACCAGCTGACAGAATGTCATGACCACCACAGCCCTAATGATGACACCCTGGCCTCAATGATGACCCACCCTGTAGAAATAAAACTCATGTTCACAGGGCTCTCTTGTAAATGACACCCTAGTCTCAATGGAACTCCCTACACACACACACACACACACGCACACGCATGCACATGTGCACGCGCACACACACACACACTCACTAGCATGTGCTGCTTTCCTAAAGTAAGCTGTTTCTCCACTCTGACTGTAGTCTCTAAAAAAAGCCTTGCTTCATAATGGGTGTGTTCACACAGCACCTTACCCTGGGCTAAGAGCCTCCTTAGGGAGATTTTAGCCTTGGGCTTAGGGAGGTTTCAGCCCTGGGCTAAGAGCCTCCTTAGAGAGATTTTAGCCCTGGGCTAGGGAGATTTTAGCCCTGGGTTTAGGGAGATTTTAGCCCTGGGTTTAGGGAGATTTTAGCCCTGGGCTTAGGGAGGTTTTAGTCCTGGGTTTAGGGAGATTTTAGCCATGGGTTTAGGGAGATTTTAGCCCTGGGCTTAGGGAGGTTTTAGTCCTGGGTTTAGGGAGATTTTAGCCATGGGTTTAGGGAGATTTTAGCCCTGGGCTTAGGGAGGTTTTAGTCCTGGGTTTAGGGAGATTTTAGCCATGGGTTTAGGGAGATTTTAGCCCTGGGCTTAGGGAGGTTTTAGTCCTGGGTTTAGGGAGATTTTAGCCATGGGTTTAGGGAGATTTTAGCCCTGGGCTTAAGGAGATTTTAGCCATGGGCTTAGGGATATTTTAGTCCTGGGTTTAGGGAGATTTTAGCCCTGTGTTTAGGGAGATTTTAGTCCTGGGTTTAGGGAGATTTTAGCCTTGGGCTTAGGGAGATTTTAGCCATGGGTTAGGGAGATTTTAGTTCTGGGCTTAGGGAGATTTTAGCCATGGGTTTAGGGAGATTTTAGTCCTGTGTTTAGGGAGATTTTAGCCCTGGGATTAGGGAGATTTTAGCCCTGGGATAAATGAGTGTCCACACTTTGTTAGAGCCGATTGAGACATATTTGTGTAAAAGACAGAACATACTGAGCTCCATGTATGTTTGTGTAAATAAATAAAATATGAAAGTATGTGATGAAATATTAGGTACCTTTATGATTTATATTTACCTGATTGAGATATATTATTTTGTTATTAGTGTATCTTAGTTTTTGCCTCCCCCTCTTTCTCATTCATTGTACTGTGGTAAGTGTGTTAGTGATAGGATAAAGTTGGGCCTTCGGGGGGAGGGGGAGTCCTAGCTAGACGTGGGAGCGGTATAGTCTTTTGACCATACATAAATACAAACAGGCCATACTATATATTTTCATTTCAACTAATCTATGCTTTAATTTGAAAGGAGAGTCATATCCCTGGATCTTATTGAATATTTTAGCAGTTTGGCTTTTGGGAACTTCGAATGTGGACTGTACGTCAGAAACAACCCCACTTCAGGCTGATGGTAATGAAGTCAGTACACACTTCAGGCTGATGGTAATGAAGGCACTACACACTTCAGGCTCATGGTAATGAAGTCAGTACACACTTCAGGCTGATGGTATTGAAGTCACTACACACTTCAGGCTGATGGTAATGAAGGCACTACACACTTCAGGCTCATGGTAATGAAGTCAGTACACACTTCAGGCTGATGGTATTGAAGTCACTACACACTTCAGGCTGATGGTAATGAAGGCACTACACACTTCAGGCTCATGGTAATGAAGTCACTACACACTTCAGGCTGATGGTAATGAAGTCACTGCACTCTTCAGGCTGATGGTAATGAAGTCACTACACACTTCAGGCTGATGGTAATGAAGTCACTACACACTTCAGGCTCATGGTAATGAAGTCACTACACACTTCAGGCTCATGGTAATGAAGTCACTACACACTTCAGGCTGATGGTAATGAAGTCACTACACACTTCAGGCTGATGGTAATGAAGTCACTACACACTTCAGGCTGATGGTAATGAAGTCACTACACACTTCAGGCTGATGGTAATGACGTCACTACACACTTCAGGCTGATGGTAATGACGTCACTACACACTTCAGGCTGATGGTAATGAAGTCACTACACACTTCAGGCTGATGGTAATGACGTCACTACACACTTCAGGCTCATGGTAATGAAGTCACTACACACTTCAGGCTGATGGTAATGAAGTCACTACACACTTCAGGCTGATGGTAATGAAGTCACTACACACTTCAGGCTGATGGTAATGAAGTCACTACACACTTCAGGCTGATGGTAATGAAGTCACTACACATGTCAGGCTGATGGTAATGAAGTCACTACACACTTCAGGTTGATGGTAATGAAGTCACTACACACTTCAGGCTGATGGTAATGAAGTCACTACACACTTCAGGCTGGGACAGTGGCTATGTATCATGGTAGTGAAGTCACTACACACTTGTACATTCTAAAGTGGGAGAGCACCAACCTTATCCCAGAGCTAGTTGGTCCTGCTCTGGAGCACAGATAGCACCAACCTTATCCCAGGGCTAGTTGGTCCTGCTCTGGAGCACAGATAGCACCAACCTTATCCCAGGGCGAGTTGGTCCTGCTCTGGAGCACAGATAGCACCAACCTTATGCCAGGGCTAGTTGGCCCTGCTCTGGCGCACAGATAGCACCAACCTTATCCCAGGGCTAGTTGGTCCTGCTCTGGAGCACAGATAGCACCAACCTTATCCCAGGGCTAGTTGGTCCTGCTCTGGAGCACAGATAGCACCAACCTTATGCCAGGGCTAGTTGGTCCTGCTCTGGAGCACAGATAGCACCAACCTTATGCCAGGGCTAGTTGGTCCTGCTCTGGAGCACAGATAGCACCAACCTTATCCCAGGGCTAGTTGGTCCTGCTCTGGAGCACAGATAGCACCAACCTTATCCCAGGGCTAGTTGGTCCTGCTCTGGAGCACAGATAGCACCAACCTTATCCCAGGGCTAGTTGGTCCTGCTCTGGAGCACAGATAGCACCAACCTTATGCCAGGGCTAGTTGGTCCTGCTCTGGAGCACAGATAGCACCAACCTTATCCCAGGGCTAGTTGGTCCTGCTCTGGCGCACAGATAGCACCAACCTTATCCCAGGGCTAGTTGGCCCTGCTCTGGAGCACAGATAGCACCAACCTTATGCCAGGGCTAGTTGGCCCTGCTCTGGAGAACAGATAGCACCAACCTTATGCCAGGGCTAGTTGGCCCTGCTCTGGAGCACAGATAGCACCAACCTTATCCCAGGGCTAGTTGGTCCGGCCTGCTGTCCGGCTTGCTGGCTTGCTGGCTGGCTGGCTGGCTGGCCTACCCACTCCCATTCATATATTACAAACACTCTGCTCATGCCTCAGACGTGTTCACAGCCACACTGATGTCGTGTACGCTCAGAGTAAATGTAGTGTCATAGGAGAGTAAAGGTATACCATTTATCATCCTATAACCTAATTAAACCTCTACCCCTTTCAATTATAATTCATCCTTGCATGTTAACATACTATTTAAAACAACCCACATAAATAGGTGTCTTTCTTGGCTCAACTAATGTGGTCGTTTTTATTAGATAGGTCAACATGTGATGTTCCAAACTAGCTGATGATGCAGGATCATTTTTTCACTTTCTACGTGAACCGTTTCTGCCCGTTCACGTGACGCCTCCCCTTTAATGAGGATCTCGAAGAGATGAGAGAGGAACTGATCTGGGTGAGGCGATGCGCTCGTGGGGCTCTTTGTCAACCGGCTGAATGATGGCGAATTGTGAGAGACAGGAGGTAAACAGAGAGAGAGAGAGAGAGAAAGAGAAACAGATAAGAGGTAGACAGGGGACGATACTACATTACCAATCATGTCTGTTTAACTTCCAGTGAAACTCAGAGAGAAGGAGAAGGAGAAGGAGAGCAACAGTAAGGAGGATCCATTGTCTGTGTTCATGAGAAGGAGACGCGTCCCCCAGCACCAACCCCAGCGGAGGGAGCAGCGCGGCAGAGAGAGCGGCGTCAGGGTGATTGTTGCATGTCTTCCTCTCTCTGAATGCTGAATGACTGGAGAGAAACTAGGCTGATTATGACAGACGCGGCTGTGAGCTGCTATGAGGCCGGTGCATGGAGGCTGCTGTGGTCTGCCTGTCTATCATGATCCACCCCGGAGAGAAAGATGTGCCGCGGGCTATAGAGCATGTTGTCGGAGACACCTGCCGCTCTTAAGGGGCACTAGCTAGTTCTACCCTGGTTATACCCTGGGTTCTAGGCGTCTCTGCTGCTAATCAAACATACTGAACACAGTCAGTAAGACAGACTACAGTGTGGTGGGGATGGTCGATGATGATGACGAGGCTTGATAGTTGTATGAACTTGGACGAACAGGTGTGTCTCTCATCACCACAGCCTAGCTGCTGTTTTGATCCCCAAGTGTTAAACAAACATATGTCTTCAGAGGACTGCGTTATTCCACGCAACGGGTTATGAAAATCAGACTGAAATGTATCTTATTATTATCATCAGTGTGGCCCAATCAAATAGATGTGATGGTAATTTTGAAGAAAGCCAAGCAATTCCTTATAATGAAATAACAACCATCCATATAGAAAATTTACCTGTTTGAGACCAACCCAAACAGGTGTCACGTCTTTCCGCATGGATTTACGCTCATATAAAACGATGAACACCAGCCGCTCTCCATCCCCTGTGTCTTTGCAGATCCCAAGTAAAGCTAGCTAGCTAACTTACTGCTGTTCCAGGCAGCGTCATCGTGTTGTAAAGCACTAGCTACGTAGAAGGGAGGTGGCGAGGGCTCCAAGGCACTCAGCCTCATCCCCCAGGCAACCCCACCGCCCCCCCTCTCCCTCGCCATCCGTCGGGTTGCGATAGACGGGGGTGAATGTGATATATGGCCGGTGTCAGCAGCCACTCTCAATGGTGACCGTGGGCTGTTCCTCATAGCCCCCCCCCCCCGCCACACCGGAGGGGGTTCCCTGTTCTCTCCACCAAGACCTGTGAGCTGTGTTTTTATCCCTGAGCAGAGACCTGTGAGCTGTGTTTTTATTCATGAGCAGATCAAATAAAATTAAATAAAATTGTATTTGTCACATAAGCCGAAAACAACAGGTTGAAAAACACAGCTTCACCTATCAGTGAAATGCTTACTTACAAGCCCTTAACAAACAACGCTTTAAGAAGATAAGGTTTTGTGAAGATAAGTGTGTTCAGTAAAAAATTGAAAATAAAAGTAACAAATAATTAAACAGTAAAATAACAATAGCGAGGCTATATACAGGGGGGTACCGGTACAGAGTCAATGTGCTGGAGCACCGGTTAGTTGAGGTAATTAAGGTAATATCTACATGTAGGTAGAGTTAAAGTGACAGTAGCAGCAGCGTAAAAGAGGGTTTCTGGGTACCCGAGACCTGTGAGCTGAACGCCTTCCCCAGAGCTGTAAGAACGAGGTCCTGCACTCGCCGGTGCAGAAACAGGTTCCACTATTCTATCCTGACAACACCTGTATGATAGCCTGATACAGCGTTATGGGGGTCAACAGCCTACAGTGTTATAGGGGTCAACATTATCATAGTGCTATAACAGACAGCCTACAGTGTTATAGGGGTAAACATTATCATAGTCCTATAACAGACAGCCTACAGTGTTATAAGCGACAGGCTTGTATTTGTATATATTGTGGATCCCCATTGGTTCCTGCCAAGGCAGCAGCTACTCTTCCTGGGGTTTATTACAGATCCCCATTGGTTCCTACCAAGGCAGCAGCTACTCTTCCTGGGGTTTATTATGGATCCCCATTAGTTCCTGCCAAGGCAGCAGCTCCTCTTCCTGGGGTTTATTATGGATCCCCAGTAGTTCCTGCCAAGGCAGCAGCTACTCTTCCTGGGGTTTATTATGGATCCCCATTAGTTCCTGCCAAGGCAGCAGCTACTCTTCCTGGGGTTTATTATGGATCCCCATTAGTTCCTGCCAAGGCAGCGGCTACTCTTCCTGGGGTTTATTATGGATCCCCATTAGTTCCTGCCAAGGCAGCAGCTACTCTTCCTGGGGTTTATTATGGATCCCCATTAGTTCCTGCCAAGGCAGCAGCTACTCTTCCTGGGGTTTATTATGGATCCCCATTAGTTCCTGCCAAGGCAGCAGCTACTCTTCCTGGGGTATATTATGGATCACCATTAGTTCCTGTCAAGACAGCAGCTACTCTTCCTGGGGTTTATTATGGATCCCCATTAGTTCCTGTCAAGACAGCAGCCACTCTTCCTGGGGTTTATTATGGATCCCCATTAGTTCCTGTCAAGACAGCAGCTACTCTTCCGGGGGTCCAAACATATTAAATGTATATTACATGACATATAAAACAACAGATAAAACAGTACATCATATAACATTGTTACACCACTACACATCTACAATACAACATGTATAAAACCACTATACAACAATATCACAATGTATGTGTGTGTAGAGTCTGTGTGCTAGCATGTGTATGTGTGTGTCTGTACCTGTGTGTGTCTGTACCGGTGTGTGTGTCTGTACCTGTGTGTGTGTGTCTCTTCACAGTCCCCGCTGTTCCGTAAGGTGTGTTCGTATCTGTTTTTTAAATCTGATTCTACTGCTGCATCAGTTACCTGATGTGGAATAGAGTTCCATGTAGTCATGGCTCTATGTAGTACTGTGTGCTTCCCATAGTCTGTTCTGGACTTGGGGACTGTGAAGAGACCTCTGGTGGCATGCCTTGTGTGGTATGTATGGGTGTCTGAGGTGTGTGCTAGTAGTTTAAACAGACAGCTCGGTTCATTCACGTTGTCAACACTTCTTACAATAACAAATATCTCCTCCACATTGAGCCATGAGAGATTGACATGTATATTGTTAATGCCATCTCTCCGTGTACATTGTTCTGAACCAAGTCCCTCTTTGTGGCACCTGACCACACGACTGAACAGTAGTTCAGGTGCGACAAAACTAGAGCCTGTAGGACCTGCCTTGTTGATAAGAAGGCAGAGTAACACTTTATTATGAGCAGACTTCTCCGCATCTTAGCTAATGTTGTATCAATATGTTTTGACCAGGACAGTTTACAATCCAGGGTTACTACAAGTAGTTGAGTCACCTCAACTTGCTCAAATTCCACATTATAATTTTATTTACCTTTATTTAACTAGGCAAGTCAGTTATGAACAAATTCTTATTTACAGTGACGACCTACCGGGAAACAGTAGGTTAACTGCCTTGTTCAGTGGCAGAACGACAGATTTTTTACCTTTTCAGCTCGGGGATTCGATCTAGCAACCTTTCGGTTACGGACCCAACACTCTAACCACTAGGCTACCTGCTGCCCCAACAGATTTAGATGAGGTTTAGGGTTTAGTGAATGATAAGTCTCCAAATACAATGCTTTTCGTTTTTGAAATATTTAGGACTAACTTATTCCTTGTCACCCATTATGAAGCTAATTGCAGCTCTTTGTTAAGTGTTGCAGTCATTTTAGTTGCTGTGGGAGCTGACGTGTGTAGTTTGCACTCAAAGCCAGTGGCATTTCATTAGTAAAGATTTTTTTAAAGTAAGGACAGCTGGAGAATTCCTGATTCTACCTGGGATTATATTGAAGGTGCTTCCATCAAAGAACATCGTCTGTGTTCTGTTAGACAGGTAACTCTCATTACACAATATATCAAGGGGGTGTAAAAACCAAAAGACATACGTTTTTCCAGCAGCAGACTATGATCGATAATGTCAAAAGCCACACTGAAGTCTAACAAAACAGCTGCCACAATCTTTTTATCATCAATTTCACTCAGCCAATCATCAAGTCATTTGTGTAAGTGCTTGTTGCATGTCTTTCACTATAAGCGTGCTGAAAGTCTGTTGTCAATTTGTTTACTGTAAAATATCATTGTATCTGGTCAAACACCATATTTCCCAGAAGTTGGTAACAGGCTGATTGGTCGGCTATTTGAGACAGTAAAGGGGGCTTTACTATTCTTAGGTAGCGGAATACATTTTTCTTCCCTCCAGGCCTGAGGGCGCACTCTCTCTACTAGGCTTAGAATGAAGATGTGGCAAGTAGGAGTGGCAATACCGTCTGCTATTATCCTCAGTCATTGTCCATCCAAGTTGTCAGACCCCAGTGACTTGTCATTGTTGACAGACAACAATCATTTCTGAAAACACTTGTGGTTGTAGTGAATACGCTAACTGTAAGTGGCTCTGTATAAGAGCCTCAGCTAAATGACTAAAATGTAAATGTAATGTAGTAGCCTAGTGAGTGGTAATAACAGTAGTCTAGTGAGTGGTAATAACAGTAGCCTAGTGAGTGGTAATAACAGTAGTCTAGTGAGTGGTAATAACAGTAGTCTAGTGAGTGGTAATAACAGTATCCTAGTGAGTGGTAATAACAGTAGTCTAGTGAGTGGTAATAACAGTAGCCTAGTGAGTGGTAATAACAGTAGCCTAGTGAGTGGTAATAACAGTAGCCTAGTGAGTGGTAATAACAGTAGTCTAGTGAGTGGTAATAACAGTATCCTAGTGAGTGGTAATAACAGTATCCTAGTGAGTGGTAATAACAGTAGCCTAGTGAGTGGTAATAACAGTAGCCTAGTGAGTGGTAATAACAGTAGCCTAGTGAGTGGTAATAACAGTAGCCTAGTGAGTGGTAATAACAGTAGCCTAGTGAGTGGTAATAACAGTAGCCTAGTGAGTGGTAATAACAGTAGTCTAGTGAGTGGTAATAACAGTATCCTAGTGAGTGGTAATAACAGTATCCTAGTGAGTGGTAATAACAGTAGCCTAGTGAGTGGTAATAACAGTAGCCTAGTGAGTGGTAATAACAGTAGCCTAGTGAGTGGTAATAACAGTAGCCTAGTGAGTGGTAATAACAGTAGTCTAGTGAGTAGTAATAACAGTATCCTAGAAAGTAGTAATAACAGTAGCCTAGTGAGTGGTAATAACAGTATCCTAGTGAGTGGTAATAACAGTAGCCTAGTGAGTGGTAATAACAGTAGCCTAGTGAGTGGTAATAACAGTAGCCTAGTGAGTGGTAATAACAGTAGTCTAGTGAGTAGTAATAACAGTATCCTAGAAAGTAGTAATAACAGTAGCCTAGTGAGCGGTAATAACAGTAGTCTAGTGAGCGGTAATAACAGTAGTCTAGTGAGTAGTAATAACAGTATCCTAGAAAGTAGTAATAACAGTAGTCTAGTGAGTGGTAATAACAGTAGTCTAGTGAGTGGTAATAACAGTAGTCTAGTGAGTGGTAATAACAGTAGTCTAGTGAGTGGTAATAACAGTAGTCTAGTGAGCGGTAATAACAGTAGTCTAGTGAGTAGTAATAACAGTATCCTAGAAAGTAGTAATAACAGTAGTCTAGTGAGTGGTAATAACAGTAGTCTAGTGAGTGGTAATAACAGTAGTCTAGTGAGTGGTAATAACAGTAGTCTAGTGAGTGGTAATAACAGTAGTCTAGTGAGTGGTAATAACAGTATCCTAGTGAGTGGTAATAACAGTAGTCTAGTGAGTGGTAATAACAGTAGTCTAGTGAGTGGTAATAACAGTAGTCTAGTGAGTGGTAATAACAGTATCCTAGTGAGTGGTAATAACAGTAGTCTAGTGAGTGGTAATAACAGTATCCTAGTGAGTGGTAATAACAGTATCCTAGTGAGTGGTAATAACAGTAGCCTAGTGAGTGGTAATAACAGTAGCCTAGTGAGTGGTAATAACAGTAGCCTAGTGAGTGGTAATAACAGTAGCCTAGTGAGTGGTAATAACAGTAGTCTAGTGAGTAGTAATAACAGTATCCTAGAAAGTAGTAATAACAGTAGCCTAGTGAGCGGTAATAACAGTAGTCTAGTGAGCGGTAATAACAGTAGTCTAGTGAGTAGTAATAACAGTATCCTAGAAAGTAGTAATAACAGTAGTCTAGTGAGTGGTAGTAACAGTAGTCTAGTGAGTGGTAATAACAGTAGTCTAGTGAGTGGTAATAACAGTAGTCTAGTGAGCGGTAATAACAGTAGTCTAGTGAGCGGTAATAACAGTATCCTAGTGAGTGGTAATAACAGTAGCCTAGTGAGTGGTAATAACAGTATCCTAGTGAGTGGTAATAACAGTAGCCTAGTGAGTGGTAATAACAGTATCCTAGTGAGTGGTAATAACAGTAGCCTAGTGAGTGGTAATAACAGTAGTCTAGTGAGTGGTAATAACAGTATCCTAGAAAGTAGTAATAACAGTAGCCTAGTGAGTGGTAATAACAGTAGTCTAGTGAGTGGTAATAACAGTATCCTAGTGAGTGGTAATAACAGTAGTCTAGTGAGTGGTAATAACAGTAGTCTAGTGAGTGGTAATAACAGTAGTCTAGTGAGTGGTAATAACAGTATCCTAGTGAGTGGTAATAACAGTAGTCTAGTGAGTGGTAATAACAGTATCCTAGTGAGTGGTAATAACAGTATCCTAGTGAGTGGTAATAACAGTAGCCTAGTGAGTGGTAATAACAGTAGCCTAGTGAGTGGTAATAACAGTAGCCTAGTGAGTGGTAATAACAGTAGCCTAGTGAGTGGTAATAACAGTAGTCTAGTGAGTAGTAATAACAGTATCCTAGAAAGTAGTAATAACAGTAGCCTAGTGAGCGGTAATAACAGTAGTCTAGTGAGCGGTAATAACAGTAGTCTAGTGAGTAGTAATAACAGTATCCTAGAAAGTAGTAATAACAGTAGTCTAGTGAGTGGTAGTAACAGTAGTCTAGTGAGTGGTAATAACAGTAGTCTAGTGAGTGGTAATAACAGTAGTCTAGTGAGCGGTAATAACAGTAGTCTAGTGAGCGGTAATAACAGTATCCTAGTGAGTGGTAATAACAGTAGCCTAGTGAGTGGTAATAACAGTATCCTAGTGAGTGGTAATAACAGTAGCCTAGTGAGTGGTAATAACAGTATCCTAGTGAGTGGTAATAACAGTAGCCTAGTGAGTGGTAATAACAGTAGTCTAGTGAGTGGTAATAACAGTATCCTAGAAAGTAGTAATAACAGTAGCCTAGTGAGTGGTAATAACAG
This sequence comes from Salvelinus alpinus, assembly GCF_045679555.1. Lineage (NCBI taxonomy): Eukaryota > Metazoa > Chordata > Actinopteri > Salmoniformes > Salmonidae > Salvelinus > Salvelinus alpinus. The sequence goes on along the minus strand of NC_092102.1, from coordinate 53,558,300 downwards.
TAGTCTAGTGAGTGGTAATAACAGTATCCTAGAAAGTAGTAATAACAGTAGCCTAGTGAGTGGTAATAACAGTAGCCTAGTGAGTGGTAATAACAGTAGTCTAGTGAGTAGTAATAACAGTAGCCTAGTGAGTGGTAATAACAGTAGCCTGGTGAGTGGTAATAACAGTAGTCGAGTGAGTGGTAATAACAGTAGCCTAGTGAGCGGTAATAACAGTAGTCTAGTGAGCGGTAATAACAGTAGTCTAGTGAGTGGTAATAACAGTAGCCTAGTGAGTGGTAATAACAGTAGTCTAGTGAGTGGTAATAACAGTAGTCTAGTGAGCGGTAATAACAGTAGTCTAGTGAGTGGTAATAACAGTAGCCTAGTGAGTGGTAATAACAGTAGTCTAGTGAGTGGTAATAACAGTAGTCTAGTGAGTGGTAATAACAATAGTCTAGTGAGTGGTAATAACAGTAGCCTAGTGAGTGGTAATAACAGTAGCCTAGTGAGCGGTAATAACAGTAGTCTAGTGAGCGGTAATAACAGTAGTCTAGTGAGCGGTAATAACAGTATCCTAGTGAGTGGTAATAACAGTAGCCTAGTGAGTGGTAATAACAGTAGTCTAGTGAGTGGTAATAACAGTATCCTAGTGAGCGGTAATAACAGTAGTCTAGTGAGTGGTAATAACAGTATCCTAGTGAGTGGTAATAACAGTATCCTAGTGAGTGGTAATAACAGTAGCCTAGTGAGCGGTAATAACAGTAGTCTAGTGAGTGGTAATAACAGTAGTCTAGTGAGTGGTAATAACAGTAGTCTAGTGAGCGGTAATAACAGTATCCTAGTGAGTGGTAATAACAGTAGTCTAGTGAGTGGTAATAACAGTATCCTAGTGAGTGGTAATAACAGTATCCTAGTGAGTGGTAATAACAGTAGCCTAGTGAGTGGTAATAACAGTAGTCTAGTGAGTGGTAATAACAGTATCCTAGTGAGTGGTAATAACAGTAGCCTAGTGAGCGGTAATAACAGTAGTCTAGTGAGCGGTAATAACAGTATCCTAGTGAGTGGTAATAACAGTAGCCTAGTGAGCGGTAATAACAGTAGTCTAGTGAGTGGTAATAACAGTAGTCTAGTGAGTGGTAATAACAGTAGTCTAGTGAGCGGTAATAACAGTATCCTAGTGAGTGGTAATAACAGTAGTCTAGTGAGTGGTAATAACAGTATCCTAGTGAGTGGTAATAACAGTATCCTAGTGAGTGGTAATAACAGTAGCCTAGTGAGCGGTAATAACAGTAGTCTAGTGAGCGGTAATAACAGTATCCTAGTGAGTGGTAATAACAGTAGCCTAGTGAGCGGTAATAACAGTAGTCTAGTGAGTGGTAATAACAGTAGTCTAGTGAGTGGTAATAACAGTAGTCTAGTGAGCGGTAATAACAGTATCCTAGTGAGTGGTAATAACAGTAGTCTAGTGAGTGGTAATAACAGTATCCTAGTGAGTGGTAATAACAGTATCCTAGTGAGTGGTAATAACAGTAGCCTAGTGAGTGGTAATAACAGTAGTCTAGTGAGTGGTAATAACAGTATCCTAGTGAGTGGTAATAACAGTAGCCTAGTGAGCGGTAATAACAGTAGTCTAGTGAGCGGTAATAACAGTAGTCTAGTGAGTGGTAATAACAGTAGCCTAGTGAGTGGTAATAACAGTAGCCTAGTGAGTGGTAATAACAGTAGTCTAGTGAGTGGTAATAACAGTATCCTAGTGAGCGGTAATAACAGTAGTCTAGTGAGCGGTAATAACAGTAGTCTAGTGAGCGGTAATAACAGTATCCTAGTGAGTGGTAATAACAGTATCCTAGTGAGTGGTAATAACAGTAGCCTAGTGAGCGGTAATAACAGTAGTCTAGTGAGTGGTAATAACAGTATCCTAGTGAGCGGTAATAACAGTAGTCTAGTGAGCGGTAATAACAGTAGTCTAGTGAGCGGTAATAACAGTATCCTAGTGAGTGGTAATAACAGTATCCTAGTGAGTGGTAATAACAGTAGCCTAGTGAGCGGTAATAACAGTAGTCTAGTGAGCGGTAATAACAGTAGTCTAGTGAGCGGTAATAACAGTAGTCTAGTGAGTGGTAATAACAGTAGTCTAGTGAGTGGTAATAACAGTAGTCTAGTGAGCGGTAATAACAGTAGTCTAGTGAGCGGTAATAACAGTAGTCTAGTGAGTGGTAATAACAGTATCCTAGTGAGTGGTAATAACAGTAGCCTAGTGAGCGGTAATAACAGTAGTCTAGTGAGCGGTAATAACAGTAGCCTAGTGAGCGGTAATAACAGTAGTCTAGTGAGTGGTAATAACAGTATCCTAGTGAGTGGTAATAACAGTAGCCTAGTGACTGGTAATAACAGTAGTCTAGTGAGTGGTAATAACAGTAGTCTAGTGAGCGGTAATAACAGTAGTCTAGTGAGCGGTAATAACAGTATCCTAGTGAGTGGTAATAACAGTAGCCTAGTGAGCGGTAATAACAGTATCCTAGTGAGTGGTAATAACAGTAGTCTAGTGAGCGGTAATAACAGTAGTCTAGTGAGTGGTAATAACAGTATCCTAGTGAGTGGTAATAACAGTAGCCTAGTGAGCGGTAATAACAGTATCCTAGTGAGTGGTAATAACAGTAGCCTAGTGAGCGGTAATAACAGTAGTCTAGTGAGTGGTAATAACAGTATCCTAGTGAGTGGTAATAACAGTAGCCTAGTGACTGGTAATAACAGTAGTCTAGTGAGTGGTAATAACAGTAGTCTAGTGAGCGGTAATAACAGTAGTCTAGTGAGCGGTAATAACAGTAGTCTAGTGAGCGGTAATAACAGTAGCCTAGTGAGTGGTAATAACAGTATCCTAGTGAGTGGTAATAACAGTAGCCTAGTGAGTGGTAATAACAGTATCCTAGTGAGTGGTAATAACAGTAGCCTAGTGAGCGGTAATAACAGTAGTCTAGTGAGCGGTAATAACAGTATCCTAGTGAGTGGTAATAACAATATCCTAGTGAGTGGTAATAACAGTAGTCTAGTGAGTGGTAATAACAGTATCCTAGTGAGTGGTAATAACAGTAGCCTAGTGAGCGGTAATAACAGTAGTCGAGTGAGCGGTAATAACAGTATCCTAGTGAGTGGTAATAACAGTAGCCTAGTGAGCGGTAATAACAGTAGTCTAGTGAGTGGTAATAACAGTAGCCTAGTGACTGGTAATAACAGTATCCTAGTGAGTGGTAATAACAGTAGCCTAGTGAGTGGTAATAACAGTAGTCTAGTGAGTGGTAATAACAGTAGCCTAGTGACTGGTAATAACAGTATCCTAGTGAGTGGTAATAACAGTAGCCTAGTGAGTGGTAATAACAGTATCCTAGTGAGTGGTAATAACAGTAGCCTAGTGACTGGTAATAACAGTATCCTAGTGAGTGGTAATAACAGTAGCCTAGTGAGTGGTAATAACAGTAGTCTAGTGAGTGGTAATAACAGTAGTCTAGTGAGACAGCTCACTCACTAGACTACTGTTATTACCACTCACTAGGATACTGTTATTACCACTCACTACACTACTGTTATTACCACTCACTAGGCTACTGTTATTACCACTCACTAGGATACTGTTATTACCAGTCACTAGGCTACTGTTATTACCACTCACTAGGATACTGTTATTACCACTCACTAGACTACTGTTATTACCACTCACTAGGATACTGTTATTACCACTCACTAGACTACTGTTATTACCACTCACTAGGCTACTGTTATTACCACTCACTAGGATACTGTTATTACCAGTCACTAGGCTACTGTTATTACCACTCACTAGGATACTGTTATTACCACTCACTAGGCTACTGTTATTACCACTCACTAGGATACTGTTATTACCAGTCACTAGGCTACTGTTATTACCACTCACTAGACTACTGTTATTACCACTCACTAGGCTACTGTTATTACCACTCACTAGGATACTGTTATTACCAGTCACTAGGCTACTGTTATTACCACTCACTAGACTACTGTTATTACCGCTCACTAGACTACTGTTATTACCACTCACTAGACTACTGTTATTACCAGTCACTAGGCTACTGTTATTACCACTCACTAGGATACTGTTATTACCACTCACTAGACTACTGTTATTACCGCTCACTAGGCTACTGTTATTACCACTCACTAGACTACTGTTATTACCACTCACTAGGCTACTGTTATTACCACTCACTAGACTACTGTTATTACCACTCACTAGACTACTGTTATTACCACTCACTAGACTACTGTTATTACCGCTCACTAGACTACTGTTATTACCGCTCACTAGACTACTGTTATTACCGCTCACTAGACTACTGTTATTACCGCTCACTAGACTACTGTTATTACCGCTCACTAGACTACTGTTATTACCGCTCACTAGACTACTGTTATTACCTCTCACTAGACTACTGTTATTACCGCTCACTAGGATACTGTTATTACCACTCACTAGGCTACTGTTATTACCGCTCACTAGACTACTGTTATTACCGCTCACTAGGATACTGTTATTACCACTCACTAGACTACTGTTATTACCGCTCACTAGACTACTGTTATTACCGCTCACTAGGATACTGTTATTACCACTCACTAGGCTACTGTTATTACCGCTCACTAGACTACTGTTATTACCGCTCACTAGGATACTGTTATTACCACTCACTAGACTACTGTTATTACCGCTCACTAGACTACTGTTATTACCGCTCACTAGGATACTGTTATTACCACTCACTAGGCTACTGTTATTACCGCTCACTAGACTACTGTTATTACCGCTCACTAGGATACTGTTATTACCACTCACTAGGCTACTGTTATTACCACTCACTAGACTACTGTTATTACCACTCACTAGACTACTGTTATTACCACTCACTAGACTACTGTTATTACCGCTCACTAGGATACTGTTATTACCGCTCACTAGGCTACTGTTATTACCACTCACTAGACTACTGTTATTACCGCTCACTAGACTACTGTTATTACCACTCACTAGACTACTGTTATTACCGCTCACTAGACTACTGTTATTACCACTCACTAGGCTACTGTTATTACCGCTCACTAGGATACTGTTATTACCACTCACTAGACTACTGTTATTACCACTCACTAGACTACTGTTATTACCACTCACTAGACTACTGTTATTACCGCTCACTAGACTACTGTTATTACCGCTCACTAGGCTACTGTTATTACCACTCACTAGGATACTGTTATTACCACTCACTAGGCTACTGTTATTACCACTCACTAGGATACTGTTATTACCACTCACTCATAACAGTAGTCTAGTGAGCGATAATAACAGTAGTCTAGTGAGTGGTAATAACAGTAGTCTAGTGAGTGGTAATAACAGTAGTCTAGTGAGCGGTAATAACAGTAGTCTAGTGAGCGGTAATAACAGTAGTCTAGTGAGCGGTAATAACAGTAGCCTAGTGAGTGGTAATAACAGTATCCTAGTGAGTGGTAATAACAGTAGCCTAGTGAGTGGTAATAACAGTATCCTAGTGAGTGGTAATAACAGTAGCCTAGTGAGCGGTAATAACAGTAGTCTAGTGAGCGGTAATAACAGTATCCTAGTGAGTGGTAATAACAATATCCTAGTGAGTGGTAATAACAGTAGTCTAGTGAGTGGTAATAACAGTATCCTAGTGAGTGGTAATAACAGTAGCCTAGTGAGCGGTAATAACAGTAGTCTAGTGAGCGGTAATAACAGTATCCTAGTGAGTGGTAATAACAGTAGCCTAGTGAGCGGTAATAACAGTAGTCTAGTGAGTGGTAATAACAGTATCCTAGTGAGTGGTAATAACAGTAGCCTAGTGACTGGTAATAACAGTAGTCTAGTGAGTGGTAATAACAGTAGTCTAGTGAGCGGTAATAACAGTAGTCTAGTGAGCGGTAATAACAGTAGTCTAGTGAGCGGTAATAACAGTAGCCTAGTGAGTGGTAATAACAGTATCCTAGTGAGTGGTAATAACAGTAGCCTAGTGAGTGGTAATAACAGTATCCTAGTGAGTGGTAATAACAGTAGCCTAGTGAGCGGTAATAACAGTAGTCTAGTGAGCGGTAATAACAGTATCCTAGTGAGTGGTAATAACAATATCCTAGTGAGTGGTAATAACAGTAGTCTAGTGAGTGGTAATAACAGTATCCTAGTGAGTGGTAATAACAGTAGCCTAGTGAGCGGTAATAACAGTAGTCGAGTGAGCGGTAATAACAGTATCCTAGTGAGTGGTAATAACAGTAGCCTAGTGAGCGGTAATAACAGTAGTCTAGTGAGTGGTAATAACAGTAGCCTAGTGACTGGTAATAACAGTATCCTAGTGAGTGGTAATAACAGTAGCCTAGTGAGTGGTAATAACAGTAGTCTAGTGAGTGGTAATAACAGTAGCCTAGTGACTGGTAATAACAGTATCCTAGTGAGTGGTAATAACAGTAGCCTAGTGAGTGGTAATAACAGTATCCTAGTGAGTGGTAATAACAGTAGCCTAGTGACTGGTAATAACAGTATCCTAGTGAGTGGTAATAACAGTAGCCTAGTGAGTGGTAATAACAGTAGTCTAGTGAGTGGTAATAACAGTAGTCTAGTGAGACAGCTCACTCACTAGACTACTGTTATTACCACTCACTAGGATACTGTTATTACCACTCACTACACTACTGTTATTACCACTCACTAGGCTACTGTTATTACCACTCACTAGGATACTGTTATTACCAGTCACTAGGCTACTGTTATTACCACTCACTAGGATACTGTTATTACCACTCACTAGACTACTGTTATTACCACTCACTAGGATACTGTTATTACCACTCACTAGACTACTGTTATTACCACTCACTAGGCTACTGTTATTACCACTCACTAGGATACTGTTATTACCAGTCACTAGGCTACTGTTATTACCACTCACTAGGATACTGTTATTACCACTCACTAGGCTACTGTTATTACCACTCACTAGGATACTGTTATTACCAGTCACTAGGCTACTGTTATTACCACTCACTAGACTACTGTTATTACCACTCACTAGGCTACTGTTATTACCACTCACTAGGATACTGTTATTACCAGTCACTAGGCTACTGTTATTACCACTCACTAGACTACTGTTATTACCGCTCACTAGACTACTGTTATTACCACTCACTAGACTACTGTTATTACCAGTCACTAGGCTACTGTTATTACCACTCACTAGGATACTGTTATTACCACTCACTAGACTACTGTTATTACCGCTCACTAGGCTACTGTTATTACCACTCACTAGACTACTGTTATTACCACTCACTAGGCTACTGTTATTACCACTCACTAGACTACTGTTATTACCACTCACTAGACTACTGTTATTACCACTCACTAGACTACTGTTATTACCGCTCACTAGACTACTGTTATTACCGCTCACTAGACTACTGTTATTACCGCTCACTAGACTACTGTTATTACCGCTCACTAGACTACTGTTATTACCGCTCACTAGACTACTGTTATTACCGCTCACTAGACTACTGTTATTACCTCTCACTAGACTACTGTTATTACCGCTCACTAGGATACTGTTATTACCACTCACTAGGCTACTGTTATTACCGCTCACTAGACTACTGTTATTACCGCTCACTAGGATACTGTTATTACCACTCACTAGACTACTGTTATTACCGCTCACTAGACTACTGTTATTACCGCTCACTAGGATACTGTTATTACCACTCACTAGGCTACTGTTATTACCGCTCACTAGACTACTGTTATTACCGCTCACTAGGATACTGTTATTACCACTCACTAGACTACTGTTATTACCGCTCACTAGACTACTGTTATTACCGCTCACTAGGATACTGTTATTACCACTCACTAGGCTACTGTTATTACCGCTCACTAGACTACTGTTATTACCGCTCACTAGGATACTGTTATTACCACTCACTAGGCTACTGTTATTACCACTCACTAGACTACTGTTATTACCACTCACTAGACTACTGTTATTACCACTCACTAGACTACTGTTATTACCGCTCACTAGGATACTGTTATTACCGCTCACTAGGCTACTGTTATTACCACTCACTAGACTACTGTTATTACCGCTCACTAGACTACTGTTATTACCACTCACTAGACTACTGTTATTACCGCTCACTAGACTACTGTTATTACCACTCACTAGGCTACTGTTATTACCGCTCACTAGGATACTGTTATTACCACTCACTAGACTACTGTTATTACCACTCACTAGACTACTGTTATTACCACTCACTAGACTACTGTTATTACCGCTCACTAGACTACTGTTATTACCGCTCACTAGGCTACTGTTATTACCACTCACTAGGATACTGTTATTACCACTCACTAGGCTACTGTTATTACCACTCACTAGGATACTGTTATTACCACTCACTCATAACAGTAGTCTAGTGAGCGATAATAACAGTAGTCTAGTGAGTGGTAATAACAGTAGTCTAGTGAGTGGTAATAACAGTAGTCTAGTGAGTGGTAATAACAGTAGTCTAGTGAGTGGTAATAACAGTATCCTAGTGAGCGGTAATAACAGTAGCCTAGTGAGTGGTAATAACAGTAGTCTAGTGAGTGGTAATAACAGTAGTCTAGTGAGTGGTAATAACAGTATCCTAGTGAGCGGTAATAACAGTAGCCTAGTGAGTGGTAATAACAGTAGTCTAGTGAGAGGTAATAACAGTATCCTAGTGAGTGGTAATAACAGTAGTCTAGTGAGCGGTAATAACAGTATCCTAGTGAGTGGTAATAACAGTAGTCTAGTGAGTGGTAATAACAGTAGTCTAGTGAGTGGTAATAACAGTAGTCTAGTGAGTGGTAATAACAGTAGCCTAGTGAGTGGTAATAACAGTAGTCTAGTGAGTGGTAATAACAGTAGCCTAGTGAGTGGTAATAACAGTAGTCTAGTGAGAGATAATAACAGTAGCCTGGTGAGTGGTAGACTAGACTACTGTTATTACCACTCACTAGGCTACTGTTATTACCGCTCACTAGGATACTGTTATTACCACTCACTAGACTACTGTTATTACCACTCACTAGACTACCGGCGCCGAAAAGAGATGGCCGCCTCGCTTCGCGTTCCTTGGAAAATATGCAGTTTTTTGTTTTTTTATGTGTTATTTCTTACATCGGTACCCGAAGGTAATCTTAGGTTTCATTACATACAGTCGGGAGGAACTACTGAATATACGATTAACGTCAACTCATCATCGTTCCTACCAGGAATATGACTTTCCCGAAACGGATCCAGTGTTTTGCCTTCCACCCAATACAATGGATCTGATCCCGGCCGGCGACCCTGTGCGACGCCGAAAAAGGGGCAAACGAGGCGGTCTCGTGGTCAGGCTTCGGAGACGGGCACATCGCGCTCCACTCCCTAGCATACTACTCGCCAATGTCCAGTCTCTTGACAATAAGGTTGATGAAATCCGAGCACGGGTAGCATTCCAGAGAGACATCAGGGATTGCAACGTGCTCTGCTTCACGGAAACATGGCTAACTCAAGGGACGCTAACGGAGTCGGTGCAGCCAGCTGGTTTCTTCATGCATCGCGCCGACAGAAACAAACATCTTTCCGGTAAGAAGAGGGGCGGGGGGGTATGCCTTATGATTAACGAGAAGTGGTGTGATCATCATAACAACACACAGGAACTCAAGTCATTCTGTTCACCTGATCTAGAACTCCTCACAATCAAATGTCGACCGCATTATCTACCAAGGGAATTCTCTTCAATCATAATCACAGCCGTATATATTCCCCCCCAAGCAGACACATCGATGGCCCTGAACGAACTTTATCTGACTCTTTGTAAACTGGAAACCACACACCCTGAGGCTGCATTCATCGTAGCTGGGGATTTTAACAAGGCTAATCTAAAAACAAAACTCCCTAAATTCTATCAGCATATCGATTGTGCTACCAGGGCTGGAAAAACCCTAGATCATTGTTATACTAATTTCCGCGACGCATATAAGGCCCTCCCCCGCCCCCCTTTCGGAAAAGCTGACCACGACTCCATTTTGTTGATTCCAGCCTACAAACAGAAACTCAAACAACAAGCTCCCGCGCTCAGGTCTGTTCAACGCTGGTCCGACCAATCTGAATCCACGCTTCAAGACTGCTTCGATCACGCGGATTGGAATATGTTCCGCATCGTGTCCAACAACAATATTGACGAATATGCTGATTCGGTGAGCGAGTTCATTAGGAAGTGCATTGACGATGTCGTACCCACAGCAACGATAAAAACATTCCCAAACCAGAAACCGTGGATTGACGGCAGCATTCGCGTGAAACTGAAAGCGCGAACCACTGCTTTTAACCAGGGCAAGGTGACCGGAAGCATGACCGAATACAAACAGTGTAGCTATTCTCTCCGCAAGGCAATCAAACAGGCTAAGTCCCAGTACAGAGACAAAATCGAGTCGCAATTCAACAGCTCAGACACAAGAGGTATGTGGCAGGGTCTACAGTCAATCACGGATTACAAAAAGAAAACCAGCACCGTCGCGGACCAGGATGTCTTGCTCCCAGACAGGCTAAACAACTTTTTTGCCCGCTTTGAGGACAATACAGTGCCACTGACACGGCCCCCTACCAAAACCTGCGGGCTCTCCTTCACTGCAGCCGAGGTGAGTAAAACATTTAAACGTGTTAACCCTCGCAAGGCTGCAGGCCCAGACGGCATTCCCAGCCGCGTCCTCAGAGCATGCGCAGACCAGCTGGCTGGTGTGTTTACGGACATATTCAATCAATCCTTATCCCAGTCTGCTGTTCCCACATGCTTCAAGAGGGCCACCATTGTTCCTGTTCCCAAGAAAGCTAAGGTAACTGAGCTAAACGACTACCGCCCCGTAGCACTCACTTCCGTCATCATGAAGTGCTTTGAGAGACTAGTCAAGGACCATATCACCTCCACCCTACCGGACACCCTAGACCCACTCCAATTTGCTTACCGACCCAATAGGTCCACAGACGACGCAATCGCAACCACACTGCACACTGCCCTAACCCATCTGGACAAGAGGAATACCCATGTGAGAATGCTGTTCATCGATTACAGCTCAGCATTTAACACCATAGTACCCTCCAAACTCGTCATCAAGCTCGAGACCCTGGGTCTCGACCCCGCCCTGTGCAACTGGGTCCTGGACTTCCTGACGGGCCGCCCCCAGGTGGTGAGGGTAGGTAACAACATCTCCACCCCGCTGATCCTCAACACTGGGGCCCCACAAGGGTGCGTTCTGAGCCCTCTCCTGTACTCCCTGTTCACCCACGACTGCGTGGCCATGCACGCCTCCAACTCAATCATCAAGTTTGCGGATGACACTACAGTGGTAGGCTTGATTACCAACAACGACGAGACGGCCTACAGGGAGGAGGTGAGGGCCCTCGGAGTGTGGTGTCAGGAAAATAACCTCACACTCAACGTCAAAAAAACAAAGGAGATGATTGTGGACTTCAGGAAACAGCAGAGGGAGCACCCCCCTATCCACATCGACGGGTCAGTAGTGGAGAAGGTGGAAAGTTTTAAGTTCCTCGGTGTACACATCACGGACAAACTGAATTGGTCCACCCACACAGACAGCGTTGTGAAGAAGGCGCAGCAGCGCCTCTTCAACCTCAGGAGGCTGAAGAAATTCGGCTTGTCACCAAAAGCACTCACAAACTTCTACAGATGCACAATCGAGAGCATCCTGTCGGGCTGTATCACCGCCTGGTACGGCAACTGCTCCGCCCACAACCGTAAGGCTCTCCAGAGGGTAGTGAGGTCTGCAGAACGCATCACCAGGGGCAAACTACCTGCCCTCCAGGACACCTACACCACCCGATGTCACAGGAAGGCCATAAAGATCATCAAGGACAACAACCACCCAAGCCACTGCCTGTTCACCCCGCTATCATCCAGAAGGCGAGGTCAGTACAGGTGCATCAAAGCAGGGACCGAGAGACTGAAAAACAGCTTCTATCTCAAGGCCATCAGACTGTTAAACAGCCACCACTAACATTTAGCGGCCGCTGCCAACATACTGACTCAACTCCAGCCACTTTAAAAATGGGAATTGATGGAAATTATGTAAAAATGTACCACTAGCCACTTTAAACAATGCCACTTAATATAATGTTTACATACCCTACATTACCCATCTCATATGTATATACTGTACTCTATATCATCTACTGCATCTTGCCATCTTTATGTAATACATGTACCACTAGCCACTTTAAACTATGCCACTTTATGTTTACATACCCTACAGTACTCATCTCATATGTATATACCGTACTCTATACCATCTACTGCATCTGCCATGCCGTTCTGTACCACCACTCATTCATATATCTTTATGTACATATTCTTTATCCCTTTACACTTGTGTGTGTGTGTAAGGTAGTAGTTGTGGAATTGTTAGGTTAGATTACTTGTTGGTTATTACTGCATTGTCGGAACTAGAAGCACAAGCATTTCGCTACACTCGCATTAACATCTGCTAACCATGTGTATGTGACTAATAAAATTTGATTTGATTTGATTTGATTTGGTAATAACAGTAGCCTAGTGAGTGGTAATAACAGTATCCTAGTGACTGGTAATAACAGTAGTCTAGTGAGCGGTAATAACAGTAGTCTAGTGAGAGGTAATAACAGTATCCTAGTGAGTGGTAATAACAGTAGTCTAGTGAGCGGTAATAACAGTATCCTAGTGAGTGGTAATAACAGTAGCCTAGTGAGCGGTAATAACAGTAGTCTAGTGAGAGGTAATAACAGTAGTCTAGTGAGTGGTAATAACAGTAGTCTAGTGAGTGGTAATAACAGTACTCTAGTGATAGATCTGATGGAGAGTTTGTACATAGTAGCAGCCCCACACATAGAGCTGATGGAGAGTTTGTACATAGTTGCAGCCCCACACATAGAGCTGATGGAGAGTTTGTACATAGTTGCAGCCCCACACATAGAGCTGATGGAGAGTTTGTACATAGTAGCAGCCCCACACATAGAGCTGATGGAGAGTTTGTACATAGTTGCAGCCCCACACATAGAGCTGATGGAGAGTTTGTACATAGTTGCAGCCCCACACATAGAGCTGATGGAGAGTTTGTACATAGTTGCAGCCCCACACATAGAGCTGATGGAGAGTTTGTACATAGTTGCAGCCCCACACATAGAGCTGATGGAGAGTTTGTACATAGTTGCAGCCCCACACATAGAGCTGATGGAGAGTTTGTACATAGTTGCAGCCCCACACATAGAGCTGATGGAGAGTTTGTACATAGTTGCAGCCCCACACATAGAGCTGATGGAGAGTTTGTACATAGTTGCAGCCCCACACATAGAGCTGATGGAGAGTTTGTACATAGTTGCAGCCCCACACATAGAGCTGATGGAGAGTTTGTACATAGTTGCAGCCCCACACATAGAGCTGATGGAGAGTTTGTACATAGTTGCAGCCCCACACATAGAGCTGATGGAGAGTTTGTACATAGTTGCAGCCCCACACATAGAGCTGATGGAGAGTTTGTACATAGTTGCAGCCCCACACATAGAGCTGATGGAGAGTTTGTACATAGTTGCAGCCCCACACATAGAGCTGATGGAGAGTTTGTACATAGTTGCAGCCCCACACATAGAGCTGAGGGAGAGTTTGTGCATAGTAGCAGCCCCACACATAGAGCTGATGGAGAGTTTGTACATAGTTGCAGCCCCACACATAGAGCTGATGGAGAGTTTGTACATAGTTGCAGCCCCACACATAGAGCTGATGGAGAGTTTGTACATAGTTGCAGCCCCACACATAGAGCTGATGGAGAGTTTGTACATAGTTGCAGCCCCACACATAGAGCTGATGGAGAGTTTGTACATAGTTGCAGCCCCACACATAGAGCTGATGGAGAGTTTGTACATAGTTGCAGCCCCACACATAGAGCTGATGGAGAGTTTGTACATAGTTGCAGCCCCACACATAGAGCTGATGGAGAGTTTGTACATAGTTGCAGCCCCACACATAGAGCTGATGGAGAGTTTGTACATAGTTGCAGCCCCACACATAGAGCTGATGGAGAGTTTGTACATAGTAGCAGCCCCACACATAGATCTGATGGAGAGTTTGTACATAGTTGCAGCCCCACACATAGAGCTGATGGAGAGTTTGTACATAGTTGCAGCCCCACACATAGAGCTGATGGAGAGTTTGTACATAGTTGCAGCCCCACACATAGAGCTGATGGAGAGTTTGTACATAGTTGCAGCCCCACACATAGAGCTGATGGAGAGTTTGTACATAGTTGCAGCCCCACACATAGAGCTGATGGAGAGTTTGTACATAGTTGCAGCCCCACACATAGAGCTGAGGGAGAGTTTGTGCATAGTAGCAGCCCCACACATAGAGCTGATGGAGAGTTTGTACATAGTTGCAGCCCCACACATAGAGCTGATGGAGAGTTTGTACATAGTCGCAGCCCCACACATAGAGCTGATGGAGAGTTTGTACATAGTAGCAGCCCCACACATAGATCTGATGGAGAGTTTGTACATAGTAGCAGCCCCACACATAGAGCTGATGGAGAGTTTGTACATAGTTGCAGCCCCACACATAGAGCTGATGGAGAGTTTGTACATAGTAGCAGCCCCACACATAGATCTGATGGAGAGTTTGTACATAGTAGCAGCCCCACACATAGAGCTGATGGAGAGTTTGTACATAGTTGCAGCCCCACACATAGAGCTGATGGAGAGTTTGTACATAGTAGCAGCCCCACACATAGAGCTGATGGAGAGTTTGTACATAGTAGCAGCCCCACACATAGAGCTGATGGAGAGTTTGTACATAGTAGCAGCCCCACACATAGATCTGATGGAGAGTTTGTACATAGGTCTATAACACAAGCAAACAGGTGTAACCAGTGTGAAACGTTTAGCTATTTAGCGGTGCGCATTTCAATCGGTGATGTCACTCGCTCTGAGACCTTGAAGCGGTTGTTTCCTTTGCTCTGCTTTTGTGGAGTGATACGTAACAATCTTTTATGGGTGACAGTTGTCGATGTGTTCAGAGGGTTGCTGGTTGGAGGCCAGGTTGGGCCGAGGAGAGGAAGCAACACCGTTACATTGGTGCCGTGACCCGGATCACTCAGCAAGGAAAGGAAGCAACACTGTTATATTGGTACCGTGACACGGATCACTCAGCAAGGAGAGGAAGCAACACTGTTACATTGGTGCCGTGACCCGGATCACTCAGCAAGGAGAGGAAGCAACACTGTTACATTGGTGCCGTGACCCGGATCACTCAGCAAGGAGAGGAAGCAACACTGTTACATTGGTGCCGTGACCCGGATCACTCAGCAAGGAGAGGAAGCAACACTGTTACATTGGTGCCGTGACCCGGATCACTCAGCAAGGAGAGGAAGCAACACTGTTACATTGGTGCCGTGACCCGGATCACTCAGCAAGGAGAGGAAGCAACACTGTTACATTGGTGCCGTGACCCGGATCACTCAGCAAGGAGAGGAGGCAACACTGTTACATTGGTGTCGTGACCCGGATCACTCAGCAAGGAGAGGAAGCAACACTGTTACATTGGTGCCGTGACCCGGATCACTCAGCAAGGAGAGGAAGCAACACTGTTACATTGGTACCGTGACCCGGATCACTCAGCAAGGAGAGGAAGCAACACTGTTACATTGGTGCCGTGACCCGGATCACTCAGCAAGGAAAGGAAGCAACACTGTTATATTGGTGCCGTGACCCGGATCACTCAGCAAGGAGAGGAAGCAACACTGTTACATTGGTACCGTGACCCGGATCACTCAGCAAGGAAAGGAAGCAACACTGTTATATTGGTGCCGTGACCCGGATCACTCAGCAAGGAGAGGAAGCAACACTGTTACATTGGTGCCGTGACCCGGATCACTCAGCAAGGAGAGGAAGCAACACTGTTACATTGGTACCGTGACCCGGATCACTCAGCAAGGAAAGGAAGCAACACTGTTACACAAGCTCCATTTGAACTATTATAAAATTATATCTATGACGTTATCAAAGTTATCAACATAAAACATCGTTAGTTATTATCATTGATTCATTTGTGGATTAGTTGTGTGATACTTGTCTTATACTAAGGTATATTTAATGCTGTGAAGTTTTTCAGACTTTGATTTAAAACTGGTGTTGAACACTGAGCTGTAGTCAATCAATAGCATTCTCACATAGCTCTTGCTTTTGACCAGGTCTGAAAGGGCAGTGTGGAGTGCAATAGAGATTGCATCATCTGTGGATCTGTTGGTGCGGTATGCAAATTGGAGTGGGTCTAGGGTTTCTGGGATGATGGTGTTGATGTGAGCCATGACCAGCCTTTCAAAGCATTTCATGGCTACAGACGTGAGTGCTACGGGTCGGTAGTCGTTTAGGCAGGTTACCTTTGTGTTCTTGGGCACAGAGACTATGGTGGTCTGCTTGAAACATGTTGGTATTACAGACAGACAGGGAGAGGTTGAAAATGTCAGTGAAGACACTTGCCAGTTGGTCAGCGTGTACTCGGAGTACACGTCCTGGTAATCCGTCTGGCCCTGTTGCCTTGTGAATGTTGACCTGTTTGAAGGTTTTACTCACATCGGCTGCTGAGAGCGTGATCACACAGTCGTCCGCAACAGCTGATTCTCTCATGCATGTTTCAGTGTTACTTGCCTCGAAGCGAGCATAGAAGTTATTGAGCTCGTCTGGTAGGCTCGTGTCACTGGGCAGCTCTCGGCTGTGCTTCCCTTTGTAGTCTGTAATAGTTTGCAAGCCACATCCAATGAGCGATGAACAATGATACCAGTGTTTATTTAAGCTGTTAATTTCATGGTAATGTCATGCTGGTGTGTATTTAAGATGGTAATGTCATGTTGGTGTGTATTTAAGATGGTATTACAATGGTAATGTCATGCTGGTGTGTATTTAAGATGGTAATGTCATGTTGGTGTGTATTTAAGATGGTATTACAATGGTAATGTCATGCTGGTGTGTATTTAAGATGGTAATGTCATGTTGGTGTGTAGTTAAGATGGTATTACAATGGTAATGTCATGCTGGTGTGTATTTAAGATGGTAATGTCATGCTGGTGTGTGTGTCAGCCTGTGATTCATAACTGCCGAGGATAATTCCAGCCAATTTGTCTCTGGTTTAATATTTCATTCAGACCTCTTGTATAATGCATACCTAGTTCCGCTCGGCTGATAAAGGCCTTTACCAGATCAAATATTACCAATCTGCTCTCCATTATGTAAATATAGACACAGTGTGTCCCAAATAGCACCCTATTTCCTATATAGTGCACTACTTTAGACCAGGGCCCTATAGAACCCTATTCCCTATATATAGTGCACTACTTTAGACCAGGGCCCTATAGAACCCTATTCCCTATATATAGTGCACTACTTTAGACCAGGGCCCTATAGAACCCTATTCCCTATATATAGTGCACTACTTTAGACCAGGGCCCTATAGAACTCTATTCCCTATTATAGTGCACTACTTTAGACCAGAGCCCTATAGAACCCTATTCCCTATATATAGTGCACTACTTTAGACCAGGGCCCTATAGAACTCTATTCCCTAATAGTGCACTACTTTAGTCCAGGTCCCTATAGAACCCTATTCCCTATATATAGTGCACTACTTTAGATCAGGGCCCTATAGAACCCAATTCCCTATATAGTGCACTACTTTAGACCAGAGCCCTATAGAACCCTATTCCCTATATATAGTGCACTACTTTAGACCAGGGCCCTATAGAACCCTATTCCCTATATAGTGCACTACTTTAGACCAGGGCCCTATAGAACCCTATTCCCTATATATAGTGCACTACTTTAGACCAGAGCCCTATAGAACCCCATCCCCTATATATAGTGCACTACTTTAGATCAGGGCCCTATAGAACCCTATTCCCTATATAGTGCACTACTTTAGACTAGAGCCCTATGGAACCCTATTCCCTAATAGTGCACTACTTTTTTTTTTTAAGTAGGGATTAGGGAACCATATTAGTGTACCATAGAGATTTATGGACTGGATGGAGCTCTCGGCAGCTAATCAGGTGATCCTGGTAGTCTAACTGGCCTATAGAAGAGTTGATCTGGTATGACTGGGGATACTATTGATCTGTGGCTCGTATGAAAGAGAACTCATAACCGTCAATCAATCAAATGTATTTTATAAAGCCATCTGCAGATGTAGAAGCCAGGTGGCTAGGAAAAACTCCCTAGAAAGGCTGGAACCTAGGAAGAAACCTAGAGAGGAACCAGGCTCTGAGGGTTGACCAGTTCTCCTCTGGCTGTGCCGGGTGGAGATTATAACAGAACATGGCCAAGATGTTCAAACGTTCATAGACGACCAGCAGGGTCAAATAATAATAATCACAGTGGTTGTAGAGGGTGCAACAAGTCAGCACCTCAGGAGAAAAGGTCATTTGGCTCTTCATAGCCGATCATTCAGAGGTTCAAGACAGAAGGTGCGGGAGACACTGTGGCCGATGATACCCCCGGACAGGGCCAACCAGGCAGGACACAACCCAATCCACTTTGCCAAAGCACAGCCCCCACACCACTAGAGGGATATTTAGGGCTAGTTGTCCCGCTAGCGGGACAACTTTCGGTGACACTGGAATGTACGCAATTCAAATAAATAATCATAAAAAGTATGGATATTAAACATTTAGGTAGATACATGTGTCTTATATCAGTTGAAAGCTTAAATTCTTGTTAATCTAACTGCACTGTCCGATTTACAGTAGCGATTACAACGATAGCATGCCATGCGATTGTTTTGAGGACAGCACCCCACATGAAAATATTTTTCCACCGGCACAGGTTTCATAAATTCACAAGTAGCGATTAAATATTCACTTACTTTTTGAAAATCTTCCTCTGATTTGTCATCCAAAGGGTCCCAGCTATAACATGTAGTGTCATTTTGTTAGATAAAATCCTTCTTTATATCCTAAGAAGTCTGTTTAGTTGGCGCCATCGATTTGAGTAATCCACCTGTTCAACATGCAGAGAAAGGAATCCAAAAATCTATCGCTAAACTTTGTTAAAACAAGTCAAAATATGTTTCTATTTACTCCTCAGACACCCTAAAATGTAATCAAACTATAATATTTATTTTGGAAAGAAGTATGTTCAATAGGAAACAGATATATGCAGATGCGTCTTGTCTTCATCGCGCACCCAAACACGAATTTCCAAGACTGTGTCCCTGTACTAAAACTGTTCTCTCTCATTCGTTTTGGAAGCCTGAAACCTTGAACATAGAGTGTTGACACCCTGTGGAATCCTGGGAGAGGAGTTCCTGAGGAATTGCATCCTGGGAGCTGGAATTCAGAATGCCCCTATACTTTCCATTGTAAGAGCATGGGCTCTCAGAAATAAAATTCTGGTTGGTTTTTATTTGGATTTTCTCCTACCATATCTGTTGTGTTATAGTCTCCTACATTATGTTAACATTTCTACAAACTTCAAAGTGTTTTCTTTCCAATGATACCAATTATATGCATATTCTGGCTTCAGGGCCTGAGCAACAGGCAGTTTTCTTTGGGCACGTCAGTCAGGCGGAAATTGAGAAAAAAGGACCCTAGCCCTAAGAAGATATATCTTCAAACCACCAACTTACTACCCTGAGAGAAGGCCGAGTATAGCCCACAAAGATCTCTCACACGGCACGAACCCGAGAGGGGCGCCAACCTGGACAGGAAGATCTTACTACCCTGAGAGAAGGCCGAGTATAGCCCACAAAGATCTCTCCCACGGCACGAACCCGAGAGGGGCGCCAACCTGGACAGGAAGATCACGTCAGTGACTCAACCCACTCAAGTGATGCACTAGTAAGCCAGTGACTCAGCCCCTGTAATAAGGTTAGAGGCCGAGAATCCCAGTGGAGTGAGGGGAACCGGCAGGGCAGAGACAGCAATGGCGGTTCATCGCTCAAGTGCCTTTCTGTTCACCTTCACACCCCTTAGCCACAATTCACTCAATCATAGGACCTACTGAAGAGATGAGTCTTCAATAAAGACTTAAAGGTCGAGACCGAGTCACTAATACAAGCAGACAAGATTGTACCGAAGCTATAACATTATTCATTATATAGATTATTATGTGTTTTAAAATGAATGTGAAACAAGCTGGTTAATATGTTTCTGTTTCTCTGTTCTGTCTTCTCCAGGTCACAACTACCTGTTCTGTCTTCTCCAGGTCACAACTACCCAGCCTGTTCTGTCTTCTCCAGGTCACAACTACCTGTTCTGTCTTCTCCAGGTCACAACTACCCAGCCTGTTCTGTCTTCTCCAGGTCACAACTACCCAGCCTGTTCTGTCTTCTCCAGGTCACAACTGCCCAACCTGTTCTGTCTTCTCCAGGTCACAACTACCCAGCCTGTTCTGTCTTCTCCAGGTCACAACTGCCCAGCCTGTTCTGTCTTCTCCAGGTCACAACTGCCCAGCCTGTTCTGTCTTCTCCAGGTCACAACTGCCCAGCCTGTTCTGTCTTCTCCAGGTCACAACTGCCCAACCTGTTCTGTCTTCTCCAGGTCACAACTGCCCAGCCTGTTCTGTCTTCTCCAGGTCACAACTGCCCAGCCTGTTCTGTCTTCTCCAGGTCACAACTGCCCAGCCTGTTCTGTCTTCTCCAGGTCACAACTGCCCAGCCTGCTCTGTCTTCTCCAGGTCACAACTGCCCAGCCTGTTCTGTCTTCTCCAGGTCACAACTGCCCAACCTGTTCTGTCTTCTCCAGGTCACAACTGCCCAGCCTGTTCTGTCTTCTCCAGGTCACAACTGCCCAGCCTGTTCTGTCTTCTCCAGGTCACAACTGCCCAACCTGTTCTGTCTTCTCCAGGTCACAACTACCCAGCCTGTTCTGTCTTCTCCAGGTCACAACTGCCCAGCCTGTTCTGTCTTCTCCAGGTCACAACTGCCCAGCCTGTTCTGTCTTCTCCAGGTCACAACTGCCCAGCCTGTTCTGTCTTCTCCAGGTCACAACTGCCCAGCCTGTTCTGTCTTCTCCAGGTCACAACTGCCCAGCCTGTTCTGTCTTCTCCAGGTCACAACTGCCCAGCCTGTTCTGTCTTCTCCAGGTCACAACTGCCCAACCTGTTCTGTCTTCTCCAGGTCACAACTGCCCAGCCTGTTCTGTCTTCTCCAGGTCACAACTGCCTGTTCTGTCTTCTCCAGGTCACAACTGCCCAGCCTGTTCTGTCTTCTCCAGGTCACAACTGCCCAGCCTGTTCTGTCTTCTCCAGGTCACAACTGCCCAGCCTGTTCTGTCTTCTCCAGGTCACAACTGCCCAACCTGTTCTGTCTTCTCCAGGTCACAACTGCCCAGCCTGTTCTGTCTTCTCCAGGTCACAACTGCCTGTTCTGTCTTCTCCAGGTCACAACTGCCCAGCCTGTTCTGTCTTCTCCAGGTCACAACTGCCCAGCCTGTTCTGTCTTCTCCAGGTCACAACTGCCCAGCCTGTTCTGTCTTCTCCAGGTCACAACTGCCCAGCCTGTTCTGTCTTCTCCAGGTCACAACTGCCCAGCCTGTTCTGTCTTCTCCAGGTCACAACTGCCCAACCTGTTCTGTCTTCTCCAGGTCACAACTGCCCAGCCTGTTCTGTCTTCTCCAGGTCACAACTGCCCAGCCTGTTCTGTCTTCTCCAGGTCACAACTGCCCAACCTGTTCTGTCTTCTCCAGGTCACAACTGCCCAACCTGTTCTGTCTTCTCCAGGTCACAACTGCCTGTTCTGTCTTCTCCAGGTCACAACTGCCCAGCCTGTTCTGTCTTCTCCAGGTCACAACTGCCCAACCTGTTCTGTCTTCTCCAGGTCACAACTGCCCAACCTGTGTGTTCCTCTGCTCCCCCCCCCCCCCCGCGGTCCTTCCGCTACTGCGCCCCCCCCCCGCTGCCCATCTGAACGCTGCAGGCCCCGCCTTACTCCTCTACCATGACGGTTGCTACAGGGGACCCGGGGGACGACACATACGAACCGGAACTGAGCCACGAGTGCTGCGAGCGCGTAGTCGTCAATATCTCCGGGCTGCGCTTTGAGACGCAGCTAAAAACCCTCTCCCAGTTCCCTGAAACTCTGCTGGGGGACCCCAAGAAGAGGATGAGGTAACTATACCACCTATATATGTTATTATCCTGTATTGATCATAACCCTAACTCTTACCCCAACAAGAGGATGAGGTAACTATACCACTTATATAGGTTATTATCCTGTATTGATCATAACCCTAACTCTTACCCCAAGAAGAGGATGAGGTAACTATACCACTTATATAGGTTATTATCCTGTATTGATGATAACCCTAACTCTAACTCCAACAAGAGGATGAGGTAACTATACCACTTATATAGGTTATTATCCTGTATTGATCATAACCCTAACTCTAACCCCAAGAAGAGGATGAGGTAACTATACCACTTATATAGGTTACTATTAGGGCTGTCAACGATAACAAAAATGGTATCGGGTTGATTGCAGGATTTGCTGTGATTAATGGGAAATCCAGATATTGCTAAAGTTGAGCTTTAAATGTCAGGAGTTGTGAAAAACTGAGTTTAAATGTATTTGGCTAAGGTGTATGTAAACGTCCCACTTCAACAGTACATGTAAGTATATGGATGAGTGATGGCCAAGCAGCATAGGCAAGGTGCAATAGATGGTATAAAACACACTATATACATGTGATATGAGTAATGTAAAATATGTAAACATAATCCAATTTGTAAGTCGCTCTGGATAAGAGCGTCTGCTAAATGACTTAAATGTAAATGTAAATGTAATTAAAGTGACATTATTTAGAGTGGAATTGTATAAAGTGACTAGTGATCCATTTATTAAAGTGGCCAGTGATTGGGTCTCAGTGTAGGCAGCAGCGTCTCTGAGTTAGTGATTGCTGTTTAGCAGTCTGAAGGCCTTGAGATAGAAGCTGTTTTTCAGTCTCTCTATCCCAGCTTTGATGCACCTGTACTGACCTCGCCTTCTGGATGGTAGCGGTGTGAACAGGCAGTGGCTCGGGTGGTTGTTGTCCTTGATGATCTTTTGGCCTTCCTGTGACATCAGGTGCTATAGGCGTCATGGAGGGCAGGTAGTTTGCCCCCAGTGATGCGTTGTGCAGACCTCACTACCCTCTGGAGAGCCTTGCGTTTGAGAGCAGTGCAGTTGCTGTACCAGGCTGTGATACAGCCTGACAAGATGCTCTCGAATGTGCATCTGTATAAGTTTTGGGCGACAAGCCAAATTTCTTCAGCGTCCTGAGGTTGAAGAGGCGCTGTTGCACCTTCTTCACCACACTGTCTGTGTGGGTGGACCATTTCAGTTTGTCTGTGCTGCTGTCCCTTTGATATGGATAGGGGGGTGCTCCCTCAAGTCCACGATCATCTCCTTTGTTTTGTTGACATTGAGTGAGAAGTTGTTTTCCTGACACCACACTCTGAGTGCCCTCACCTCCTCCCTGTAGACCCTGTCCCTGTCGTTGTTGGTAATCAAGCCTACCACTGTAGTGTCGTCTGCAAACTTGATGATTGAGTTGGAGGCGTGCATGGCCACGCAGTCGTGGGTGAACAGGGAGTACAGGAGGGGGCTGAGCACGCACCCTTGTGGGGCCCCAGTGTTGAGGGTCAGCAAAGTGGAGGTGTTGTTACCTACCTTCACCACCTGGGGGCAACCTGTCAAAAAGTCCAGGACCCAGTTGCACAGGGAGGGGTTGAGACCCAGGGCCACAAGCTTAATGATGAGCTTGGAGGGTACTGTGGTGTTGAATGCTGAGCTGTAGTCAATGAACAGCATTCTTACATAGGGATTCCTCTTGCCCAGATGGGTTAGGGCAGTGGGCAGTGCGATGGCAATTGCATCGTCTGTGGATCTGTTGGGGCGGTATGCAAACTGAAGTGGGTCTAGGGTGGCCGGTAAGGTGGAGGTGATATGATCCTTGATTAGTCTCTCAAAGCTCACCATGATGACAGAAGTGAGCACTACAAGGCGGTAGTCATTTAGCTCAGCTATCTTAGAGTTCTTGGGTACAGGAACAATGGTAGCCATCTTGAAGCATGTGGGGACAACAGACTGGGATAGGGAGAGATTGAATGTGTCCGTAAATACACCAGCCAGCTGGGATGCCGTCTGGGCCAGCAGCCTTGCGAGGGTCAGCATTGGAGAAGGAGACGGGGGGGCTAAGAAGATGTTTAGTTTGTCTGGAAGTGTGACGTCGGTGTCCGTGATGTGGCTGGTTTTCTTTTTGTAGTCCGTGAATTCCTGTAGACCCTGCCACATGCATCTCGTGTCTGAGCCGTTGAATTGCGACTCCACCTTGTCCCTGTACTGGCATTTCGCTTGTTTGATTGCCTTGCAGAGGGAATAACTACACTGTTTACTTTCAGTCATATTCCCAGACCTCTTTCCACGGTTAAATGCTGCACTTTCAGTTTTACGCGAATCCATCCATGGTTTCTGGTTAGGGTTTAAGAGTCACAACATCAACAACATCTCCAATGCACTTCTTTATGAACGCATTCACAGAGTCAGCGGTTGATGTTGTTCTCTAAGGCCGACCGGGACATATCCCAGTCCTCGTGATCAAAACAATCTTGAAGCGTGGCTTCCGATTGGTCTGACCAGCGTTGAATGGTTCTCGTCACTGGTACATCCTGTTTGAATTTCTGCCTATAAGACGGTAGGAGCAAGATGGCGTCATGCTCGGATTTCTGAAGGGAAGATGGGGTAGGGCTTTGTATGCATCGCGGAAGTTAGAGTAGCAGTGGTCGAGCGTATTGCCCATGCACGTAGCGCAATCAATATGATGGTAGAATTTAGGTAGCCTTGCCATGTGCCTTTTACTGAGGAGTGGCTTCCATTTGGCCAGTCTACCATCAAGGCCTGATTGGTGGAGTGCTGCAGAGATGGTTGTCCTTCTGGAAGGTTCTCCCATCGCCACAGAGGAACTCTGGAGCATTCTGATAGTGACCATCGGGCTCTTGGTAACCTCCCTGACCAAGGCCCTTCTCCCCTAATTGCTCAGTTTGGCCAGTAAGAGTTCCAAACTTCCTCCATTTAAGAATGATGGAGGCCACTGTGTTCGTGGGGACCTTAAATTCTGCAGATAATGTTTTGGTACCCTACCCCAAAGCTGTGCTTTGACACAATCCTGTCTTGGAGCTCTACAATTCCTTTGACCTCATTTCTTGGTTTTTGCTCTGACATGCACAGTCAACTGTGGAACCTTATATAGACAGGTGTGTACCTTTCAAAATCATGTCCAATCAATTGAATTTACCACGGTTTAAATCCAATAAAGTTGAGGAAACATCTCAAGGATGATCAATGGAAACAGGATGCACCTGAGCTCCATTTCGAGTCTCACAGCAAAGAGTCTGAATACTTATGTAAATAAGTAAGGTGTTTCTGTTTTTTTATTTGTAAGAACTTTTGCTATAATTTCTCATTATTGTGTGTAAATTGATGAGGAGTTGTATTTATTTAATCCATTTTAGAACAAGGTTGTATACTTGCTGAGTACTTTACGAGAGGACAGTATGTTACGGGTATGTGAGACCAGGGAGACCTTGAGTTGTTTATTAGGAAATGGAACTGTACTAAGTAGATCATTTTAGGAACCAAACAACAATGTTGTCTGTCGTTGTTTGTTGCCACGACCGTTGCTGCGTAACCTTGCTGCATCGTCCTCTATTCATTTCAATGTGTTGACAGTTGGAGAAATCGTTTGAGGCTGAATTCAAAAAGTATGAAAGCCAACACTCCAATATTTTTGAACACTGTGTGTATTCATACGCTTTTTGGACTATGAAAGATGCTTATCTCCAGGAAGAGATGGAGGTAAGATAGGGACTTCAATACTTTACTGTTTATTGTCCTGTCAACACTAAGCTTTTTGGACTATTAACCCCAAGAAGAGAATGAGATAAGACAGCGACGTCAATACTTTACTGGTACTTTAGTTTTTATAACGTTATCTGTTATTGTTCTGCATTTGTGGTTGTATCTACTACTTGCAATGAATCTCTCTCGCTCTCTCTCCAGGTACTTTGATCCTCTGAGGAACGAGTATTTCTTTGACAGGAACCGGCCCAGTTTCGATGCCATCCTGTACTACTACCAGTCAGGAGGGAAACTGCGCAGGCCGGTTAATGTCACTCTAGACATCTTTTCAGAGGAGATCCGCTTCTATGAGCTGGGTGAAGAGGCCATCGAGATCTTCAGACAGGATGAGGGCTTCATTAAGGAAGAAGAGCGTCCTCTCCCAGAGAATGAGTTCCAGAGACAGGTACATTCAATTGTTATTTATTGGTGGCACATTGTCTAGTCAATATAAACTCAATATAAATATTTTATTCTGTTATTAGCAAATGTCTCAGAGAATGTTTTCTATCTGCTGTCAATTTGATAAGTGTGTGTGTGTGTGTGTGTGTGTGTGTGTGTGTGTGTGTGTGTGTGTGTGTGTGTGTGTGTGTGTGTGTGTGTGTGTGTGTGTGTGTGTGTGTGTGTGTGTGTGTGTGTGTGTGTGTGTGTGTGTGTGTGTGCGCGTGCGTGCGTGCGTGAACTTGAACAGGTGTGGCTGCTGTTTGAGTATCCCGAGAGTTCCGGCGCGGCCCGTATCATCGCCATCATCAGCGTCATGGTGATCCTGATCTCTATCGTGTCCTTCTGCCTGGAGACCCTCCCCGTGTTCCGGAACGACCATGAAGACAACAATGTGTTCCAGCCTTTCAACAACTCCTCGTCTTCCTACACCTCCTCCTACTTCACGGATCCCTTCTTCATCCTGGAGACGCTCTGCATCATCTGGTTCTCCTTCGAGTTCCTCGTCCGCTTCTTCGCGTGTCCTAGTAAAGCCGGGTTCTTCGGTAACATTATGAATATCATCGATATTGTGGCGATTATTCCATATTTCATCACGTTGGGTACCGAGCTGGCAGAGAAACCGGAGGACGGGCAGACGGGGCAGCAGGCCATGTCTCTCGCCATCCTCAGGGTCATCCGTCTGGTCAGGGTGTTCAGGATCTTCAAGCTGTCCAGACACTCCAAGGGGCTCCAGATCCTGGGCCAGACCCTGAAGGCCAGCATGCGGGAGCTTGGCCTCCTCATCTTCTTCCTCTTCATTGGAGTCATCCTCTTCTCCAGCGCTGTTTACTTCGCTGAGGCCGACGAGGCGGACTCCCAGTTCAGTAGCATCCCAGAAGCCTTCTGGTGGGCCGTGGTTTCTATGACCACCGTCGGCTACGGCGACATGGTGCCCACCACCATCGGCGGGAAAATCGTTGGATCGCTCTGCGCCATCGCCGGCGTGCTGACCATTGCCTTACCAGTTCCTGTCATCGTGTCCAACTTCAACTACTTCTACCACAGGGAGACGGAGGGCGAGGAGCAGGCGCAGTACCTGAACACTCCCGTTGCCCCCAAGGCCGACTCAGCCGAGGACCAGAAGAAGAGCAGCAGTAGCGGGAGTGGATCCCCCCTCAGTAAGTCAGACTACATGGAGATACAGGAAGCTGCGCTGTACCACAGCACTGAAGACTTCAGAGCAGAAAGCCTGAAGACAGGCAACTGCACCCTGTTGGCTAATGCTAACACGCTAGGTAATGCTAACACCTTGGCTAATGCTAACACGCTAGGTAATGCTAACACTAACACGCTGGCTAACACAAACTATGTCAACATCACCAAGATAAGAACGGACGTATAGCTGGATTCAGACGGTATAACACGAACTTCCTGGTTGACAGGGAACTGGAAGGAAATAGTAGAGAAGAGTGGAGGACTGAGGAAATACCCTTCCTCTCTCTGATGTTGTTAAAGGCTTGGAGCCCCTACTGGAGCTAGACTAGATCACTGACACTCTGATAGAGGCCCTGCAAGGTGGACCTTAGCCCCCCCATCTTACCCCCCCACACTGACCAGCCCCTAACTCCCCCCCCCCCCCCCATCTCCCTCTGTTGGGAGGTGAATCTTCCCTGTGTTCTGTGTCTGCATGGCATTAGTCTGGTCTGTGTGACTGTTAAACTGTCCAGTAGTCGTCTATATACACTGCTCGCTACAGTAGCACAATAGGAGGCGAACTGCCGACTGTCACTAGACCTAAAAACTCTCAGACAGCATAGAGGGACCACTCTGCTCAAACTGCCACAATCCCGTCAGCAGAGACCTAGGATCAGTTTTCCCTGAACAAGTCCTAGCCGTAACCAATAGGAGATATAAGGCAAAACTGATCTTAGATCAGGGTCTCATCATCTTCTAATTAACTAGCTCTAACTGCCAGCCGATAGGAGCTTATTGACCCCACCTCTCCCACCCCGTACCCCCTGAACCTCTCTCCCACCCCATACCCCCTGAACCTCTCTCCCACCCCATACCCCCTGAACCTCTCTCCCACCCCATACCCCCTGAACCTCTCTCCCACCCCATACCCCCTGAACCTCTCTCCCACCCCATACCCCCTGAACCTCTCTCCCACCCCATACCCCCTGAACCTCTCCCCCACCCCGTACCCCCTGAACCTCTCTCCCACCCCATACCCCCTGAACCTCTCTCCCACCCCGTACCCCCTGAACCTCTCTCCCACCCCATACCCCCTGAACATCTCTCCCACCCCATACCCCCTGAAACTCTCTCCCACCCCATACCCTCTGAACCTCTCTCCCACCCCATACCCCCTGAACCTCTCTCCCACCCCATACCCCCTGAACCTCTCTCCCACCCCATACCCCCTGAACCTCTCTCCCACCCCATACCCCCTGAAACTCTCTCCCACCCCATACCCTCTGAACCTCTCTCCCACCCCATACCCTCTGAACCTCTCTCCCACCCCATACCCCCTGAAACTCTCTCCCACCCCGTACCCCCTGAACCTCTCTCCCACCCCATACCCTCTGAACCTCTCTCCCACCCCATACCCCCTGAAACTCTCTCCCACCCCGTACCCCCTGAACCTCTCTCCCACCCCATACCCTCTGAACCTCTCTCCCACCCCATACCCCCTGAAACTCTCTCCCACCCCGTACCCCCTGAACCTCTCCCACCCCATACCCCCTGAAACTCTCTCCCACCCCGTACCCCCTGAACCTCTCCCACCCCATACCCCCTGAACATCACTCCCACCCCATACCCTCTGAAACTCTCTCCCACCCCGTACCCCCTGAAACTCTCTCCCACCCCATACCCCCTGAAACTCTCTCCCACCCCGTACCCCCTGAACCTCTCCCACCCCATACCCCCTAAACATCTCTCCCACCCCATACCCTCTGAAACTCTCTCCCACCCCGTACCCCCTGAACCTCTCTCCCACCCCGTACCCCCTGAACCTCTCTCCCACCCCATACCCCCTGAAACTCTCTCCCACCCCATACCCCCTGAACCTCTCTCCCACCCCATACCCCCTGAACCTCTCTCCCACCCCATACCCCCTGAACATCTCTCCCACCCCATACCCTCTGAAACTCTCTCCCACCCCGTACCCCCTGAACCTCTCTCCCACCCCATACCCCCTGAACCTCTCTCCCACCCCATACCCCCTGAAACTCTCTCCCACCCCATACCCCCTGAACCTCTCTCCCACCCCATACCCCTCTGAACCTCTCTCCCACCCCGTACCCCCTGAACCTCTCTCCCACCCCATACCCCCTGAACCTCTCTCCCACCCCATACCCCCTGAAACTCTCTCCCACCCCATACCCCCTGAAACTCTCTCCCACCCCATACCCCCTGAAACTCTCTCCCACCCCATACCCCCATACTACTACTGGGGATACTACTACTGGGATTACTACTACTGGGGTTACTACTACTGGGATTACTACTACTGGGGTTACTACTACTGGGGTCAATACTACTGGGGTTACTACTACTGGGGTTACTACTACTGGGGTTACTACTACTGGGATTACTACTACTGGGGTTACTACTACTGGGATTACTACTACTGGGATTACTACTACTGGGGTTACTACTACTGGGATTACTACTACTGGGATTACTACTACTGGGGTTACTACTACTGGGATTACTACTACTGGGGTTACTACTACTGGGGTTACTACTACTGGGATTACTACTACTGGGGTTACTACTACTGGGGTTACTACTACTGGGGTTACTACTACTGGGGTTACTACTACTGGGATTACTACTACTGGGGATACTACTACTGGGATTACTACTACTGGGGTTACTACTACTGGAGTTACTACTACTGGGATTACTACTACTGGGATTACTACTACTGGGGTTACTACTACTGGGGTTACTACTACTGGGATTACTACTACTGGGGTTACTACTACTGGGGTTACTACTACTGGGATTACTACTACTGGGATTACTACTACTGGGATTACTACTACTGGGATTACTACTACTGGGGTTACTACTACTGGGATTACTACTACTGGGGATACTACTACTGGGGTTACTACTACTGGGATTACTACTACTGGGGTTACTACTACTGGGGTTACTACTACTGGGATTACTACTACTGGGGATACTACTCCTGGGATTACTACTACTGGGGTTACTACTACTGGAGTTACTACTACTGGGATTACTACTACTGGGATTACTACTACTGGGGTTACTACTACTGGGATTACTACTACTGGGGATACTACTACTGGGATTACTACTACTGGGGTTACTACTACTGGAGTTACTACTACTGGGATTACTACTACTGGGGTTACTACTACTGGGGTTACTACTACTGGGATTACTACTACTGGGGATACTACTACTGGGATTACTACTACTGGGGTTACTACTACTGGAGTTACTACTACTGGGATTACTACTACTGGGATTACTACTACTGGGGTTACTACTACTGGGGTTATTACTACTGGGGTTACTACTACTGGGATTACTACTACTGGGATTACTACTACTGGGGTTACTACTACTGGGATTACTACTACTGGGGTTACTACTACTGGGATTACTACTACTGGGATTACTACTACTGGGGTTACTACTACTGGGATTACTACTACTGGGGTTACTACTACTGGGGTTACTACTACTGGGGTTACTATTACTGGGGTTACTACTACTGGGGTTACTACTACTGGGATTACTACTACTGGGGTTACTACTACTACTGGGGTTACTACTACTGGGATTACTACTACTGGGGTTACTACTACTGGGGTTACTACTACTGGGATTACTACTACTGGGGTTACTACTACCACTGGGGTTACTACTACTGGGATTACTACTACTGGGATTACTACTACTGGGGTTACTACTACTGGGATTACTACTACTGGGGTTACTACTACTGGGGTTACTACTACTGGGATTACTACTACTACTGGGATTACTACTACTGGGGTTACTACTACTGGGGTTACTACTACTGGGATTACTACTACTGGGATTACTACTACTGGGATTACTACTAATGGGGTTTATACTAGTGGGGTTACTACTACTGGGGTTACTACTACTGGGGTTACTACTACTGGGGTTACTACTACTGGGGTTACTACTACTGGGGTTACTACTACTGGGATTACTACTACTGGGATTACTACTACTGGGATTACTACTACTGGGATTACTACTACTGGGGTTACTATTACTGGGGTTACTATTACTGGGGTTACTACTACTGGGATTACTACTACTGGGGTTACTACTACTGGGATTACTACTACTGGGGTTACTACTACTGGGGTTACTACTACTGGGATTACTACTACTACTGGGATTACTACTACTGGGGTTACTACTACTGGGGTTACTACTACTGGGATTACTACTACTGGGATTACTACTACTGGGATTACTACTACTGGGATTACTACTAATGGGGTTTATACTAGTGGGGTTACTACTGCCTATGTTTCTACCCCAAACCACCCCATCTACTCCCTGAATTGTTTTTTCCTTTTCTCTCCTCTCCCCCCCCCCCCTCTCTCTCACCCCTCCCACTCTAACAGAGTACTGTTCTGTTCCAACCCACTGCTCATTGATAGTGATAGCTGCCCCACTGCCCAGTGATAGTGATATCTGCCCCACCGCCTAGTGATAGTGATAGCTGCCCCAATTCCCAGTGATAGTGATAGCTGCCCCACTGCCCAGTGATAGTGATGGCTGTCCCACTGCCCAGTGATAGTGATATCTGCCCCACCGCCTAGTGATAGTGATAGCTGCCCCAATTCCCAGTGATAGTGATAGCTACCCCACTGCCCAGTGATAGTCATAGCTGCCCCACTGCCCAGTGATAGTCATAGCTGCCCCACTGCCCAGTGATAGTGATGGCTGTCCCACTGCCCAGTGATAGTGATAGCTGCCCCACTGCCCAGTGATAGTCATAGCTGCCCCACTGCCCAGTGATAGTGATAGCTGCCCCACTGCCAGGCGATAGTGATAGCTGCCCCACTACTCAGTGATTGTGATAGCTGCCCCACAGCCAGGTGATAGTGATATCTGCCCCACTGCCAAGCGATAGTGATAGCTGCCCCACTGCCAGGTGATAGTGATAGCTGCCCCACTGCCAGGTGATAGTGATAGCTGCCCCACAGCCAGGCGATAGTGATATCTGCCCCACTACCCAGTGATAGTGATATCTGCCCCACTGCCAGGTGATAGTGATAGCTGCCCCACTACCCAGTTATAGTGATATCTGCCCCACTGCCATGTGATAGTGATAGCTTCCCCACTGCCAGGCGATAGTGATATCTGCCACACTGCCAGGCGATAGTGATATCTGCCCCAGTGCCAGGCGATAGTGATATCTGCCCCAGTGCCAAGCGATAGTGATATCTGCCCCAGTGCCAAGCGATAGTGATATCTGCCCCACCGCCCAGTGATAATTATATCTGCCCCACCGCCCAGTGATAGTGATAGCTGCCCCACTGACAGTGTTATTGATGGCTGCCCCAGTGCCCAGTGATAGTGATGGCTGTCCCACTGCCTAGTGATAGTGATATCTGCCCCACCGCCCAGTGATAGTGATAGCTGCCCCACTGACAGTGTTATTGATGGCTGCCCCAGTGCCCAGTGATAGTGATATCTGCCCCACCGCCCAGTGATAGTGATAGTTGCCCCACTGCCGGTGATATTGATGGCTGCCCCAGTGCCCAGTGATAGTTATGGCTGTCCCACTGCCTAGTGATAGTGATATCTGCCCCACTGCCCAGTGATAGTGATATCTGCCCCACTGCCAGGCGATAGTGATAGCTGCCCCACTGCCAGGTTATAGTGATATCTGCCCAACTGTCAAGCAATAGTGATATCTGCCCAACTGCCAGGTACAATGATAGCTGCCCCACTGCCAAGCGATAGTGATAGCTGCCCCACTGCCAAGCGATAGTGATATCTGCCCCACTGCCAAGCGATAGTGATAGCTGCACCACTGCCAGGTGATAGTGATAGCTGCCCCACTGCCCAGTGATATCTGCCCCATTGCCAAGCGATAGTGATAGCTGACCCACTGCCCAGTGATAGTGATAGCTGCTCCACGGCTCAGTGATAGTGATATCTGCCCCACCACCCAGTGATCGTGATAGCTGCTCCACTGCCAGTGATATTGATAGCTGCTCCAATTCCAGTGATAGTGATATCTGCCCCACCACCCAGTGATAGTGATATCTGCCCCAATGCCCAGTGATATTGATGGCTGCCCCACCACCCAGTGATAGTGATATCTGCCCCACTGCCCAGTGATATTGATGGCTGCCCCACCACCCAGTGATAGTGATATCTGCCCCACTGCCCAGTGATAGTGATATCTGCCCCAATGCCCAGTGATATTGATGGCTGCCCCACCATCCAGTGATAGTGATAGCTGCTCCACTGCCAGTGATATTGATGACTGCCCCAGTGAACAGTGATAGTGATATCTGCCCCAATGCCCAGTGATATTGATTGCTGCCCCACTGCCCAGTGATATTGATGGCTGCCCCACTGCCCAGTGATATTGATGGCTGCCCCACTGCCCAGTGATAGTGATAGCTGCCCCAATGCCCAGTGATAGTAATGGCTGCCCCACTGCCCAGTGATATTGATGGCTGCCCCACTGCCCAGTGATATTGATGTCTGCCCCACTGCCCAGTGATAGTGATGGCTGCCCCACTGCCCAGTGATAGTGATGGCTGCCCCACTGCCCAGTGATATTGATGGCTGCCCCACTGCCCAGTGATAGTGATGGCTGCCCCACTGCCCAGTGATAGTGATGGCTGCCCCACTGCCCAGTGATATTGATGTCTGCCCCACTGCCCAGTGGTCTATAGTGAGGAATAAAAACTGCTGATAGGCTAACAGACACTGATACCTGATAGGCTAATAGAAAATGATACAACAGCACACACTTGTTGGTTTCTTTGCTGGTCAATTGTTATCTGTTGGGCTATCAACTAGTGTTGGGCTATCAACTAGTGTTGGGCTATCAACTAGTGTTGGGCTATCAACTAGTGTTGGGCTGTCAACTAGTGTTGGGCTATCAACTAGTGTTGGGCTATCAACTAGTGTTGGGCTATCAACTAGTGTTGGGCTATCAACTAGTGTTGGGCTGTCAACTAGTGTTGGGCTGTCAACTAGTGTTGGGCTATCAACTAGTGTTGGGCTATCAACTAGTGTTGGGCTATCAACTAGTGTTGGGCTATCAACTAGTGTTGGGCTATCAACTAGTGTTGGGCTATCAACTAGTGTTGGGCTGTCAACTAGTGTTGGGCTATCAACTAGTGTTGGGCTATCAACTAGTGTTGGGCTATCAACTAGTGTTGGGCTATCAACTAGTGTTGGGCTATCAACTAGTGTTGGGCTATCAACTAGTGTTGGGCTATCAACTAGTGGTGGGCTATCAACTATTGTTGGGCTATCAACTAGTGTTGGGCTATCAACTAGTGTTGGGCTTTCAACTATTGTTGGGCTATCAACTAGTGTTGGGCTATCAACTAGTGTTGGGCTATCAACTAGTGTTGGGCTATCAACTAGTGTCCAGCTTGTGTTTTTATTCGTATGTAAGCTAACCTCTAGCAGCTAACCTCTAGCATTTAGTTTGTCAGATGCTAACGTTACATAAAGTCAGCTCTGTATACTGTAAGCCAATTGGCTAATTGCTAGCTAACACCATCAGCGCTATGTGACATCAACATTAGCATTCTAACCAGCATAGTTTATCACTGGATGCACTTGTTTAAATTCAACTAGCTTGTCTGGTGACATTAGCAACCTACATGTTTGATTTTAGTGTTGCCATGCCCTCGTCCATCCATTAAGTTTATCTTACCATCAAACAATCTGTGATCGCATCAATTATTTATTATTTGGTAAGAAAGCGAGTTAGTTGCCATATTTTTGCCACGCCCAAAGTGAATGACAAAAAGCATCGAGAGTCTCTGAAGTGTGTCTGCTTCCCCAGTGGCACCCTTTCATTGCCAACGTAGTGCACTATATAGGGAATAGGGCTCTGGTCAAAAGTAGTGCACTATATAGGGGATAGGGCCCTGGTCTAAAGTAGTGCACTATATAGGGAATGGGTCCCTGGTCTAAAGTAGTGCACTATATAGGGAATGGGATGCCATTTGGTTCGCATCCATATGTCTGATGTCATCATGCTGTAGGAAGCTAGCTGACTTCCGAGGTTCAAGGTCACCAAAGACAGAGTCGCGGC
The DNA here is from genome assembly GCF_045679555.1 of Salvelinus alpinus. NCBI lineage: Eukaryota > Metazoa > Chordata > Actinopteri > Salmoniformes > Salmonidae > Salvelinus > Salvelinus alpinus. Next base: position 53,522,554 of record NC_092102.1, on the reverse strand, counting down.
TGCATTGTAACAGAGATTCATTTATAAATCAAGTGCACTGTCGTTGTTTTGTATCCACACTGAATACTTTTGATCCTGTCCTTGGTGTTTTATGTCTGTTTAACTAATATAACGCTGTAGTACTGGACAATATAATATAAACTGTAGTACTGGACAATATAATATAACGCTGTAATACTGGACAATATAATATAAACTGTAATACTGGACAATATAATATAAACTGTAATACTGGACAATATAATATAAATTGTAATACTGGACAATATATTATAAACTGTAATACTGGACAATATAATATAAACTGTAATACTGGACAATATAATATAAACTGTAATACTGGACAATATAATATAACGCTGTAATACTGGACAATATAATATAAACTGTAATACTGGACAATATAATATAAATTGTAATACTGGACAATATAGTATAAACTGTAATACTGGACAATATAATATAAACTGTAATACTGGACAATATAATATAAACTGTAGTACTGGACAATATAATATAAATTGTAATACTGGACAATATAGTATAAACTGTAATACTGGACAATATAATATAAACTGTAATACTGGACAATATAATATAAACTGTAGTACTGGACAATATAATATAAATTGTAATACTGGACAATATAATATAACGCTGAAATACAGGACAATATAATATAAACTGTAATACTGGACAATATAATATAAACTGTAATACTGGACAATATAATATAAACTGTAATACTAAGAATTTGTTTGTAACTGACTAGTTAAATAAAGGTAAAAACAAATTTTTTTAATTGTCTGCTCTGTCCTGTATTGTCTGATCTGTCCTGTATTGTCTGCTCTGTCCTGTATTGTCTGCTCTGTATTGTCTAATCTGTGGTGTATTGTCTCTCCCCCTGTCCTGTGTTGTCTAATCTGTGGTGTATTGTCTCTCCCCTGTCCTGTATTGTCTGTTCTCTCCTGTATTGTCTCCCCTGTCCTGTATTGTCTGCTCTGTCCTGTATTGTCTCCCCTGTCCTGTATTGTCTCCCCTGTCCTGTATTGTCTGCTCTGTCCTGTATTGTCTGCTCTGTCCTGTATTGTCTGCTCTGTCCTGTATTGTCTGCTCTGTCCTGTATTGTCTGCTCTGTCCTGTATTGTGTGCTCTGTCCTGTATTGTCTGCTCTGTCCTGTATTGTCTGCTCTGTCCTGTATTGTCTGCTCTGTCCTGTATTGTCTCCCCTGTCCTGTATTGTCTGATCTGTCCTGTATTGTCTCCCCTCTCCTGTGTTGTCTGCTCTGTCCTGTATTGTCTGCTCTGTCCTGTATTGTCTGCTCTGTCCTGTATTGTCTGCTCTGTCCTGTATTGTCTGCTCTGTCCTGTATTGTCTCCCCTGCCCTGTATTGTCTGCTCTGTCCTGTATTGTCTGCTCTGTCCTGTATTGTCTGCTCTGTCCTGTATTGTCTGATCTGTCCTGTATTGTCTGCTCTGTCCTGTATTGTCTGCTCTGTCCTGTATTGTCTCCCCTGTCCTGTATTGTCTCCCCTGTCCTGTATTGTCTGATCTGTCCTGTATTGTCTGCTCTGTCCTGTATTGTCTGCTCTGTCCTGTATTGTCTCCCCTGTCCTGTATTGTCTGCTCTGTCCTGTATTGTCTGCTCTGTCATGTATTGTCTGCTCTGTCCTGTATTGTCTGATCTGTCCTGTATTGTCTGCTCTGTCCTGTATTGTCTCCCCTCTCCTGTATTGTCTGCTCTGTCCTGTATTGTCTGATCTGTCCTGTATTGTCTGCTCTGTCCTGTATTGTCTCCCCTGTCCTGTATTGTCTGCTCTGTCCTGTATTGTCTCCCCTGTCCTGTATTGTCTCCCCTCTCCTGTATTGTCTGCTCTGTCCTGTATTGTCTGCTCTGTCCTGTATTGTCTGCTCTGTCCTGTATTGTCTGCTCTGTCCTGTATTGTCTCCCCTCTCCTGTATTGTCTCCCCTGTCCTGTATTGTCTCCCCTGCCCTGTATTGTCTGCTCTGTCCTGTATTGTCTCCCCTCTCCTGTATTGTCTGCTCTGTCCTGTATTGTCTCCCCTGTCCTGTATTGTTTGCTCTGTCCTGTATTGTCTGCTCTGTCCTGTATTGTCTGCTCTGTCCTGTATTGTCTGCTCTGTCCTGTATTGTCTCCCCTCTCCTGTATTGTCTGCTCTGTCCTGTATTGTCTGCTCTGTCCTGTATTGTCTGCTCTGTCCTGTATTGTCTCCCCTGTCCTGTATTGTCTGATCTGTCCTGTATTGTCTCCCCTGTCCTGTATTGTCTGCTCTGTCCTGTATTGTCTGCTCTGTCCTGTATTGTCTGATCTGTCCTGTATTGTCTGATCTGTCCTGTATTGTCTCCCCTCTCCTGTATTGTCTGCTCTGTCCTGTATTGTCTGCTCTGTCCTGTATTGTCTGCTCTGTCCTGTATTGTCTGCTCTGTCCTGTATTGTCTCCCCTGTCCTGTATTGTCTGCTCTGTCCTGTATTGTCTGCTCTGTCCTGTATTGTCTGCTCTGTCCTGTATTGTCTCCCCTCTCCTGTATTGTCTCCCCTGTCCTGTATTGTCTCCCCTCTCCTGTATTGTCTGCTCTGTCCTGTATTGTCTGCTCTGTCCTGTATTGTCTGCTCTGTCCTGTATTGTCTGCTCTGTCCTGTATTGTCTCCCCTCTCCTGTATTGTCTCCCCTGTCCTGTATTGTCTCCCCTGCCCTGTATTGTCTGCTCTGTCCTGTATTGTCTCCCCTGCCCTGTATTGTCTGCTCTGTCCTGTATTGTCTGCTCTGTCCTGTATTGTCTCCCATGTCCTGTATTGTCTGCTCTGTCCTGTATTGTCTCCCCTCTCCTGTATTGTCTGCTCTGTCCTGTATTGTCTCCCTTCTCCTGTATTGTCTGCTCTGTCCTGTATTGTCTGCTCTGTCCTGTATTGTCTGTTCTCTCCTGTATTGTCTCCCCTGTCCTGTATTGTCTGCTCTGTCCTGTATTGTCTCCCCTGTCCTGTATTGTCTGCTCTGTCCTGTATTGTCTGCTCTGTCCTGTATTGTCTGCTCTGTCCTGTATTGTCTGCTCTGTCCTGTATTGTCTGCTCTGTCCTGTATTGTCTGCTCTGTCCTGTATTGTCTCCCCTGCCCTGTATTGTCTGCTCTGTCCTGTATTGTCTCCCCTGTCCTGTATTGTCTCCCCTGTCCTGTATTGTCTCCCCTGTCCTGTATTGTCTCCCCTGTCCTGTATTGTCTGCTCTGTCCTGTATTGTCTCCCCTGTCCTGTATTGTCTCCCCTGTCCTGTATTGTCTCCCCTGTCCTGTATTGTCTCCCCTGTCCTGTATTGTCTCCCCTGTCCTGTATTGTCTGCTCTGTCCTGTATTGTCTCCCCTGTCCTGTATTGTCTCCCCTGTCCTGTATTGTCTGTTCTGTCCTGTATTGTCTCCCCTGTCCTGTATTGTCTGCTCTGTCCTGTATTGTCTGCTCTGTCCTGTATTGTCTCCCCTGTCCTGTATTGTCTGCTCTGTCCTGTATTGTCTCCCCTGCCCTGTATTGTCTGCTCTGTCCTGTATTGTCTCCCCTCTCCTGTATTGTCTGCTCTGTCCTGTATTGTCTCCCCTGTCCTGTATTGTCTGCTCTGTCCTGTATTGTCTCCCTTCTCCTGTATTGTCTGCTCTGTCCTGTATTGTCTGTTCTCTCCTGTATTGTCTCCCTTCTCCTGTATTGTCTGGTCTGTCCTGTATTGTCTCCCCTGTCCTGTATTGTCTGCTCGGTCCAGCATGCAGCATCAGGTGTATATTGACAACATTATTGGACTCATACCACTCTGTTACTGTCTGGTACTGTCTGGTACTGTCTGGTACTGTCTGGTACTGTCTGGTACTGTCTGGTTCTGTCTGCTCCTGTATGTTACTGTCTGGTACTGTCTGGTACTGTCTGGTCCTGTCTGGTCCTGTCTGGTCCTGTATGTTACTGTCTGGTCCTGTCTGGTCCTGTATGTTACTGTCTGGTCCTGTCTGGTCCTGTCTGCTCCTGTATGTTACTGTCTGGTTCTGTCTGGTCCTGTCTGGTCCTGTCTGGTACTGTCTGGTCCTGTCTGGTCCTGTATGTTACTGTCTGCTCCTGTCTGCTCCTGTCTGCTCCTGTATGTTACTGTCTGGTCCTGTCTGCTCCTGTCTGCTCCTGTATGTTACTGTCTGGTCCTGTCTGGTCCTGTCTGGTCCTGTCTGGTCCTGTCTGGTGCTGTCTGTTGGCTGTTCACATTGAGTTGTCTGTCTGGTGGATTAGGGAGGAGAAGAGCAAATGAGGGGTATATTTGTCTTTATTCCTGCGTGTGGTTGTGCTCTTGATTTCAGCTGTACGTGAAACAGCCTGAAGCTACAACAGGAATACTCCTCTCCTGCACTTCTTAGGGATAGGCGTCCCGTTAACGGGACAGTTGTAAATCGTGCAGCGTTTTGTGACACGATCGCAGATTTTTAGAGAAACAACAAAACAAAACAAAATTCAACCACTCCACAAATTTCTTGTTAAAAAACTATAGTGTTGGCAAGTCCGTTAGGACATCTACTTTGTGCATGACACAAGTAATTTTTCTAACAATTGTTTCCAGACAGATTATTTCACTTATCATTCACTGTATCACAATTCCAGTGGGTGAGAAGTTTACATACACTAAGTTGACTGTGCCTTTAAACAGCTTGGAAAAATCCAGAAAATGATGTCATGGCTTTAGAACCTTCTGATAGGCTAATTGACATCATTTGAGTCAATTGGAGGTGTACATGTGGATGTATTTCAAGGCCTACCTTCAAACTGAGTGCCTTTTTGCTTGACATCAAGGGAAAATCAAAAGAAATCAGCCAAGACCACAGAACAAAAATTGTAGACCTCCACAAGTCTGGTTCATCCTTGGGAGCAATGTGGTACCTTCCAAACGCCTGAAGGTACCACGTTAATCTATTTCAACAATAGTACACAAATATAAACACCATGGGACAACGCAGTCGTCATACCACTCAGGAATGAGACGCCTTCTGTCTCCTAGAGATGATCGTACTTTGGTGCGAAAGGTGCAAATCAATCCCAGAACAGCAAAGGACCTTGTGAAGATGCTGGAGGAAACAGGTACAAATGTATCTATGTTCACAGTAAAACGAGTCCTATATCGACATAACCTGAAAAGCCGCTCAGCAAGGAAGAAGCCACTGCTCCAAAACCGGCATAAAAAAAAACAGACAACGGTTTGCAACTGCACATGGGGACAAAGTACGTACTTTTTGGAGAAATGTCCTCTGGTCTGATGAAACAAAAATAGAACTGTTTTGCCATAATGACCATCGTTATGTATGGAGGAAAAAGGGGATGCTTGCAAGCCGAAGAACACCATCCCAACTGTGAAGCATGGGGTGGCATCATCATGTTGTGGGGTGCTTTGCTGCAGGAGGGACTGGTGCACTTCACAAAATAGATGGCATCATGAGGGAGGGAAATTATGTGGATTTATTAAAGCAACATCTCAAGACATCAGTCAGGAAGTTAAAGCTTGGTCGCAAATGGGTCTTCCAAATGGACAATGACCCCAAGCATACTTCCAAAGGTGTGACAAAACGGCTTAAGGACCACAAGGTCAAGGTATTGGAGTGGCCATCACAAAGCCCTGACCTCAATCCCATAGACAATTTGTGGGCAGAACTGAAAAAGCGTGTGGGAGCAAGGAGGCCTACAAACCTGACTTAGTTACACAAAGCTTTGTCAGGATGAATGGGCCAAAATTCACCCAACTTATTGTGGGAAGCTTGTGGATGGCTACCCGAAACGTTTGACCCAAGATAAACACTTTAAAGGCAATGCTACCAAATACTAATTGAGTGTATGTAAACTTCTGACCCACTGGGAATGTGATGAAAGAAATAAAAGCTGAAATTAATTATTCTCTCTACTATTATTCTGACATTTCACAATCTTAAAATAAAGTTGTGATCCTAACTAACCTAAGACCATAGTTACCATGACCTAAGGCCATGCTATTGTTTGGGGAGAGCTTCTAACAACAAAACACTGTCTTCAAAGTGATAGGTTTGATAAATTCACCTCTGAAGGTACTTACATTCTGAAATCTTGCTCTGATTTATCATCCAAAGGGTCCCAGAGATAACATGAATTGCTTTTTTGTTAGATAAAATCTTTTTTCATATCCTAAAAAGGTCCATATACATGCACTATCGATTTTGTATTTCCACTCGTTCAATTTGCAAAGAAAGCTATCTGTGAAAATCTAACCCTAAACGTTGTTTCAAACAGTCAAATCACGTTTGTACTTATTGGTCAGAGATCCTAGAATGTAACCAGGCTTCACTATATCATTAGGGGTGTAGTATATCCTATAGGACACCATATTTGGTCAGAGAGTGATGCCTTTATGGCACGCCGATGATGCGGGCGACCATCTCTTGAACGACATCGGGGTCAAACAAATGAGCTAGATAGCCAATGAGCTGGGCTTTACGGAATCCATGTTTTTTTTTCGTAAAATGTAGCTACTAACCTACGACAGCATGCCTTTTCATTTTGAACACAACGTTTAAGAATATTCTATTATATATATATATATTGGAGTTATGAAGTTATGAAAATTGGTTGTTTTGCAAATGTTGAACTTATAATATGGCTACTAATACTTGAAGGCTAAATCAAAGTCCAAGTAGACAGATTTGACCATATTCTTGCAGAAAAATGCAATATGAATGCGAATGTCTCCTTCACGATTTGCCCAAATGTACCTGGGGACTTCACACAAAAAGTTTTGTAGGTCAGTCATTCTTCTAGTTATCCATCTGAAACTGTACACGTACACTGCTGCCATCTTGTGGACACTATCGGAATTACAACCAGAGTGATGGCTATAACTATAACTTTCTTTGTGTTTTCTTCTACCAGATCTAGTGTGTTTTATTCGCCAACATTCAATCTTCGAAGTGTTTGCTTTCAAATGGTACCACGAATATGCATATCCTTGCTTCAGGGTCTGAGCTACAGGCAGTTAGATTTGGGTATGTCATTTAGGCAAAAATTGAAAAAACAGGTCTGGAAACAGACCTGAACCTCACTGCTGGAGACAACCCAAACAGACTACAGACAGACTAACTGACCAACAACTGACCATCTGGATAGACCAGGAGTTTTAAGTTCCTCGGTGTACACATCACAGAAAAACTGAAATGGTCCACCCACACAGACAGCTTGGTGGAGGCTGAAGGAATTTGGCTTGTCACCTAAAACCCTCACAAACTTTTACAGATGCACAATCGAGAGCATCCTGTCGGGCTGTATCACCGCCTGGTATGGCAACTGCACCGCCTTCAACCACAGGGCTCTCCAGAGGTTAATGCAGTCTGCACAACGCATCACAGAGGGAAAATTACCTACCCTCCAGGACACCTACACCACCCGATGTCACAGAAAGGCCAGAAAGATAATCAAGGACAACAACCACCCGAGCCACTGCCTGTTCACCCCGCTATCATCCAGAAGGCGAGGTCAGTACAGGTGCATCAAACCTGGGACCGAGAGACTGAAAAACAGCTTCTATCTCAAGGCCATCAGACTGTTAAACAGCCGTCACTAACATAAAGAGGCTGCTGCCAACATACTGACTCAAATCACTGGCCACTATAATGAATGGATCACTAGTCACTTTAAATAATTCCACTTTAATAATGTTTACATATCCTACATTACTCATCTCATATGAATATACTGTACTCTATACCATCTACTGCATCTTACCTATGCCGTTCGGCCATCGCTCATCCATATATTTATATGTACATATTCTTATTCCATCCTCTTACATTGTGTGTATAAGGTCGTCATTGTGCATTTGTTAGATTACTTACTGCGCTGTCAGAACTAGAAGCACAAGCATTTCGCTACACTCGCATTAACATCTGCTAACCATGTGAATCCAATAAAATTTGATTTGATTAGACTTCAATGTGCCTCCTGATGCAGCTCAGAAGACCTCTCCCCAGCTCACTTTCTCACACACACACACACCACACACCACACACCACTCCACACACACCCAAATCACACACCACACACCACTCCACACACAACCCGCTAGGTCAATGTCATACCTTTTACTACTGCAGCTTTCAGTTGATCTATATAATGTGTCTGTGGGCAGATAGAGGACACTGCGTCTGTGGACAACAATCTATGGATCGACTATAACGATCACCAGGTCAGAGTCCAAACAGTACCAGGGGACAGGCAGGCTCGAGGTCAGGACAGGCAGGGGTTCAGTGTACAGGCCTGAGCCCAAACAGTACCAGGGGACAGGCAGGCTCGAGGTCAGGACAGGCAGGGGTTCAGTGTACAGGCCTGAGCCCAAACAGTACCAGGGGACAGGCAGGCTCGAGGTCAGGACAGGCAGGGGTTCAGTGTACAGGCCTGAGCCCAAACAGTACCAGGGGACAGGTAGGCTCGAGGTCAGGTCAGGCAGGGGTTCAGCGTACAGGCCTGAGCCCAAACAGTACCAGGGGACAGGCAGGCTCGAGGTCAGGACAGGCAGGGGTTCAGCGTACAGGCCTGAGCCCAAACAGTACCAGGGGACAGGCAGGCTCGAGGTCAGGCAGGGGTTCAGCGTACAGGCCTGAGCCCAAACAGTACCAGGGGACAGGCAGGCTCGAGGTCAGGCAGGGGTTCAGCGTACAGGCCTGAGCCCAAACAGTACCAGGGGACAGGCAGGCTCGAGGTCAGGCAGGGGTTCAGTGTACAGGCCTGAGCCCAAACAGTACCAGGGGACAGGCAGGGGTTCAGTGTACAGGCCTGAGCCCAAACAGTACCAGGGGACAGGTAGGCTCGAGGTCAGGCAGGGGTTCAGCGTACAGGCCTGAGCCCAAACAGTACCAGGGGACAGGCAGGCTCGAGGACAGGCAGGGGTTCAGCGTACAGGCCTGAGCCCAAACAGTACCAGGGGACAGGCAGGCTCGAGGTCAGGCAGGGGTTCAGTGTACAGGCCTGAGCCCAAACAGTACCAGGGGACAGGCAGGCTCGAGGTCAGGCAGGGGTTCAGCGTACAGGCCTGAGCCCAAACAGTACCAGGGGACAGGCAGGCTCGAGGTCAGGACAGGCAGGGGTTCAGCGTACAGGCCTGAGCCCAAACAGTACCAGGGGACAGGCAGGCTCGAGGTCAGGCAGGGGTTCAGCGTACAGGCCTGAGCCCAAACAGTACCAGGGGACAGGCAGGCTCGAGGTCAGGCAGGGGTTCAGCGTACAGGCCTGAGCCCAAACAGTACCAGGGGACAGGCAGGCTCGAGGTCAGGCAGGGTTCAGCGTACAGGCCTGAGCCAACACAGTACCAGGGGACAGGCAGGCTCGAGGTCAGGCAGGGTTCAGCGTACAGGCCTGAGCCCAAACAGTACCAGGGGACAGGCAGGCTAGAGGTCAGGCAGGGGTTCAGCGTACAGGCCTGAGCCCAAACAGTACCAGGGGACAGGCAGGCTAGAGGTCAGGCAGGGTTCAGCGTACAGGCCTGAGCCCAAACAGTACCAGGGGACAGGCAGGCTCGAGGACAGGCAGGGGTTCAGTGTACAGGCCTGAGCCCAAACAGTACCAGGGGACAGGCAGGCTCGAGGTCAGGCAGGGTTCAGCGTACAGGCCTGAGCCAACACAGTACCAGGGGACAGGCAGGCTCGAGGTCAGGCAGGGTTCAGCGTACAGGCCTGAGCCCAAACAGTACCAGGGGACAGGCAGGCTAGAGGTCAGGCAGGGGTTCAGCGTACAGGCCTGAGCCCAAACAGTACCAGGGGACAGGCAGGCTAGAGGTCAGGCAGGGTTCAGCGTACAGGCCTGAGCCCAAACAGTACCAGGGGACAGGCAGGCTCGAGGACAGGCAGGGGTTCAGTGTACAGGCCTGAGCCCAAACAGTACCAGGGGACAGGCAGGCTCGAGGTCAGGACAGGCAGGGGTTCAGCGTACAGGCCTGAGCCCAAACAGTACCAGGGGACAGGTAGGCTCGAGGTCAGGACAGGCAGGGGTTCAGCGTACAGGCCTGAGCCCAAACAGTACCAGGGGACAGGCAGGCTCGAGGTCAGGCAGGGTTCAGCGTACAGGCCTGAGCCCAAACAGTACCAGGGGACAGGCAGGCTCGAGGACAGGCAGGGTTCAGCGTACAGGCCTGAGCCCAAACAGTACCAGGGGACAGGTAGGCTCGAGGTCAGGACAGGCAGGGGTTCAGCGTACAGGCCTGAGCCCAAACAGTACCAGGGGACAGGCAGGCTCGAGGTCAGGACAGGCAGGGGTTCAGCGTACAGGCCTGAGCCCAAACAGTACCAGGGGACAGGCAGGCTCGAGGTCAGGCAGGGTTCAGCGTACAGGCCTGAGCCCAAACAGTACCAGGGGACAGGCAGGCTCGAGGTCAGGACAGGCAGGGGTTCAGCGTACAGGCCTGAGCCCAAACAGTACCAGGGGACAGGCAGGCTCGAGGACAGGCAGGGTTCAGCGTACAGGCCTGAGCCCAAACAGTACCAGGGGACAGGTAGGCTCGAGGTCAGGACAGGCAGGGGTTCAGCGTACAGGCCTGAGCCCAAACAGTACCAGGGGACAGGCAGGCTCGAGGTCAGGACAGGCAGGGGTTCAGCGTACAGGCCTGAGCCCAAACAGTACCAGGGGACAGGCAGGCTCGAGGTCAGGACAGGCAGGGGTTCAGCGTACAGGCCTGAGCCCAAACAGTACCAGGGGACAGGCAGGCTCGAGGTCAGGTCAGGCAGGGGTTCAGCGTACAGGCCTGAGCCCAAACAGTACCAGGGGACAGGCAGGCTCGAGGTCAGGTCAGGCAGGGGTTCAGTGTACAGGCCTGAGCCCAAACAGTACCAGGGGACAGGCAGGCTCGAGGTCAGGTCAGGCAGGGGTTCAGCGTACAGGCCTGAGCCCAAACAGTACCAGGGGACAGGCAGGCTCGAGGTCAGGTCAGGCAGGGGTTCAGCGTACAGGCCTGAGCCCAAACAGTACCAGGGGACAGGCAGGCTCGAGGTCAGGACAGGCAGGGGTTCAGCGTACAGGCCTGAGCCCAAACAGTACCAGGGGACAGGCAGGCTCGAGGTCAGGTCAGGCAGGGGTTCAGCGTACAGGCCTGAGCCCAAACAGTACCAGGGGACAGGCAGGCTCGAGGTCAGGTCAGGCAGGGGTTCAGTGTACAGGCCTGAGCCCAAACAGTACCAGGGGACAGGCAGGCTCGAGGTCAGGTCAGGCAGGGGTTCAGCGTACAGGCCTGAGCCCAAACAGTACCAGGGGACAGGCAGGCTCGAGGTCAGGTCAGGCAGGGGTTCAGCGTACAGGCCTGAGCCCAAACAGTACCAGGGGACAGGCAGGCTCGAGGTCAGGCAGGGGTTCAGCGTACAGGCCTGAGCCCAAACAGTACCAGGGGACAGGCAGGCTCGAGGTCAGGCAGGGGTTCAGCGTACAGGCCTGAGCCCAAACAGTACCAGGGGACAGGTAGGCTCGAGGTCAGGACAGGCAGGGGTTCAGTGTACAGGCCTGAGCCCAAACAGTACCAGGGGACAGGTAGGCTCGAGGTCAGGACAGGCAGGGGTTCAGTGTACAGGCCTGAGCCCAAACAGTACCAGGGGACAGGTAGGCTCGAGGTCAGGACAGGCAGGGGTTCAGTGTACAGGCCTGAGCCCAAACAGTACCAGGGGACAGGCAGGCTCGAGGTCAGGCAGGGGTTCAGCGTACAGGCCTGAGCCCAAACAGTACCAGGGGACAGGTAGGCTCGAGGTCAGGACAGGCAGGGGTTCAGCGTACAGGCCTGAGCCCAAACAGTACCAGGGGACAGGCAGGCTCGAGGTCAGGACAGGCAGGGGTTCAGTGTACAGGCCTGAGCCCAAACAGTACCAGGGGACAGGCAGGCTCGAGGTCAGGACAGGCAGGGGTTCAGTGTACAGGCCTGAGCCCAAACAGTACCAGGGGACAGGCAGGCTCGAGGTCAGGACAGGCAGGGGTTCAGCGTACAGGCCTGAGCCCAAACAGTACCAGGGGACAGGCAGGCTCGAGGTCAGGACAGGCAGGGGTTCAGCGTACAGGCCTGAGCCCAAACAGTACCAGGGGACAGGCAGGCTCGAGGTCAGGTCAGGCAGGGGTTCAGCGTACAGGCCTGAGCCCAAACAGTACCAGGGGACAGGCAGGCTCGAGGTCAGGTCAGGCAGGGGTTCAGTGTACAGGCCTGAGCCCAAACAGTACCAGGGGACAGGCAGGCTCGAGGTCAGGTCAGGCAGGGGTTCAGCGTACAGGCCTGAGCCCAAACAGTACCAGGGGACAGGCAGGCTCGAGGTCAGGTCAGGCAGGGGTTCAGCGTACAGGCCTGAGCCCAAACAGTACCAGGGGACAGGCAGGCTCGAGGTCAGGCAGGGGTTCAGCGTACAGGCCTGAGCCCAAACAGTACCAGGGGACAGGCAGGCTCGAGGTCAGGCAGGGGTTCAGCGTACAGGCCTGAGCCCAAACAGTACCAGGGGACAGGTAGGCTCGAGGTCAGGACAGGCAGGGGTTCAGTGTACAGGCCTGAGCCCAAACAGTACCAGGGGACAGGTAGGCTCGAGGTCAGGACAGGCAGGGGTTCAGTGTACAGGCCTGAGCCCAAACAGTACCAGGGGACAGGCAGGCTCGAGGTCAGGCAGGGGTTCAGCGTACAGGCCTGAGCCCAAACAGTACCAGGGGACAGGCAGGCTCGAGGTCAGGACAGGCAGGGGTTCAGCGTACAGGCCTGAGCCCAAACAGTACCAGGGGACAGGCAGGCTCGAGGTCAGGACAGGCAGGGGTTCAGCGTACAGGCCTGAGCCCAAACAGTACCAGGGGACAGGCAGGCTCGAGGTCAGGACAGGCAGGGGTTCAGCGTACAGGCCTGAGCCCAAACAGTACCAGGGGACAGGCAGGCTCGAGGTCAGGTCAGGCAGGGGTTCAGCGTACAGGCCTGAGCCCAAACAGTACCAGGGGACAGGCAGGCTCGAGGTCAGGTCAGGCAGGGGTTCAGTGTACAGGCCTGAGCCCAAACAGTACCAGGGGACAGGCAGGCTCGAGGTCAGGTCAGGCAGGGGTTCAGCGTACAGGCCTGAGCCCAAACAGTACCAGGGGACAGGCAGGCTCGAGGTCAGGTCAGGCAGGGGTTCAGCGTACAGGCCTGAGCCCAAACAGTACCAGGGGACAGGCAGGCTCGAGGTCAGGCAGGGGTTCAGCGTACAGGCCTGAGCCCAAACAGTACCAGGGGACAGGCAGGCTCGAGGTCAGGCAGGGGTTCAGCGTACAGGCCTGAGCCCAAACAGTACCAGGGGACAGGTAGGCTCGAGGTCAGGACAGGCAGGGGTTCAGTGTACAGGCCTGAGCCCAAACAGTACCAGGGGACAGGTAGGCTCGAGGTCAGGACAGGCAGGGGTTCAGTGTACAGGCCTGAGCCCAAACAGTACCAGGGGACAGGCAGGCTCGAGGTCAGGCAGGGGTTCAGCGTACAGGCCTGAGCCCAAACAGTACCAGGGGACAGGCAGGCTCGAGGTCAGGACAGGCAGGGGTTCAGCGTACAGGCCTGAGCCCAAACAGTACCAGGGGACAGGCAGGCTCGAGGTCAGGACAGGCAGGGGTTCAGCGTACAGGCCTGAGCCCAAACAGTACCAGGGGACAGGCAGGCTCGAGGTCAGGACAGGCAGGGGTTCAGCGTACAGGCCTGAGCCCAAACAGTACCAGGGGACAGGCAGGCTCGAGGTCAGGTCAGGCAGGGGTTCAGCGTACAGGCCTGAGCCCAAACAGTACCAGGGGACAGGCAGGCTCGAGGTCAGGTCAGGCAGGGGTTCAGTGTACAGGCCTGAGCCCAAACAGTACCAGGGGACAGGCAGGCTCGAGGTCAGGTCAGGCAGGGGTTCAGCGTACAGGCCTGAGCCCAAACAGTACCAGGGGACAGGCAGGCTCGAGGTCAGGTCAGGCAGGGGTTCAGCGTACAGGCCTGAGCCCAAACAGTACCAGGGGACAGGCAGGCTCGAGGTCAGGCAGGGGTTCAGCGTACAGGCCTGAGCCCAAACAGTACCAGGGGACAGGCAGGCTCGAGGTCAGGCAGGGGTTCAGCGTACAGGCCTGAGCCCAAACAGTACCAGGGGACAGGTAGGCTCGAGGTCAGGACAGGCAGGGGTTCAGTGTACAGGCCTGAGCCCAAACAGTACCAGGGGACAGGTAGGCTCGAGGTCAGGACAGGCAGGGGTTCAGTGTACAGGCCTGAGCCCAAACAGTACCAGGGGACAGGCAGGCTCGAGGTCAGGCAGGGGTTCAGCGTACAGGCCTGAGCCCAAACAGTACCAGGGGACAGGCAGGCTCGAGGTCAGGACAGGCAGGGGTTCAGCGTACAGGCCTGAGCCCAAACAGTACCAGGGGACAGGCAGGCTAGAGGTCAGGCAGGGGTTCAGCGTACAGGCCTGAGCCCAAACAGTACCAGGGGACAGGCAGGCTCGAGGTCAGGACAGGCAGGGGTTCAGTGTACAGGCCTGAGCCCAAACAGTACCAGGGGACAGGCAGGCTCGAGGTCAGGACAGGCAGGGGTTCAGTGTACAGGCCTGAGCCCAAACAGTACCAGGGGACAGGTAGGCTCGAGGTCAGGACAGGCAGGGGTTCAGTGTACAGGCCTGAGCCCAAACAGTACCAGGGGACAGGCAGGCTCGAGGTCAGGCAGGGGTTCAGCGTACAGGCCTGAGCCCAAACAGTACCAGGGGACAGGCAGGCTCGAGGTCAGGACAGGCAGGGGTTCAGCGTACAGGCCTGAGCCCAAACAGTACCAGGGGACAGGCAGGCTCGAGGTCAGGACAGGCAGGGGTTCAGCGTACAGGCCTGAGCCCAAACAGTACCAGGGGACAGGCAGGCTCGAGGTCAGGACAGGCAGGGGTTCAGCGTACAGGCCTGAGCCCAAACAGTACCAGGGGACAGGCAGGCTCGAGGTCAGGTCAGGCAGGGGTTCAGCGTACAGGCCTGAGCCCAAACAGTACCAGGGGACAGGCAGGCTCGAGGTCAGGTCAGGCAGGGGTTCAGTGTACAGGCCTGAGCCCAAACAGTACCAGGGGACAGGCAGGCTCGAGGTCAGGTCAGGCAGGGGTTCAGCGTACAGGCCTGAGCCCAAACAGTACCAGGGGACAGGCAGGCTCGAGGTCAGGTCAGGCAGGGGTTCAGCGTACAGGCCTGAGCCCAAACAGTACCAGGGGACAGGCAGGCTCGAGGTCAGGCAGGGGTTCAGCGTACAGGCCTGAGCCCAAACAGTACCAGGGGACAGGCAGGCTCGAGGTCAGGCAGGGGTTCAGCGTACAGGCCTGAGCCCAAACAGTACCAGGGGACAGGTAGGCTCGAGGTCAGGACAGGCAGGGGTTCAGTGTACAGGCCTGAGCCCAAACAGTACCAGGGGACAGGTAGGCTCGAGGTCAGGACAGGCAGGGGTTCAGTGTACAGGCCTGAGCCCAAACAGTACCAGGGGACAGGTAGGCTCGAGGTCAGGTCAGGCAGGGGTTCAGCGTACAGGCCTGAGCCCAAACAGTACCAGGGGACAGGTAGGCTCGAGGTCAGGACAGGCAGGGGTTCAGCGTACAGGCCTGAGCCCAAACAGTACCAGGGGACAGGTAGGCTCGAGGTCAGGCAGGGGTTCAGCGTACAGGCCTGAGCCCAAACAGTACCAGGGGACAGGCAGGCTCGAGGTCAGGCAGGGTTCAGTGTACAGGCCTGAGCCCAAACAGTACCAGGGGACAGGCAGGCTCGAGGTCAGGTCAGGCAGGGGTTCAGCGTACAGGCCTGAGCCCAAACAGTACCAGGGGACAGGCAGGCTCGAGGTCAGGCAGGGTTCAGTGTACAGGCCTGAGCCCAAACAGTACCAGGGGACAGGCAGGCTCGAGGTCAGGACAGGCAGGGGTTCAGCGTACAGGCCTGAGCCCAAACAGTACCAGGGGACAGGCAGGCTCGAGGTCAGGCAGGGGTTCAGCGTACAGGCCTGAGCCCAAACAGTACCAGGGGACAGGTAGGCTCGAGGTCAGGACAGGCAGGGGTTCAGTGTACAGGCCTGAGCCCAAACAGTACCAGGGGACAGGTAGGCTCGAGGTCAGGTCAGGCAGGGGTTCAGCGTACAGGCCTGAGCCCAAACAGTACCAGGGGACAGGTAGGCTCGAGGTCAGGACAGGCAGGGGTTCAGCGTACAGGCCTGAGCCCAAACAGTACCAGGGGACAGGTAGGCTCGAGGTCAGGCAGGGGTTCAGCGTACAGGCCTGAGCCCAAACAGTACCAGGGGACAGGCAGGCTCGAGGTCAGGCAGGGTTCAGCGTACAGGCCTGAGCCCAAACAGTACCAGGGGACAGGCAGGCTCGAGGTCAGGCAGGGGTTCAGCGTACAGGCCTGAGCCCAAACAGTACCAGGGGACAGGCAGGCTCGAGGTCAGGCAGGGGTTCAGCGTACAGGCCTGAGCCCAAACAGTACCAGGGGACAGGCAGGCTCGAGGTCAGGCAGGGGTTCAGCGTACAGGCCTGAGCCCAAACAGTACCAGGGGACAGGTAGGCTCGAGGTCAGGACAGGCAGGGGTTCAGTGTACAGGCCTGAGCCCAAACAGTACCAGGGGACAGGCAGGCTCGAGGTCAGGCAGGGGTTCAGCGTACAGGCCTGAGCCCAAACAGTACCAGGGGACAGGCAGGCTCGAGGTCAGGCAGGGGTTCAGTGTACAGGCCTGAGCCCAAACAGTACCAGGGGACAGGCAGGCTCGAGGTCAGGACAGGCAGGGGTTCAGCGTACAGGCCTGAGCCCAAACAGTACCAGGGGACAGGCAGGCTCGAGGTCAGGCAGGGGTTCAGCGTACAGGCCTGAGCCCAAACAGTACCAGGGGACAGGCAGGCTCGAGGTCAGGCAGGGGTTCAGCGTACAGGCCTGAGCCCAAACAGTACCAGGGGACAGGCAGGCTCGAGGTCAGGCAGGGGTTCAGCGTACAGGCCTGAGCCCAAACAGTACCAGGGGACAGGCAGGCTCGAGGTCAGGCAGGGGTTCAGCGTACAGGCCTGAGCCCAAACAGTACCAGGGGACAGGCAGGCTCGAGGTCAGGCAGGGGTTCAGCGTACAGGCCTGAGCCCAAACAGTACCAGGGGACAGGCAGGCTCGAGGTCAGGCAGGGGTTCAGCGTACAGGCCTGAGCCCAAACAGTACCAGGGGACAGGTAGGCTCGAGGTCAGGACAGGCAGGGGTTCAGTGTACAGGCCTGAGCCCAAACAGTACCAGGGGACAGGTAGGCTCGAGGTCAGGTCAGGCAGGGGTTCAGCGTACAGGCCTGAGCCCAAACAGTACCAGGGGACAGGTAGGCTCGAGGTCAGGACAGGCAGGGGTTCAGCGTACAGGCCTGAGCCCAAACAGTACCAGGGGACAGGTAGGCTCGAGGTCAGGCAGGGGTTCAGCGTACAGGCCTGAGCCCAAACAGTACCAGGGGACAGGCAGGCTCGAGGTCAGGCAGGGTTCAGTGTACAGGCCTGAGCCCAAACAGTACCAGGGGACAGTCAGGCTCGAGGTCAGGTCAGGCAGGGGTTCAGCGTACAGGCCTGAGCCCAAACAGTACCAGGGGACAGGCAGGCTCGAGGTCAGGACAGGCAGGGGTTCAGTGTACAGGCCTGAGCCCAAACAGTACCAGGGGACAGGCAGGCTCGAGGTCAGGCAGGGGTTCAGCGTACAGGCCTGAGCCCAAACAGTACCAGGGGACAGGTAGGCTCGAGGTCAGGACAGGCAGGGGTTCAGTGTACAGGCCTGAGCCCAAACAGTACCAGGGGACAGGTAGGCTCGAGGTCAGGTCAGGCAGGGGTTCAGCGTACAGGCCTGAGCCCAAACAGTACCAGGGGACAGGTAGGCTCGAGGTCAGGACAGGCAGGGGTTCAGCGTACAGGCCTGAGCCCAAACAGTACCAGGGGACAGGTAGGCTCGAGGTCAGGCAGGGGTTCAGCGTACAGGCCTGAGCCCAAACAGTACCAGGGGACAGGCAGGCTCGAGGTCAGGCAGGGTTCAGCGTACAGGCCTGAGCCCAAACAGTACCAGGGGACAGGCAGGCTCGAGGTCAGGCAGGGGTTCAGCGTACAGGCCTGAGCCCAAACAGTACCAGGGGACAGGCAGGCTCGAGGTCAGGCAGGGGTTCAGCGTACAGGCCTGAGCCCAAACAGTACCAGGGGACAGGCAGGCTCGAGGTCAGGCAGGGGTTCAGCGTACAGGCCTGAGCCCAAACAGTACCAGGGGACAGGTAGGCTCGAGGTCAGGACAGGCAGGGGTTCAGTGTACAGGCCTGAGCCCAAACAGTACCAGGGGACAGGCAGGCTCGAGGTCAGGCAGGGGTTCAGCGTACAGGCCTGAGCCCAAACAGTACCAGGGGACAGGCAGGCTCGAGGTCAGGCAGGGGTTCAGTGTACAGGCCTGAGCCCAAACAGTACCAGGGGACAGGCAGGCTCGAGGTCAGGACAGGCAGGGGTTCAGCGTACAGGCCTGAGCCCAAACAGTACCAGGGGACAGGCAGGCTCGAGGACAGGCAGGGTTCAGCGTACAGGCCTGAGCCCAAACAGTACCAGGGGACAGGCAGGCTCGAGGACAGGCAGGGTTCAGCGTACAGGCCTGAGCCCAAACAGTACCAGGGGACAGGCAGGCTCGAGGTCAGGCAGGGGTTCAGCGTACAGGCCTGAGCCCAAACAGTACCAGGGGACAGGCAGGCTCGAGGTCAGGCAGGGGTTCAGCGTACAGGCCTGAGCCCAAACAGTACCAGGGGACAGGCAGGCTCGAGGTCAGGACAGGGGTTCAGCGTACAGGCCTGAGCCCAAACAGTACCAGGGGACAGGTAGGCTCGAGGTCAGGCAGGGGTTCAGCGTACAGGCCTGAGCCCAAACAGTACCAGGGGACAGGCAGGCTCGAGGTCAGGACAGGCAGGGGTTCAGCGTACAGGCCTGAGCCCAAACAGTACCAGGGGACAGGCAGGCTCGAGGTCAGGACAGGCAGGGGTTCAGTGTACAGGCCTGAGCCCAAACAGTACCAGGGGACAGGCAGGCTCGAGGTCAGGCAGGGTTCAGTGTACAGGCCTGAGCCCAAACAGTACCAGGGGACAGGCAGGCTCGAGGTCAGGCAGGGGTTCAGCGTACAGGCCTGAGCCCAAACAGTACCAGGGGACAGGCAGGCTCGAGGTCAGGTCAGGCAGGGGTTCAGTGTACAGGCCTGAGTCCAAACAGTACCAGGGGACAGGCAGGCTCGAGGTCAGGTCAGGTAGGGGTTCAGTGTACAGGCCTGAGCCCAAACAGTACCAGGGGACAGGCAGGCTAGAGGTCAGGTCAGGCAGGGTTCAGCGTACAGGCCTGAGCCCAAACAGTACCAGGGGACAGGCAGGCTAGAGGTCAGGTCAGGCAGGGTTCAGCGTACAGGCCTGAGCCCAAACAGTACCAGGGGACAGGCAGGCTCGAGGTCAGGCAGGGGTTCAGCGTACAGGCCTGAGCCCAAACAGTACCAGGGGACAGGCAGGCTAGAGGTCAGGTCAGGCAGGGTTCAGCGTACAGGCCTGAGCCCAAACAGTACCAGGGGACAGGCAGGCTCGAGGTCAGGCAGGGGTTCAGCGTACAGGCCTGAGCCCAAACAGTACCAGGGGACAGGCAGGCTCGAGGTCAGGACAGGCAGGGGTTCAGCGTACAGGCCTGAGCCCAAACAGTACCAGGGGACAGGCAGGCTCGAGGTCAGGACAGGCAGGGGTTCAGTGTACAGGCCTGAGCCCAAACAGTACCAGGGGACAGGCAGGCTCGAGGTCAGGCAGGGTTCAGTGTACAGGCCTGAGCCCAAACAGTACCAGGGGACAGGCAGGCTCGAGGTCAGGCAGGGGTTCAGCGTACAGGCCTGAGCCCAAACAGTACCAGGGGACAGGCAGGCTCGAGGTCAGGTCAGGCAGGGGTTCAGTGTACAGGCCTGAGTCCAAACAGTACCAGGGGACAGGCAGGCTCGAGGTCAGGTCAGGTAGGGGTTCAGTGTACAGGCCTGAGCCCAAACAGTACCAGGGGACAGGCAGGCTAGAGGTCAGGTCAGGCAGGGTTCAGCGTACAGGCCTGAGCCCAAACAGTACCAGGGGACAGGCAGGCTAGAGGTCAGGTCAGGCAGGGTTCAGCGTACAGGCCTGAGCCCAAACAGTACCAGGGGACAGGCAGGCTCGAGGTCAGGCAGGGGTTCAGCGTACAGGCCTGAGCCCAAACAGTACCAGGGGACAGGCAGGCTAGAGGTCAGGTCAGGCAGGGTTCAGCGTACAGGCCTGAGCCCAAACAGTACCAGGGGACAGGCAGGCTCGAGGTCAGGCAGGGGTTCAGTGTACAGGCCTGAGTCCAAACAGTACCAGGGGACAGGCAGGCTCGAGGTCAGGTCAGGTAGGGGTTCAGTGTACAGGCCTGAGCCCAAACAGTACCAGGGGACAGGCAGGCTAGAGGTCAGGTCAGGCAGGGTTCAGCGTACAGGCCTGAGCCCAAACAGTACCAGGGGACAGGCAGGCTAGAGGTCAGGTCAGGCAGGGTTCAGCGTACAGGCCTGAGCCCAAACAGTACCAGGGGACAGGCAGGCTCGAGGTCAGGCAGGGGTTCAGCGTACAGGCCTGAGCCCAAACAGTACCAGGGGACAGGCAGGCTAGAGGTCAGGTCAGGCAGGGTTCAGCGTACAGGCCTGAGCCCAAACAGTACCAGGGGACAGGCAGGCTCGAGGTCAGGCAGGGGTTCAGCGTACAGGCCTGAGCCCAAACAGTACCAGGGGACAGGCAGGCTAGAGGTCAGGTCAGGCAGGGTTCAGCGTACAGGCCTGAGCCCAAACAGTACCAGGGGACAGGCAGGCTAGAGGTCAGGTCAGGCAGGGTTCAGCGTACAGGCCTGAGCCCAAACAGTACCAGGGGACAGGCAGGCTCGAGGTCAGGCAGGGGTTCAGCGTACAGGCCTGAGCCCAAACAGTACCAGGGGACAGGCAGGCTAGAGGTCAGGTCAGGCAGGGTTCAGCGTACAGGCCTGAGCCCAAACAGTACCAGGGGACAGGCAGGCTAGAGGTCAGGTCAGGCAGGGTTCAGCGTACAGGCCTGAGCCCAAACAGTACCAGGGGACAGGCAGGCTAGAGGTCAGGTCAGGCAGGGTTCAGCGTACAGGCCTGAGCCCAAACAGTACCAGGGGACAGGCAGGCTCGAGGTCAGGCAGGGGTTCAGCGTACAGGCCTGAGCCCAAACAGTACCAGGGGACAGGCAGGCTAGAGGTCAGGTCAGGCAGGGTTCAGCGTACAGGCCTGAGCCCAAACAGTACCAGGGGACAGGCAGGCTCGAGGTCAGGCAGGGGTTCAGCGTACAGGCCTGAGCCCAAACAGTACCAGGGGACAGGCAGGCTCGAGGTCAGGACAGGCAGGGGTTCAGCGTACAGGCCTGAGCCCAAACAGTACCAGGGGACAGGCAGGCTCGAGGTCAGGACAGGCAGGGGTTCAGTGTACAGGCCTGAGCCCAAACAGTACCAGGGGACAGGCAGGCTCGAGGTCAGGCAGGGTTCAGTGTACAGGCCTGAGCCCAAACAGTACCAGGGGACAGGCAGGCTCGAGGTCAGGCAGGGGTTCAGCGTACAGGCCTGAGCCCAAACAGTACCAGGGGACAGGCAGGCTCGAGGTCAGGTCAGGCAGGGGTTCAGTGTACAGGCCTGAGTCCAAACAGTACCAGGGGACAGGCAGGCTCGAGGTCAGGTCAGGTAGGGGTTCAGTGTACAGGCCTGAGCCCAAACAGTACCAGGGGACAGGCAGGCTAGAGGTCAGGTCAGGCAGGGTTCAGCGTACAGGCCTGAGCCCAAACAGTACCAGGGGACAGGCAGGCTAGAGGTCAGGTCAGGCAGGGTTCAGCGTACAGGCCTGAGCCCAAACAGTACCAGGGGACAGGCAGGCTCGAGGTCAGGCAGGGGTTCAGCGTACAGGCCTGAGCCCAAACAGTACCAGGGGACAGGCAGGCTAGAGGTCAGGTCAGGCAGGGTTCAGCGTACAGGCCTGAGCCCAAACAGTACCAGGGGACAGGCAGGCTCGAGGTCAGGCAGGGGTTCAGTGTACAGGCCTGAGTCCAAACAGTACCAGGGGACAGGCAGGCTCGAGGTCAGGTCAGGTAGGGGTTCAGTGTACAGGCCTGAGCCCAAACAGTACCAGGGGACAGGCAGGCTAGAGGTCAGGTCAGGCAGGGTTCAGCGTACAGGCCTGAGCCCAAACAGTACCAGGGGACAGGCAGGCTAGAGGTCAGGTCAGGCAGGGTTCAGCGTACAGGCCTGAGCCCAAACAGTACCAGGGGACAGGCAGGCTCGAGGTCAGGCAGGGGTTCAGCGTACAGGCCTGAGCCCAAACAGTACCAGGGGACAGGCAGGCTAGAGGTCAGGTCAGGCAGGGTTCAGCGTACAGGCCTGAGCCCAAACAGTACCAGGGGACAGGCAGGCTCGAGGTCAGGCAGGGGTTCAGCGTACAGGCCTGAGCCCAAACAGTACCAGGGGACAGGCAGGCTAGAGGTCAGGTCAGGCAGGGTTCAGCGTACAGGCCTGAGCCCAAACAGTACCAGGGGACAGGCAGGCTAGAGGTCAGGTCAGGCAGGGTTCAGCGTACAGGCCTGAGCCCAAACAGTACCAGGGGACAGGCAGGCTCGAGGTCAGGCAGGGGTTCAGCGTACAGGCCTGAGCCCAAACAGTACCAGGGGACAGGCAGGCTAGAGGTCAGGTCAGGCAGGGTTCAGCGTACAGGCCTGAGCCCAAACAGTACCAGGGGACAGGCAGGCTAGAGGTCAGGTCAGGCAGGGTTCAGCGTACAGGCCTGAGCCCAAACAGTACCAGGGGACAGGCAGGCTAGAGGTCAGGTCAGGCAGGGTTCAGCGTACAGGCCTGAGCCCAAACAGTACCAGGGGACAGGCAGGCTAGAGGTCAGGTCAGGCAGGGTTCAGCGTACAGGCCTGAGCCCAAACAGTACCAGGGGACAGGCAGGCTCGAGGTCAGGCAGGGGTTCAGCGTACAGGCCTGAGCCCAAACAGTACCAGGGGACAGGCAGGCTAGAGGTCAGGTCAGGCAGGGTTCAGCGTACAGGCCTGAGCCCAAACAGTACCAGGGGACAGGCAGGCTCGAGGTCAGGCAGGGGTTCAGCGTACAGGCCTGAGCCCAAACAGTACCAGGGGACAGGCAGGCTAGAGGTCAGGTCAGGCAGGGTTCAGCGTACAGGCCTGAGCCCAAACAGTACCAGGGGACAGGCAGGCTAGAGGTCAGGACAGGCAGGGGTTCAGCGTACAGGCCTGAGCCCAAACAGTACCAGGGGACAGGCAGGCTCGAGGTCAGGCAGGGGTTCATGTGAACACTCCCTCAAATCGTTTGGAGATAATATGATATTTTATCAGCTTTGATCAATTGTCTTCTACATACTATAAAATAATACAAAATAATGCCACAGAATTATAAGCAAATCGTGTCTACTGAACGGACTAGTGCATCCCACAGCCATTTGGCATAGCCACATCAGGACCTAACATAAGGACAACTCAGAGGCTATTCTGTTCTTCTGAAATAGATGATATTTTCTTCCTATCATGCTTCTTGAGGCCTAGAATAAATAATGAATTTATTGTGGAGGTGTAGGCTACATTACATGGATTTATTAGACCTTTTGTGTGGAAGCCAGGAGATAATAAATGTGTTTATGTTCATTAATATTCCAGTTTCAGCTGTTCTGCCTGCGGTTATGGAACCGCCACCTGTCCCAGACCTGTTGTTTTTCAACTCTTGATGATCGGCTATGAAAAGCCAACTGAAAATTATTCATGATTATTATTTGACCATGCTTGTCACTTATGAACATTTTTGAACATCTTGGCATAGTTCTGTTATAATCTCCACCCGGCACAGCCAGAAGAGGACTGGCCACCCCTCATAGCCTGGTTCCTCTCTAGGTTTCTTCCTAGGTTTTGGCCTTTCTAGGGAGTTTTTCCTAGCCACCGTGCTTCTACACCTGCATTACTAGCTGTTTGGGGTTTTAGGCTGGGTGTCTGTACAGCACTTCGAGATATTAGCTGATGTACGAAGGGCTATATAAAATAAAATTGATTGATTGATTGATTGATTAATGGTCAATTACCGTGAGACCGACAGTTATTTGCTTGACAATCACCGGGATACTTAAATTAGCACGATATTTGATGTTTTGCACGGTGACATGAGACAGTTGGTTGGGGTGGATGGGACAGTTGGTTGGGGTGGATGGGACAGTTGGTTGGGGTGGATGGGACAGTTGGTTGGGGTGGATGGGACAGTTGGTTGGGGTGGATGGGACAATTGGTTGGGGTGGATGGGACAGTTGGTTGGGGTGGATGGGACAGTTGGTTGGGGTGGATGGGACAGTTGGTTGGGGTGGATGGGACAGTTGGTTGGGGTGGATGGGACAGTTGGTTGGGGTGGATGGGACAGTTGGTTGGGGTGGATGGGACAGTTGGTTGGGGTGGATGGGACAGTTGGTTGGGGTGGATGGGACAGTTGGTTGGGGTGGATGGGACAGTTGGTTGGGGTGGATGGGACAGTTGGTTGGGGTGGATGGGACAGTTGGTTGGGGTGGATGGGACAGTTGGTTGGGGTGGATGGGACAGTTGGTTGGGGTGGATGGGATAAAACTGGGGTGGATGGGATAAAACTTAAAACATAAACTAAAAAACATAAAACTTCTAGCCACACAAACGTTGCATGTTCGAATCTCATCACGAACAAATTCAGCATTTTAGCAAATTTGCAACGACTTCCTAATTTTTTAGCTACAAAAAAGTCGCTGTGGACATGTATAACCTTATATAAAAGTGTGTGGACACCCTTTCAAAATAGTGGATTTGTCTATTTCAGCCACACCAGTTGCTGACTGGTGTACAAAAACAGCCATGTAATCTCTGTAGATAAACATTGACAGTAGAAAAACCAAAAAAACATATTTTATAAAATAAGCAGCGTAAAAGAAGGGTCTGGATAGTCCTTTGATTAGCTGTCTTATGGCTTGGAGGGAGCAGCTGTTAAGAAGCCTTTTGGACCTACACATGGACCTAGGGTGGCTGGAATCTTTGACAATTCTTAGGGTCTTCCTCTGACATCGCTTGGTATAGAGGTCCTGGATGGCAGGAAGCTTGGCCCCGGTGATGTACTGGGGAGTACGCACTACCCTCTGTAGTGCCTTGCGGTCGGAGGCCGAGCAGTTGCCTTACCAGCAATCTCCATAGACAAACATTGGCAGTAGATCGGCCGTACAGAAGAGCTCAGTGACTTTCAACATGGCACCGTCATAGGATGACACCTTTCCAACAAGTAAGTTGGTCAAAAGTCTGCCCTGCTAGAGCTGCCCCGGTCAACTGTTAGAGCTGCCCCGGTCAACTGTTAGAGCTGCCCCGGTCAACTGTTAGAGCTGCTGTTCACCTGTTAGTGTGTGGAGGAGCTCTCTCAGAGACGCCTTGACCTGCTTCACCTGTTAGTGTGTGGAGGAGCTCTCTCAGAGACGCCTTGACCTGCTTCACCTGTTAGTGTGTGGAGGAGCTCTCTCAGAGACGCCTTGACCTGCTTCACCTGTTAGTGTGTGGAGGAGCTCTCTCAGAGACGCCTTGACCTGCTTCACCTGTTAGTGTGTGCAGGAGCTCTCTCAGAGACGCCTTGACCTGCTTCTCCTGTTAGTGTGTGGAGGATCTCTTTGAGACGCATTGTCCTGCTTCACCTGTTAGTGTGTGTAGGAGCTCTCTCAGAGACGCCTTGACCTGCTTCACCTGTTAGTGTGTGGAGGAGCTCTCTCAGAGACGCCTAGACCTGCTTCACATGTTAGTGTGTGGAGGAGCTCTCTCAGAGACGCCTTGACCTGCGTCACCTGTTAGTGTGTGGAGGAGCTCTCTCAGAGACGCCTTGACCTGCTTCACCTGTTAGTGTGTGCAGGAGCTCTCTCAGAGACGCCTTGACCTGCTTCACCTGTTAGTGTGTGGAGGAGCTCTCTCAGAGACGCCTTGACCTGCTTCACCTGTTAGTGTGTGCAGGAGCTCTCTCAGAGACGCCTTGACCTGCTTCACCTGTTAGTGTGTGGAGGAGCTCTCTCAGAGACGCCTTGACCTGCTTCACCTGTTAGTGTGTGCATGAGCTCTCTGAGACGCCTTGACCTGCTTCACCTGTTAGTGTGTGCAGGAGCTCTCTCAGAGACGCCTTGACCTGCTTCACCTGTTAGTGTGTGGAGGAGCTCTCTCAGAGACGCCTTGACCTGCTTCACCTGTTAGTGTGTGGAGGAGCTCTCTCAGAGACACCTTGACCTGCTTCACCTGTTAGTGTGTGGAGGAGCTCTCTCAGAGACACCTTGACCTGCTTCACCTGTTAGTGTGTGCAGGAGCTCTCTCAGAGACGCCTTGACCTGCTTCACCTGTTAGTGTGTGGAGGAGCTCTCTCAGAGACGCCTTGACCTGCTTCACCTGTTAGTGTGTGGAGGAGCTCTCTCAGAGACGCCTTGACCTGCTTCACCTGTTAGTGTGTGGAGGAGCTCTCTCAGAGACGCTTTGACCTGCTTCACCTGTTAGTGTGTGGAGGAGCTCTCTCAGAGACACCTTGACCTGCTTCACCTGTTAGTGTGTGGAGGAGCTCTCTCAGAGACACCTTGACCTGCTTCACCTGTTAGTGTGTGCAGGAGCTCTCTCAGAGACGCCTTGACCTGCTTCACCTGTTAGTGTGTGGAGGAGCTCTCTCAGAGACGCCTTGACCTGCTTCACCTGTTAGTGTGTGGAGGAGCTCTCTCAGAGACGCCTTGACCTGCTTCACCTGTTAGTGTGTGGAGGAGCTCTCTCAGAGACGCCTTGACCTGCTTCACCTGTTAGTGTGTGGAGGAGCTCTCTCAGAGACGCTTTGACCTGTTTCACCTGTTAGTGTGTGGAGGAGCTCTCTCAGAGACGCCTTGACCTCCTTCACCTGTTAGTGTGTGGAGGAGCTCTCTCAGAGACGCCTTGACCTGCTTCACCTGTTAGTGTGTGCAGGAGCTCTCTCAGTGGAACAGGCTTCGCCCTCCAGGTGTTCTGAAGACACAGAGAGGGAGGTAACAGGAAAAGGATGAGAAAGAGATGGGGAGAGAGAGAGAGGGGGAGACATAGAGAGAGATGGAGAGACAGCGGCAGAGCGGGAGGGAGAGAGAGAGGGAGGGAGGGAGAATGACAGAGAGAGAGAGAGACGGAGAGAGGGAGGGAGGGAGAATGACAGAGAGAGAGAGAGAGGAGCTGGTGCCTCTGATGACATTGAGTCCACTCTTCTCTTCCTATAAGTGAATCAGAGACACTGAAGTATTACTGAGAAAGAAGCCTTTCTATTTTTAACACACATAGTACTGAGGAAAGAGGAGGAGAAAGAGAGAGGGAGGAAAGAGAGGTAGAATGAGAGGATGGAGGGAGAGAGGTAGAATGAGAGGATGGAGGGAGAGAGGTAGAATGAGAGGAGGGGGAGAGAGACAGAATGAGAGGATGGAGGGAGAGAGGTAGAATGAGAGGACGGGGAGAGAGGTAGAATGAGAGGAGGGGGAGAGAGACAGAATGAGAGGATGGAGGGAGAGAGGTAGAATGAGAGGACGGGGAGAGAGGTAGAATGAGAGGAGGGGGAGAGAGACAGAATGAGAGGATGGAGGGAGAGAGGTAGAATGAGAGGACTGGGGAGAGAGAGAGGACTGAGAAGAGAGAGGTAGAATGAGAGGACAGGAGGGAGAGAGAGGGGACTGAGAAGAGAGAGGTAGAATGAGAGGACAGGAGGGAGAGAGAGGGGACTGAGAAGAGAGAGGTAGAATGAGAGGACAGGAGGGAGAGAGAGAGGACTGAGAAGAGAGAGGTAGAATGAGAGGACAGGAGGGAGAGAGAGGGGACTGAGAAGAGAGAGGTAGAATGAGAGGACAGGAGGGAGAGAGAGGGGACTGAGAAGAGAGAGGTAGAATGAGAGGACAGGAGGGAGAGAGAGGGGACTGAGAAGAGAGAGGTAGAATGAGAGGACGGAGGGAGAGAGAGAGGACTGAGAAGAGAGAGGTAGAATGAGAGGACAGGAGGGAGAGAGAGGGGACTGAGAAGAGAGAGGTAGAATGAGAGGACGGAGGGAGAGAGTTATTGGATAAGAGGACAGAGGGAGATAGAGGTGTTGGATGATCACAGACATACATTCTATCTGTACTGTCCTTCAGCTCTAACTAACTAACTTGGTCTACATTACCGGTAAAAAGTTTTTAAACACCTACTCGTACAAGGGTCTGCTTTATTTTATTCGTTGTAGAATAATAGTGAAGACATCAAAACTATGAAATAACGCATATGGAATCATGTTGTAACCAAATAGTGTTAAACAAATCAAAATATGTTTTATATTTGAGATTCTTCAAATATCCACCCTTTGCCATGAAGACAGCTTTGCACATGCTTGGCATTCTCTCAACCAGCTTCACCTGGAATGCTTTTCCAATGGTCTTGAAGGAGTTCCCACATATACTGAGCACTTGTTGGCTGCTTTAACTTCCCTCTGCGGTACAACTCATCCCAAACCATCTCAATTTGGTTCAGGTTGGGAGACCCGATGCCCCTCCCACTAAAACACCCAGTATATATGAAAAGCACCCCCACACCATAACACAACCTCCTCCATGCTTTACGGTGGGAAATACACATGCAGAGATCATCCGTTTACCCACAACGTGTCTCACAAAGACACGGCGGTTGGAAACAAAAAATCTCAAATTTGGACAGATTTCCACCGGTCTAATGTCCATTGCTCATGTTTCTTGGCCAAAGCAAGTCTCTTTTTCTTATTGGTGTCCTTTAATAGTGGTTTCTTTGCAGCAATTCGATCATGAAGGCCTGATTCACACAGTCTCCTCTGAACAGTTGATGTTGAGATGTGTCTGTTACTTGAACTCTGTGAAACACTTTCTTGGGCTGCAATTTCTGAGGCTGGTAACTCTAATGAACGTATCCTCTGCAGCTGAGGTAACTCTGGGTCTTCCTTTCCTGTGGCGGTCCTCATGAGAGCCAGTTTCATCACAGCACTTGATGGTTTTTGTGACTGCACTTGAAGAAACTTTCAAAGTTCTTGAATTTTTCCGTATTGACCGACCTTCAGGTCTTAATAACTCAGTTACCTTAGCTTTTTTGGGAACAGGAACAATGGTGGCCCTCTTGAAGCATGTGGGGACAGCAGACTGGGATAAGGATTGGTTGAGTATGTCCGTAAACACACCAGCCAGCTGGTCTGCGCATGCTCTGAGGACGCGGCTAGGATTGCCGTCTGGGCCGGCAGCCTTGCGAGGGTTAACACGCTTAAATGTCTTACTTACGTCGGTTGCAGTGAAGGTAAGATAGTAAAGCTTCATTTCAAGATGATGAAAAAAATACGTTTCTTTGTATTATCTTTTACCAGATCTATTGTGTTATATTCTCCTACATTAATTTAACATTTCCACAAACTTCAAAGTATTTCCTTTCAAATGGTATCAATAATATGCATATCCTTGCTTCAGGTCCTGAGCTACAGGCAGTCAGATGTGGGTATGTTATTTTAGGCGAAAATTGAAAAAAAGGGTAGGATCCTTAATTTAAAGTAATGATTGCCTGTCATTTCTCTTTGCTTATTTGAGCTGTTCTTGCCATAATATCGACTTTTACCAAATAGGGCTGTCTTCTGTATACCACCCCTACCTTGTCACAACTCAATTGATGGGCTCAAACGCATTAAGAAGGAAAGAAATTCCACAAATGAACTTTTAACAAGGCACACGTGTTAATTGAAATGCATTCCAGGTGACTACCTCACGAAGCTGGTTGAGAGGAGCTCTCTCAGAGACGCCTTGACCTGCTTGCGAGAATGCCAAGAGTGTGCAATGCGGGATTCAAGGGTGGCTAATTTGAATAATCTCATTTACAAAATATATTTTGATTTGTTCACTACATGATTCCATATGTGTTATGTCATAGTTTTGATGTCTTCACTATTATTCTGCAATGTAGAAAATAGTAAAAATAAAGAGTAGGTGAGTAGGTGTTCTAAAACTTGTGACCGGTAGTATGAATTATCCCTCTCTCTTTCTCTCTCCCCCCTCTCTAAGTGCTATAGTAATGTGGTGATATGTTACCCATCCTCTCTATCGCTCTGTGTTGAGTATTAAAAGCATTATCTCCTCTCCCTGGTGGTCTGTCTCAGTGAGCTGCTGATAGCGTCTGAAATGCTTTGTGGAATCTCTCTAGGTTCCAGGGTTCCAGACAGCCTGGCAGGCCTCCAGACAGCCTGGCAGGCCTCCAGACAGCCGATAGCTATTGATCTACTGATGGCTGTTTGATTAGCCTGCTGTTAGAGGGACTGACTGATGAGCAGATACAACTGGTTTACACTTCAGAGGAGAGGAGAAGAGAAGAGAAGAGAAGAGAAGAGAAGAGAAGAGAGGAGAGGAGAGGAGAGGAGAGGAGAGGAGAGGAGAGGAGAGGAGAGGAGAGGAGAGGAGAGGAGAGGAGAGGAGAGGAGAGGAGAGGAGAGGAGAGGAGAGGAGAGGAGATTACCATTTCTGTCTAATTTTATCAGAGGGTTGTGTGTATATATATATATATAGTGGTTGGAGAACAGGTGGAAGTGGGGCAGCAGTGTATATAGGGGCTGGAGAGGGGGTGGAGGGGGCAGCAGTGTATATAGGGGCTGGAGAGGGGGAGGGGGGGGCAGCAGTGTATATAGGGGCTGGAGAGGGGGTGGAGGGGGCAGCAGTGTATATAGGGGCTGGAGAGGGGGAGGAGGGGGCAGCAGTGTATATAGGTGCTGGAGAGGGGGAGGAGGGGGCAGCAGTGTATATAGGGGCTGGAGAGGGGGAGGAGGGGGCAGCAGTGTATATAGGGGCTGGAGAGGGGGTGGAGGGGGCAGCAGTGTATATAGGGGCTGGAGAGGGGGTGGAGGGGGCAGCAGTGTATATAGGGGCTGGAGAGGGGGAGGAGGGGGAAACAGTGTATATAGGGGCTGGAGAGGGGGAGGAGGGGGCAGCAGTGTATATAGGGGCTGGAGAGGGGGTGGAGGGGGCAGCAGTGTATATAGGGGCTGGAGAGGGGGTGGAGGGGGCAGCAGTGTATATAGGGGCTGGAGAGGGGGAGGAGGGGGAAACAGTGTATATAGGGGCTGGAGAGGGGGAGGAGGAGTTAGCAGTGTATATAGGGGCTGGAGAGGGGGAGGAGGGGGCAGCAGTGTATATAGGGGCTGGAGAGGGGGTGGAGGGGGCAGCAGTGTATATAGGGGCTGGAGAGGGGGAGGTGGGGGCAGCAGTGTATATAGGGGCTGGAGAGGGGGAGGAGGGGGCAGCAGTGTATATAGGGGCTGGAGAGGGGGTGGAGGGGGCAGCAGTGTATATAGGGGCTGGAGAGGGGGAGGTGGGGGCAGCAGTGTATATAGGGGCTGGAGAGGGGGTGGAGGGGGCAGCAGTGTATATAGGGGCTGGAGAGGGGGAGGAGGGGGCAGCAGTGTATATAGGGGCTGGAGAGGGGGAGGAGGGGACAGCAGTGTATATAGGGGCTGGAGAGGGGGTGGAGGGGGCAGCAGTGTATATAGGGGCTGGAGAGGGGGAGGGGGGGGCAGCAGTGTATATAGGGGCTGGAGAGGGGGAGGAGGGGGCAGCAGTGTATATAGGGGCTGGAGAGGGGGAGGAGGGGGCAGCAGTGTATATAGGAGCTGGAGAGGGGGAGGAGGGGGCAGCAGTGTATATAGGGGCTGGAGAGGGGGAGGGGGGGGCAGCAGTGTATATAGGGGCTGGAGAGGGGGTGGAGGGGGCAGCAGTGTATATAGGGGCTGGAGAGGGGGAGGAGGGGGCAGCAGTGTATATAGGTGCTGGAGAGGGGGAGGAGGGGGCAGCAGTGTATATAGGGGCTGGAGAGGGGGAGGAGGGGGCAGCAGTGTATATAGGGGCTGGAGAGGGGGTGGAGGGGGCAGCAGTGTATATAGGGGCTGGAGAGGGGGTGGAGGGGGCAGCAGTGTATATAGGGGCTGGAGAGGGGGAGGAGGGGGAAACAGTGTATATAGGGGCTGGAGAGGGGGAGGAGGGGGCAGCAGTGTATATAGGGGCTGGAGAGGGGGTGGAGGGGGCAGCAGTGTATATAGGGGCTGGAGAGGGGGTGGAGGGGGAAGCAGTGTATATAGGGGCTGGAGAGGGGGAGGAGGGGGAAACAGTGTATATAGGGGCTGGAGAGGGGGAGGAGGGGGCAGCAGTGTATATAGGGGCTGGAGAGGGGGTGGAGGGGGCAGCAGTGTATATAGGGGCTGGAGAGGGGGAGGTGGGGGCAGCAGTGTATATAGGGGCTGGAGAGGGGGTGGAGGGGGCAGCAGTGTATATAGGGGCTGGAGAGGGGGAGGAGGGGGCAGCAGTGTATATAGGGGCTGGAGAGGGGGAGGAGGGGACAGCAGTGTATATAGGGGCTGGAGAGGGGGAGGAGGGGGCAGCAGTGTATGTAGGGGCTGGAGAGGGGGAGGACGGGGCAGCAGTGTATATAGGGGCTGGAGAGGCGGAGGAGGGGGCAGCAGTGTATATAGGGGCTGGAGAGGGGGAGGAGGGGGCAGCAGTGTATATATGGGCTGGAGAGGGGGTGGAGGGGGCAGCAGTGTATATAGGGGCTGGAGAGGGGGAGGAGGGGGCAGCAGTGTATATAGGGGCTGGAGAGGGGGTTGAGGTGGCAGCAGTGTATATAGGGGCTGGAGAGGGGGTGGAGGGGGCAGCAGTGTATATATGGGCTGGAGAGGGGGAGGAGGGGGCAGCAGTGTATATAGGGGCTGGGGAGGGGGAGGAGGGGGCAGCAGTGTATATAGGGGCTGGAGAGGGGGTGGAGGGGCAGCAGTGTATATAGGGGCTGGAGAGGGGGAGGAGGGGGCAGCAGTGTATATATGGGCTGGAGAGGGGGAGGAGGGGGCAGCAGTGTATATAGGGGCTGGAGAGGGGGAGGAGGGGGCAGCGGTGTATATATGGGCTGGAGAGGGGAAGGAGGGGGCAGCAGTGTATATAGGGGCTGGAGAGGGGGTGGAGGGGGCAGCAGTGTATATATGGGCTGGAGAGGGGGAGGAGGGGGCAGCAGTGTATATAGGGGCTGGAGAGGGGGAGGAGGGGGCAGCAGTGTATATAGGGGCTGGGAGGGGGTGGAGGGGGCAGCAGTGTATATAGGGGCTGGAGAGGGGGTGGTGGGGGCAGCAGTGTATATAGGGGCTGGAGAGGGGGTGGAGGGGGCAGCAGTGTATATATGGTCTGGAGAGGGGGTGGAGGGGGCAGCAGTGTATATAGGGGCTGGAGAGGGGGTGGAGGGGGCAGCAGTGTATATAGGGGCTGGAGAGGGGGAGGAGGGGGCAGCAGTGTATACAGGGGCTGGAGAGGGGGTGGAGGGGGCAGCAGTGTATATAGGGGCTGGAGAGGGGGAGGAGGGGGCAGCAGTGTATACAGGGGCTGGAGAGGGGGAGGAGGGGGCAGCAGTGTATATAGGGGCTGGAGAGGGGGTGGAGGG
Source organism: Salvelinus alpinus (assembly GCF_045679555.1). Taxonomy (NCBI): domain Eukaryota; kingdom Metazoa; phylum Chordata; class Actinopteri; order Salmoniformes; family Salmonidae; genus Salvelinus; species Salvelinus alpinus. The sequence continues at coordinate 53,489,039 of NC_092102.1, read as the reverse complement.
GGCAGCAGTGTATATATGGGCTGGAGAGGGGGTGGTGGGGGCAGCAGTGTATATAGGGGCTGGAGAGGGGGTGGAGGGGGCAGCAGTGTATATATGGTCTGGCGAGGGGGTGGAGGGGGCAGCAGTGTATATAGGGGCTGGAGAGGGGGTGGAGGGGGCAGCAGTGTATATAGGGGCTGGAGAGGGGGAGGAGGGGGCAGCAGTGTATACAGGGGCTGGAGAGGGGGAAGAGGGGGCAGCAGTGTATATAGGGGCTGGAGAGGGGGTGGAGGGGGCAGCAGTGTATATAGGGGCTGGAGAGGGGGAGGAGGGGGCAGCAGTGTATATAGGGGCTGGAGAGGGGGTGGAGGGGGCAGCAGTGTATATATGGGTTGGAGAGGGGGAGGAGGGGGCAGCAGTGTATATAGGGGCTGGAGAGGGGGTGGATGGGGCAGCAGTGTATATAGGGGCTGGAGAGGGGGTGGAGGGGCAGCAGTGTATATAGGGGCTGGAGAGGGGGTGGAGGGGGCAGCAGTGTATATATGGGCTGGAGAGGGGGAGGAGGGGGCAGCAGTGTATATAGGGGCTGGAGAGGGGGTGGAGGGGGCAGCAGTGTATATAGGGGCTGGAGAGGGGGAGGAGGGGGCAGCAGTGTATATAGGGGCTGAAGAGGGGGTGGAGGGGGCAGCAGTGTATATAGGGGCTGGAGAGGGGGTGGAGGGGGCAGCAGTGTATATAGGGGCTGGAGAGGGGGAGGAGGGGGCAGCAGTGTATATATGGGCTGGAGAGGGGGAGGAGGGGGCAGCAGTGTATATAGGGGCTGGAGAGGGGGAGGAGGGGGCAGCAGTGTATATAGGGGCTGGAGAGGGGGAGGAGGGGGCAGCAGTGTATATAGGGGCTGGAGAGGGGGAGGAGGGGGCAGCAGTGTATATATGGGCTGGAGAGGGGGTGGAGGGGGCAGCAGTGTATATAGGGGCTGGAGAGGGGGAGGAGGGGGCAGCAGTGTATATAGGGGCTGGAGAGGGGGAGGAGGGGGCAGCAGTGTATATAGGGGCTGGAGAGGGGATGGAGGGGTTGCAGTGTATATAGGTGCTGGAGAGGGGGAGGAGGGGGCAGCAGTGTATATAGGGGCTGGAGAGGGGGAGGGGGGCAGCAGTGTATTTATGGGCTGGAGAGGGGGAGGAGGGGGCCGCAGTGTATATAGGGGCTGGAGAGGGGGTAGAGGGGGCAGCAGTGTATATAGGGGCTGGAGAGGGGGTGGAGGGGGCAGCAGTGTATATATGGGCTGGAATAGGGGGATGAAGGGGGCAGCAGTGTATATAGGGGCTGGAGAGGGGGTGGAGGGGGCAGCAGTGTATATAGGGGCTGGAGAGGGGGTGGAGGGGGCAGCAGTGTATATAGGGGCTGGAGAGGGGGTGGAGGGGGCAGCAGTGTATATAGTGGCTGGAGAGGGGGTGGAGGGGGCAGCAGTGTATATAGGGGCTGGAGAGGGGGAGGAGGGGGCAGCAGTGTATATATGGGCTGGAGAGGGGGAGTAGGGGGCAGCAGTGTATATAGGGGCTGGAGAGGGGGTGGAGGGGGCAGCAGTGTATATAGGGGCTGGAGAGGGGGAGGAGGGGGCAGCAGTGTATATTGGGGCTGGAGAGGGGGAGGAGGGAGCAGCAGTGTATATAGGGGCTGGAGAGGGGGTGGAGGGGGCAGCAGTGTATATAGGGGCTGGAGAGGGGGAGGAGGGGACAGCAGTGTATATAGGGGCTGGAGAGGGGGAGGAGGGGGCAGCAGTGTATATAGGGGCTGGAGAGGGGGTGGAGGGGGCAGCAGTGTATATAGGGGCTGGAGAAGGGGAGGAGGGGGCAGCAGTGTATATAGGGGCTGGAGAGGGGGAGGAGGGGGCAGCAGTGTATATATGGGCTGGAGAGGGGGAGGAGGGGGCAGCAGTGTATATAGGGGCTGGAGAGGGGGAGGAGGGGGCAGCAGTGTATATAGGGGCTGGAGAGGGGGTGGAGGGGGCAGCAGTGTATATAGGGGCTGGAGAGGGGGAGGAGGGGCAGCAGTGTATATAGGGGCTGGAAAGGGGGAGGAGGGGGCAGCAGTGTATATAGGGGCTGGAGAGGGGGTGGAGGGGGCAGCAGTGTATATAGGGGCTGGAGAGGAGGAGGAGGGGGCAGCAGTGTATATAGGGGCTGGAAAGGGGGAGGAGGAGGCAGCAGTGTATATATGGGCTGGAGAGGGGGTGGAGGGGGCAGCAGTGTATATAGGGGCTGGAGAGGGGGAGGAGGGGGCAGCAGTGTATATAGGGGCTGGAGAGGGGGTGGAGGGGGCAGCAGTCTATATAGGGGCTGGAGAGGGGGAGGAGGGGGCAGCAGTGTATATAGGGGCTGGAGAGGGGGTGGAAGGAGCATCAGTGTATATAGGGGCTGGAGAGGGGGAGGAGGGGTTTGCAGCGTATATAGGGGCTGGAAAGGGGGTGGAGGGGGCAGCAGTGTATATAGGGGCTGGAGAGGGGGTGGAGGGGGCAGCAGTGTATATAGGGGCTGGAGAGGGGGTGGTGGGGGCAGCAGTGTATATAGGGGCTGGAGAGGGGGTGGAGGGGGCAGCAGTGTATATAGGGGCTGGAGAGGGGGTGGAGGGGGCAGCAGTGTATATAGGGGCTGGAGAGGGGGTGGAGGGGGCAGCAGTGTATATAGGGGCTGGAGAGGAGGAGGAGGGGGCAGCAGTGTATATAGGGGCTGGAGAGGGGGAGGAGGGGGCAGCAGTGTATATAGGTGCTGGAGAGGGGGAGGAGGGGGCAGCAGTGTATATAGGGGCTGGAGAGGGGGAGGAGGGGGCAGCAGTGTATATAGGGGCTGGAGAGGGGGTGGAGGGGGCAGCAGTGTATATAGGGGCTGGAGAGGGGGTGGAGGGGGCAGCAGTGTATATAGGGGCTGGAGAGGGGGAGGAGGGGGAAACAGTGTATATAGGGGCTGGAGAGGGGGAGGAGGGGGCAGCAGTGTATATAGGGGCTGGAGAGGGGGTGGAGGGGGCAGCAGTGTATATAGGGGCTGGAGAGGGGGTGGAGGGGGCAGCAGTGTATATAGGGGCTGGAGAGGGGGAGGAGGGGGAAACAGTGTATATAGGGGCTGGAGAGGGGGAGGAGGAGTTAGCAGTGTATATAGGGGCTGGAGAGGGGGAGGAGGGGGCAGCAGTGTATATAGGGGCTGGAGAGGGGGTGGAGGGGGCAGCAGTGTATATAGGGGCTGGAGAGGGGGAGGTGGGGGCAGCAGTGTATATAGGGGCTGGAGAGGGGGTGGAGGGGGCAGCAGTGTATATAGGGGCTGGAGAGGGGGAGGAGGGGGCAGCAGTGTATATAGGGGCTGGAGAGGGGGAGGAGGGGACAGCAGTGTATATAGGGGCTGGAGAGGGGGTGGAGGGGGCAGCAGTGTATATAGGGGCTGGAGAGGGGGAGGGGGGGGCAGCAGTGTATATAGGGGCTGGAGAGGGGGAGGAGGGGGCAGCAGTGTATATAGGGGCTGGAGAGGGGGAGGAGGGGGCAGCAGTGTATATAGGAGCTGGAGAGGGGGAGGAGGGGGCAGCAGTGTATATAGGGGCTGGAGAGGGGGAGGGGGGGGCAGCAGTGTATATAGGGGCTGGAGAGGGGGTGGAGGGGGCAGCAGTGTATATAGGGGCTGGAGAGGGGGAGGAGGGGGCAGCAGTGTATATAGGTGCTGGAGAGGGGGAGGAGGGGGCAGCAGTGTATATAGGGGCTGGAGAGGGGGAGGAGGGGGCAGCAGTGTATATAGGGGCTGGAGAGGGGGTGGAGGGGGCAGCAGTGTATATAGGGGCTGGAGAGGGGGTGGAGGGGGCAGCAGTGTATATAGGGGCTGGAGAGGGGGAGGAGGGGGAAACAGTGTATATAGGGGCTGGAGAGGGGGAGGAGGGGGCAGCAGTGTATATAGGGGCTGGAGAGGGGGTGGAGGGGGCAGCAGTGTATATAGGGGCTGGAGAGGGGGTGGAGGGGGAAGCAGTGTATATAGGGGCTGGAGAGGGGGAGGAGGGGGAAACAGTGTATATAGGGGCTGGAGAGGGGGAGGAGGGGGCAGCAGTGTATATAGGGGCTGGAGAGGGGGTGGAGGGGGCAGCAGTGTATATAGGGGCTGGAGAGGGGGAGGTGGGGGCAGCAGTGTATATAGGGGCTGGAGAGGGGGTGGAGGGGGCAGCAGTGTATATAGGGGCTGGAGAGGGGGAGGAGGGGGCAGCAGTGTATATAGGGGCTGGAGAGGGGGAGGAGGGGACAGCAGTGTATATAGGGGCTGGAGAGGGGGAGGAGGGGGCAGCAGTGTATGTAGGGGCTGGAGAGGGGGAGGACGGGGCAGCAGTGTATATAGGGGCTGGAGAGGCGGAGGAGGGGGCAGCAGTGTATATAGGGGCTGGAGAGGGGGAGGAGGGGGCAGCAGTGTATATATGGGCTGGAGAGGGGGTGGAGGGGGCAGCAGTGTATATAGGGGCTGGAGAGGGGGAGGAGGGGGCAGCAGTGTATATAGGGGCTGGAGAGGGGGTTGAGGTGGCAGCAGTGTATATAGGGGCTGGAGAGGGGGTGGAGGGGGCAGCAGTGTATATATGGGCTGGAGAGGGGGAGGAGGGGGCAGCAGTGTATATAGGGGCTGGGGAGGGGGAGGAGGGGGCAGCAGTGTATATAGGGGCTGGAGAGGGGGTGGAGGGGCAGCAGTGTATATAGGGGCTGGAGAGGGGGAGGAGGGGGCAGCAGTGTATATATGGGCTGGAGAGGGGGAGGAGGGGGCAGCAGTGTATATAGGGGCTGGAGAGGGGGAGGAGGGGGCAGCGGTGTATATATGGGCTGGAGAGGGGAAGGAGGGGGCAGCAGTGTATATAGGGGCTGGAGAGGGGGTGGAGGGGGCAGCAGTGTATATATGGGCTGGAGAGGGGGAGGAGGGGGCAGCAGTGTATATAGGGGCTGGAGAGGGGGAGGAGGGGGCAGCAGTGTATATAGGGGCTGGGAGGGGGTGGAGGGGGCAGCAGTGTATATAGGGGCTGGAGAGGGGGTGGTGGGGGCAGCAGTGTATATAGGGGCTGGAGAGGGGGTGGAGGGGGCAGCAGTGTATATATGGTCTGGAGAGGGGGTGGAGGGGGCAGCAGTGTATATAGGGGCTGGAGAGGGGGTGGAGGGGGCAGCAGTGTATATAGGGGCTGGAGAGGGGGAGGAGGGGGCAGCAGTGTATACAGGGGCTGGAGAGGGGGTGGAGGGGGCAGCAGTGTATATAGGGGCTGGAGAGGGGGAGGAGGGGGCAGCAGTGTATACAGGGGCTGGAGAGGGGGAGGAGGGGGCAGCAGTGTATATAGGGGCTGGAGAGGGGGTGGAGGGGGCAGCAGTGTATATATGGGCTGGAGAGGGGGTGGTGGGGGCAGCAGTGTATATAGGGGCTGGAGAGGGGGTGGAGGGGGCAGCAGTGTATATATGGTCTGGCGAGGGGGTGGAGGGGGCAGCAGTGTATATAGGGGCTGGAGAGGGGGTGGAGGGGGCAGCAGTGTATATAGGGGCTGGAGAGGGGGAGGAGGGGGCAGCAGTGTATACAGGGGCTGGAGAGGGGGAAGAGGGGGCAGCAGTGTATATAGGGGCTGGAGAGGGGGTGGAGGGGGCAGCAGTGTATATAGGGGCTGGAGAGGGGGAGGAGGGGGCAGCAGTGTATATAGGGGCTGGAGAGGGGGTGGAGGGGGCAGCAGTGTATATATGGGTTGGAGAGGGGGAGGAGGGGGCAGCAGTGTATATAGGGGCTGGAGAGGGGGTGGATGGGGCAGCAGTGTATATAGGGGCTGGAGAGGGGGTGGAGGGGCAGCAGTGTATATAGGGGCTGGAGAGGGGGTGGAGGGGGCAGCAGTGTATATATGGGCTGGAGAGGGGGAGGAGGGGGCAGCAGTGTATATAGGGGCTGGAGAGGGGGTGGAGGGGGCAGCAGTGTATATAGGGGCTGGAGAGGGGGAGGAGGGGGCAGCAGTGTATATAGGGGCTGAAGAGGGGGTGGAGGGGGCAGCAGTGTATATAGGGGCTGGAGAGGGGGTGGAGGGGGCAGCAGTGTATATAGGGGCTGGAGAGGGGGAGGAGGGGGCAGCAGTGTATATATGGGCTGGAGAGGGGGAGGAGGGGGCAGCAGTGTATATAGGGGCTGGAGAGGGGGAGGAGGGGGCAGCAGTGTATATAGGGGCTGGAGAGGGGGAGGAGGGGGCAGCAGTGTATATAGGGGCTGGAGAGGGGGAGGAAGGGGCAGCAGTGTATATATGGACTGGAGAGGGGGTGGAGGGGGCAGCAGTGTATATAGGGGCTGGAGAGGGGGTGGAGGGGGCAGCAGTGTATATAGGGGCTGGAGAGGGGGAGGAGGGGGCAGCAGTGTATATAGGGGCTGGAGAGGGGGAGGAGGGGGCAGCAGTGTATATATGGGCTGGAGAGGGGGTGGAGGGGGCAGCAGTGTATATAGGGGCTGGAGAGGGGGAGGAGGGGGCAGCAGTGTATATAGGGGCTGGAGAGGGGGAGGAGGGGGCAGCAGTGTATATAGGGGCTGGAGAGGGGATGGAGGGGTTGCAGTGTATATAGGTGCTGGAGAGGGGGAGGAGGGGGCAGCAGTGTATATAGGGGCTGGAGAGGGGGAGGGGGGCAGCAGTGTATTTATGGGCTGGAGAGGGGGAGGAGGGGGCCGCAGTGTATATAGGGGCTGGAGAGGGGGTAGAGGGGGCAGCAGTGTATATAGGGGCTGGAGAGGGGGTGGAGGGGGCAGCAGTGTATATATGGGCTGGAATAGGGGGATGAAGGGGGCAGCAGTGTATATAGGGGCTGGAGAGGGGGTGGAGGGGGCAGCAGTGTATATAGGGGCTGGAGAGGGGGTGGAGGGGGCAGCAGTGTATATAGGGGCTGGAGAGGGGGTGGAGGGGGCAGCAGTGTATATAGTGGCTGGAGAGGGGGTGGAGGGGGCAGCAGTGTATAT